>NW_024704772.1:0-506527 GCF_018977255.1 Callorhinchus milii
CTGAGAATTACATGCTGTTTAAGTGCACTCTTGAAAGAGACATCCCTCTCTTCACAATTTTGCAGGTTGTGAGGCAGTAACCGATAGAGTAACCTTACCCCAAACTTAAATCTCTTAAAAGTTCCTGAAATTCAGAGTTTGTATAATTAGTAATGTTAGAATCAAGTGTCAGTGAAAACTCCGAACCTCAACAACTCTGGTTCATCTCCACCTCCTCCCTTTTATACCTCAAACGTGCCAAAGACACTTTTACCCAATCAATCCTGAGCACCTGGGACCCCTCTCTGTGATCCCAAACATTCACCTTATTTTGATTAGCCCTTTACTACCTCACAACCTGCACTGAACCAACTTGGACACAAACTGATGATCGACAAGTGCTCCAAACCATCTGTCGCATAAACTGACGCTCAACCAGTAAACTGAACCTACCTGGACAGACACTGGGTCTGGGCAAACAAAACCAACCTTCACATAGCTATTCGAGATTACCCAAAACCAAGCAAATTTACTGTCTATATCCAAATATTACAACAGATACCATCAAATCTGATTTTACACCATCTAACAATAGTGTGTAACTTCAATCTCTGATATTCCTACAATCTGTGTAGATGAATTAAACCCTCGACCCAAACTGTGAGCTTAACACATTAATCCAGCAAGATCTCCTCCATCCTGTCCCTCTCAAACCCCAGTCTCTTTTATTAACGACTTCTAATCTCAACCTCCAGTGCGAATCAGAGTTAAGACTCGTATGTTTGGTTGTCAGACATCCTGCATGAAGTCCACACAGTGTTGCCAAACCTCTGGAGTGTGGAATAGTGCAGGAAAGAACTATATACAACCTTTGCCGTCATTACAGGGTTCCCACTACAGACTTAACTTACTTACCCTCCTTGAATCCCAAGGTGCTAGAGAGAGAAACAGGGCATTGGTTTCAGTCGACAGTTTTTGGTTCTCATTAGTACAGACTTGGCTTCTGGTGACAATAATCATAACCTTGCATTTGATATAGCGCTTATCATGTCTGACATCTCAAAGCACTTCACAGAATGGACCATAAAGCGAATCGACTATTTATTTGTGGGCGAAACACAGTAGTCAATTGCGCATAGCAGCGTCCCACAAACAGTCGTGGATAGAAAATGACCAATTTATTATTGTTTTGTTTTTTGGAGCGATTATTATTAGGCATGTGGAGTAAGGAAACTTATCCAAGATTTCACCCTGCCTGGAATTGAACCCAGGTGTCTCACTTGCAAGTCGAGCGCTCTAACCACTGAACTACAGGATTCCATCGTGCAACTGAGCTCAGCCGATTAATCACTTACATCTCCCACGGTTTTCAGCTGCATCTCATCTCCAAACGGTTCCTAGTTGGACATCTTCGACCAAAATCTAGATGATGATTTAAACACTAACACCACAAAATAATAATTCTACATAACAATACTGTCATCGTTATCTCTGAGACGAGTTACACAATAAAAAGAAAAGCCAGACTGTTCAAGAGTAGTTTACAATCTCCATTAAATAGATGGATGGCAACAAGATTTTTAAAGTTCAAAGGTGAAAAAACAAAAAGTGATAAATAACTGAGTTTCTCTAAAAAGATAAACAGTTTAAGAAAAAGAACAAAACCGAACAAAAACACCATTGGGCATATAGGCAAGTGAGGAGAGTTACCCAATAAGTGTCTGTGACAAATACACATGACATAAAAATAAAACAAGTTAAAAACAAAGTCAACTTAAAGGATCTAATGTAGTAGCCATTATTGTGACCTGTCTACAAGCCAGAAATTACTGGGAGCTAAACATTCCAGGCTGTGAGATCTTCAGAAAGGATAAGGAAATTGGGAAAGGAGGAAGAGCAATATGAATAATACTCAAGTGCACCAGTAGATAGAAAATACTTTACTGCCAATTTACAGCCCACCAGAAAGTTCCCACAAATACAGACTTACCTGATGGAGTCCATAGAAAGACCAGCCGGAGCCAAGCTCCACCACATGCAAACTGACTATTTCACTGCTCTAAACCACAAGCCTTCACCAACTCATCTGCTCTCTCTGAGCTGACTCCTTCCTCCAATGGTTTGACTAAGCTCAGCCTCTGGGTTAAATACCCAAAGGTTCAGGTTTGACATGTGGCCAATGAGCGAATCACATTCCTCACGAGGTCCAGTTGAAAGTCCTCCCTTCACAGCTGGAAACGGTCAGTATCATCATATGGGCTGTTGGCTATTGGATGGTTCAGAGAATTCATAGGGTTTATATTCACTACTTTAGAGCATTTACCTTTTTCTAGGATTTCCTATTGAATGCTTCAGAGACACCATCAAACACACCATCAAAACAGATCACGAACACTAAAACGTGTGAGAAAGAAGGAGAAAGACTGCAACAGAGAGAAGATGTAATAGACAGAAGGTATGATAGACAAAATGAGAAAGGTTGTGAGAGAGAGTGTGCTAGAAAGATTGGAAAAGAGGGAAGAAAGATTCTGATAGGAAGAGTGATAGAGAGGAGAGAGATGAAAATAGAGAGAACGTGTGACAGAAGAGAAAGTTTTGAATAGAGAGGAAAAGTGTGAAAGAGAAGAAAGATTGTGATAGTGAGAAAGCGTGACAGAGAGGAGAAAGATTGCAACAAAGAGTGATAGAGAGGAGAAAGATTGCAACAGTGATAAAGAGAAAGATTGCGATAGAGAGAATGTGTGATAAAGAGAAGAAAGACTAATATACAGAGGCAAAGAACGATAGAGTGAAAAAGTGTGAGAGGGAGAGAATGTGCGTTAGAAAGAAGGAGAAAGATTGGAATAGAGAGAAAGTGTGAAAGAGAAGGAGAAAGATTCTGATAGCGAGAAAGTGTGATTGAGAGGGAAAGGTTGTGATAGAGAGGTGAAAGATTCTGATAGAGAGAGAGGACAACCTTTGTAATAGAGAGAGACAAAGTATGATGGAGAGAAGGAGAAAGATTGCATTAGAGAGTGAAAGTGTGACAGAAGGGAGAATGATTGTGATAGAGAAAAGGAGAAATATTGCACAAGAGAGAAAGTGTAATAGAGAGAAGAAAAATTGTAAGAGAGAAAGTGTCAGAGACGGAAAAGCTTGTCATAGAGGAGAAATACTCTGATATAAAGAGTGATAGAGAGGGCAAAGATTGTAATGGAGAGAGAAAGTGTGTTAGAAAGAAGGAGAAATATTGTTATAGAGAGAGAGAGAGAAAGTACAATGGAGAAAAGCAGATAAATTGCGGTAAAGAAGAAATGTGAGGGAGGGGAGGAAATTTGGGCGACAGGAGAACGATAGAGAGAGAAAGTGTGTTAGAAGAATTGGAATAGAGAGAAGGAGAAAGATTCTGATAGAAAGAGTGATAGAGAGGAGAGAGATTAAAATAGAGAGAAAGTGTGATAGAGAGAAAGTGATAAGAGAGGAGAAAGAGTGCGATAGAAAGCGTGTTAGAAAGATTGCAATAGAGAGAGTGTGATAGAGAGTAGAAAGATTGCAATAGAGAAACTGTAATAGAGAGAAGGAGAAAGATTGCAATAGAGAGAAAGTGTGATAGAGAGGGAAAAGGTTGTAATAGAGAGTAGAAAGACTCTGATAGACAGAGTGATAGAGAGGGCAAAGATTTAATAGAGAGAGAAAGTGTGATAGAGAGAAGGAGAAAGATTCTAATGGAGAGAGAAAGTGTATTAGAAAGAAGGATAAAGATTTTAATAGAGAGACAACGTACGATGGAGAGGATAAAGATTGCAATAGAGAGAAAGTTTGACAGAGATGGAGAGAAATTCTGATAGAAGGAGAAAGTGTGTTAGAAACAAGGAAAAAGATTGTCATAGAAAAAGACAAACTGAAAGAGGAGAAAGATTACAATAGAGAGGAGAAAGAATGCGATAAAGTGTGTTAGAAAGAAAGAGAAAGATTGTAATACACAGAGGCAAAGTACGATAGAGTGAGAAAGTGTGAGAGGGAGAGAACGTGTGTTAGAAAGAAGGAGAAAGAATGCGATAGAGAGAATGTGCGATAGAGAGGGAAAAGATTGTAATGGAGGACAAAGATTCTGATAGAGAGGAGAATGATCGCAATAGAGAGGAGAAAGATTGCGATAGAGAGAAAGAAAGATTGTAACAGAGAAAAAGTGGGGTAGAGGAGAAAGATTCTGATAGAGAGAAAGTGTGTTAGAAAGAAGGAGAAAGACTGGAATGCAGGGAGAGAAAGTGAAAGACAGAAGGAGAAAGATTGCAACAGAGAACGAAAAGGTTGTAATAGAGAGAGCAAGTGTGATAGAGAGAAAGTGTTAGAAAGAAGGAGAAACATTGCGATGGCGAGAAGGAGAAATATTGTGATACACAGAAAGTGCGACAGAGACCGAAAAGGTTGTAATAGAGAGAAGGTGAAAGATTCTGATAGGAGTGAGAGAGAGGGCAACGTTTGTAATAGAGAGAGACGAAGTATGATGGAGAGAAGGAGAAAGAGTGCATCAGACAGTGAAAGTGTGATAGAGAGAGAAAGTGAATTAGAAAGAAGGGGAAAGATTCTGATAGAAAGAGTAGAGAAGAGAAAGATTGCAATAGAGAGAAACTGATTGAGAGAAGGAGAAAAATTGTGTTAGAGAGAAAGTGTGATAGAGAGGAGAAAAATTGTGTTAGAAAGATTACAATAGAGAGAAGGAGAAAGAATGCGATCAAGTGTGTTAGAAAGATTGGGAGAATCCAATGATCCTTGCATTTGATATAGCGCTTTTCACGTCGGGAGGACATCCCAAAGCGCTTCACAGAACACACTGTAAAGTGAATTGACTGTATATTTGTGGGCGAATGCGGCAGCCAATTGCGCACAGCAATGTCCCACAAACAGTTGTAGATTGAAAATGACCAATTTATTATTGTTTTGGAGGGATTATTATTAGGCTCTGTGTGGAGTAAGGAAACTTGCCCAAGGTTTCGCCCTCTGCCTGGAATTGAACTCAGGTCTCTCACTTGCAAAGTGAATGCTCTAACCACTGAGTTACAGGACTTTCTCCTCTCTATCACACTTTCTCTCTATTGCAATCTTTCTCCTTCTCTCTCACACCTATTAGTGCTTGTGATCTGATTTGATGGTATGTTTGATAGTGTCTCTGAAGCATTCAATAGGAAATTCTAGGAAAGTGTGATTGGTGATTTTCAATCTACGACTGTTTGTGGGACATTGCTGTGCGCAATTGGCTGCCGCGTTTGCCCACAAATATACAGTCAAATTCATTTTATTCTGTGTTCTGTGAAATGCTTTGGGTATCCTCCCGACGTGAAAAGTGCAATATCAAACGCAAGGATTATTATTATTCAGGGGCCTCCGAGCTGCAGGGGCCTCCGAGCTGCAGGGGCCTCCGAGCTGCAGGGGCCTCCGAGCTGCAGGGGCCTCCGAGCTGCAGGGGCCTCCGAGCTGCAGGTGCTAATGATCCCTCCAAAACAAAAACAATAATAAATTGGTCATTTTTAATCTACCATGTTGAATTGGTGTCACTTGTGGCAGTGTAATCAGTCTTGCAGCTCAGGTGGGGAGTCCTGTAGCTCAGTGGTTAGAGCACTCGCTTTGCATGAGGGAGATCTGAGTTCAATTCCTGGCACGGCGAAACCTTGGGCAAGTTTCCTTACCCCACACGCCTAATAATAATTCCTCCAAAATCAAAAATAATAATAAATTGGTCATTTTCAATCCACGACTGTTTGTGGGACACAGCTTTGCGCAATTGGCTGCCGCGTTCGCCCACAAATATACAGTTAATTCACTTTGCAGTGTGTTCTGTGAAGCGCTTTGGGACGTCTTCCCGACGTGAAAAGCGCTATATCAAAATGCAAGGATTATTATTTTTATGTAAGTCTCTGTATTATCTGCTTCAATTACTACTTATGGGAGTGAGTTCTGCATAGTGCTGCCCTCTGTCTGAAGAAGTTCCTTCTAAATTCTCATTTCATTCCTCCAGTCACTATCTTATACTCGTATTCTATGTGACGTCTCAGTCAGAAATAGGAACTACCTATTTGAGCTGTGACACCATGTTGTATTGGTGTCACTTGTGGCAAAGTAATCAGTCCTGCAGCTCAGGTGGGGAGTCCTGTAGCTCAGTGGTTAGAGCACTCGCTTTGCAAGAGGGAGACCTGAGTTCAATTCCTGGCAGGGCGAAACCTTGGGCAAGTTTCCTTACCCAACGCCTAATAATAATACCTCCAAAAATAATAAAAAATTGGTCATTTTCAATCTACAACTCTTTGTGGGACATAGCTGTGCGCAATTGGCTGCCGCGTTCGCCCACAAATATACAGTTAATTCACTTTGCAGTGTGTTCTGTGAAGCGCTTTGGGACGTCCTCCCGATGTGAAAAGCGCTATATCAAAATGCAAGGATTATTATTATTATGTAAATCTATCTGAATTTTCTGCTTCAATTACTACTTATGGGAGTGAGTTCCGCATAGTGCTGCCCTCTGTCTGAAGAAGTTCCTTCTAAATTCTCATTTCAATTCTCCAGTCACTATCTTATATTTGAGCTGTGACACCATGTTGTATTGGTGTCACTTGTGGCAATGTAATCAGTCCTGCAGCTCAGGTGGGGAGTCCTGTAGCTCAGTGGTTAGAGCACTCGCTTTGCATGAGGGAGACCTGAGTTCAATTCCTGGCAGGGCGAAACCTTGGGCAAGTTTCCTTACCCCACACGCCTAATAATAATTCCTCCAAAACCAAAAATAATAATAAATTGGTCATTTTCAATCCACGACTGTTTGTGGGACATAGCTGTGCGCAATTGGCTGCCGCGTTCGCCCACAAATATACAGTTAATTCACTTTGCAGTGTGTTCTGTGAAGCGCTTTGGGACGTCCTCCCGATGTGAAAAGCGCTATATCAAAATGCAAGGATTATTATTATTATGTAAATCTATCTGTATTATCTGCTTCAATTACTACTTATGGGAGTGAGTTCTGCATAGTGCTGCCCTCTGTCTGAAGAAGTTCCTTCTAAATTCTCATTTCAATCCTCCAGTCACTATCTTATACTCGTATTTCTATGTGAAGTCTCAGTCAGAAATAGGAACTACCTATTTGAGCTGTGACACCATGTTGTATTGGTGTCACTTGTGGGAATGTAATCAGTCCTGCAGCTCAGGTGGGGAGTCCTGTAGCTCAGTGGTTAGAGCACTCGCTTTGCAAGTGGGAGACCTGAGTTCAATTCCTGGCAGGGCGAAACCTTGGGCAAGTTTCCTTACCCCACACGCCTAATAATAATTCCTCCAAAAACAATAATAAATTGGTCATTTTTAATCCACGACTGTTTGTGGGACATAGCTGTGCGCAATTGGCTGCCGCGTTCGCCCACAAATATACAGTTAATTCACTTTGCAGTGTGTTCTGTGAAGCGCTTTGGGACGTCCTCCCGATGTGAAAAGCGCTATATCAAAATGCCAGGATTATTATTATTATGTAAATCTATCTGTATTATCTGCTTCAATTACTACTTATGGGAGTGAGTTCTGCATAGTGCTGCCCTCTGTCTGAAGAAGTTCCTTCTAAATTCTCATTTCAATCCTCCAGTCACTATCTTATATTTGAGCTGTGACACCATGTTGTATTGGTGTCACTTGTGGCAAAGTAATCAGTCCTGCAGCTCAGGTGGGGAGTCCTGTAGCTCAGTAGTTAGAGCACTCGCTTTGCAAGAGGGAGACCTGAGTTCAATTCCTGGCACGGCGAAACCTTGGGCAAGTTTCCTTACCCCACACGCCTAATAATAATACCTCCAAAACCAAAAATAATAAAAAATTGGTCATTTTCAATCTACAACTCTTTGTGGGACATAGCTGTGCGCAATTGGCTGCCGCGTTCGCCCACAAATGTACAGTTAATTCACTTTGCAGTGTGTTCTATGAAGCGCTTTGGGACGTGCTCCCAATGTGAAAAGCGCTATATCAAAATGCAAGGATTATTATTATTATGTAAATCTATCTGAGTTTTCTGCTTCAATTACTACTTATGGGAGTGAGTTCCGCATAGTGCTGCCCTCTGTCTGAAGAAGTTCCTTCTAAATTCTCATTTCAATTCTCCAGTCACTATCTTATACTCGTATTTCTATGTGAAGTCTCAGTCAGAAATAGGAACTACCTATTTGAGCTGTGACACCATGTTGTATTGGTGTCACTTGTGGCAATGTAATCAGTCCTGCAGCTCAGGTGGGGAGTCCTGTAGCTCAGTCGTTAGAGCACTCGTTTTGCATTTGGGAGACCGGAGTTCAATTCCTGGCAGGGCGAAACCTTGGGCAAGTTTCCTTACCCCACACGCCTAATAATAATTCCTCCAAAACCAAAAATAATAATAAATTGGTCATTTTCAATCCACGACTGTTTGTGGGACATAGCTGTGCGCAATTGGCTGCCGCGTTCGCCCACAAATATACAGTTAATTCACTTTGCAGTGTGTTCTGTGAAGCGCTTTGGGACGTCCTCCGGATGTGAAAAGCGCTATATAAAAATGCAAGAATTATTATTATTATGTAAATCTATCTGTATTATCTGCTTCAATTACTACTTATGGGAGTGAGTTCTGCATAGTGCTGCCCTCTGTCTGAAGAAGTTCCTTCTAAATTCTCATTTCAATCTTCCAGTCACTATCTTATACTCGTATTTCTATGTTCAGTCTCAGTCAGAAACAGGAACTACCTATTTGAGCTGTGACACCATGTTGTATTGGTGTCACTTGTGGGAATGTAATCAGTCCTGCAGCTCAGGTGGGGAATCCTGTAGCTCAGTGGTTAGAGCACTCGCTTTGCAAGTGGGAGACCTGAGTTCAATATCAGGCAGAGGGCGAAACCTTGGGCAAGTTTCCTTACCCCACACGCCTAATAATAATTCCTCCAAAAACAATAATAAATTGGTCATTTTTAATCCACGACTGTTTGTGGGACATTCCTGTGCGCAATTGGCTGCCGCGTTCGCCCACAAATATACAGTTAATTCACTTTCCAGTGTGTTCTGTGAAGCGCTTTGGGACGTTCTCACGATCTGAAAAGCGCTATATCAAAATGCCACGATTATTATTATTATGTAAATCTATCTGAATTTTCTGCTTCAATGACTACTTATGGGAGTGAGTTCTGCATAGTGCTGCCCTCTGTCTGAAGAAGTTCCTTCTAAATTCTCATTTCATTCCTCCAGTCACTATCTTATACTCGTATTTCTATGTGAAGTCTCAGTCAGAAATAGGAACTACCTATTTGAGCTGTGACACCATGTTGTATTGGTGTCACTTGTGGCAAAGTAATCAGTCCTGCAGCTCAGGTGGGGAGTCCTGTAGCTCAGTAGTTAGAGCACTCGCTTTGCAAGAGGGAGACCTGAGTTCAATTCCTGGCACGGCAAAACCTTGGGCAAGTTTCCTTACCCCACACGCCTAATAATAATTCCTCCGAAACCAAAAATAATATTTGGTCATTTTCAATCCACGACTGTTTGTGGGACATTGCTGTGCGCAATTGGCTGCCGCGTTCGCCCGCAAATATACAGTTAATTCACTTTACAATGTGTTCTGTAAAGTGCTTTGGTACGTCCTCCCGACGTGAAAAGTGCTATATCAAATGCAAGGATCATTATTATTATTAAAGGTTGTGATAGAAAAACTGTGTTAGAGTGGCGAAAGATTGTGGTAGAGAGAAGGAGAAATATTCGGATAGAAAGTGTGATATAGAGAAGGAGGAAGATTGCGATAGAGAGAGAACGTGTTAGAAAGATTGGAGTTAAGAGAGACAAAGTATGATAGAGAGGAGAAAGTTTGCAATAGAGTGAAAGATTGTTAGAAAGAAGGAGAAAGATTGTGATAGAAAGAGAGAGAAAGTATAATAGAGAGAAGCAGAAAAATTGCGCTAAAGAAGAAATATGAGAGAGACGAGGAAAATTGGGCGGGAGTGCGTGTTAGCATGATTGAATAGAGAGAAGAAAGATTGCAACAGAGACAAAGTGTGATAGAGAGGAGAAAGATTCTGATTGAGAGTGTGACAGAGACGGAAAAGGTTGTAATAGAGAGGAGAAAGATTCTGATAGAAAGTGTGATAGAGAGGAGAAAGATTGCACAAGAGAGAAAGAGAACGATTCTGAAAGAGAGTGTGTTAGAAAGAATGAGAAAGATTATGATAGAGAGAAAGTACAATAGAGAAGCAGAAATATTGTGATAAAGAAGTAATGTGAGAGAGGAGAAAATTGAGCGAGAGAAGGACAATGATAGAGAGAGAAAGTGTGTTAGAATAGAAAGTGAAAGTATGATAGAGAATGTGATAGAGAGGAGAAAGATTGCAATAGAAAGTGATAGGGGAGAAAGATTGCAATACATAAAAAGTGTGATAGAGAGGAGAAAGAGAAATATTGCGATAGAGAGAAAGTGTGATAGAAAGAAAGATTGTAACAGAGAAAAAGTGTGATAGAGAGGAGAAAGAGAAATATTGCGATAGAGAGAAAGTGTGATAGAAAGATTGTAACAGAGAAAAAGTGTGATAGAGAGGAGAAAGAGAAATATTGCGATAGAGAGAAAGTGATAGAAAGAAAGATTGTAACAGAAAAAGTGTGATAGAGAGGGTAAAGATTTTGATAGAGAGAAAGTGTGACAGAGGAGAAAGATTCTGATAGAAAGAGCGATAGAGGAGAGATTAAAATAGAGAGAAAGTGTGATAGGGAAGAGAAAGTTTGGAATAGAGAGGGAAAATGATATAGAGGAGAAAGAATACGATAGAGAGAAAGTGTGTTAGAAAGATTGGAATAGAGGGAGAGGGTGTGGTAAAGCGGAGAAAGGTTGTAATATACAGAGGCAAAGTACGATAGTGAGAAAGTTTGAGAGGAAGTGTGTTACAAAGAAGGAAAAAGATTGGAATAGAGAGAGAAAGTGTGAAAGAGGGAAAAAGATGTAACAGAGGAGAAATATTCTGATAGAAAGAGTGATAGAGAGAGAAAGTGTGATAGAGAAAGAGAAAGATTCCGATAGAGGGAGAAATTGTGTTAGAAAGAAGGAGAAATATTGTGATAGAGAGAGAGAAAGTATAATAGAGAGAAGCAGAAAAATTGCAGTAAAGAAGAAATGTGAGAGAGGAGGAAAATTGGGTGACAGGAGAGCGATAGAGAGAGAGTGTGTTAGAAGGAATGGAATAGAGAGAGACAAGGTGTGATAGAGGAGGAAGACTGCAATAGAGAAAAAGTGTAAGAGAGGAGAAAGATTACAATAGAGAGAAAGTGTGTTAGAAAGATTGGAATAGAGAGAGAGAGAAAGTATGATACGATGAGAAAGATTGTAATAGAGAGGAGAAGGACGGCAAAAGAGAGAGTGTGATGGAGAGAAGGCGAAAGATTGCGATAGAGAGAAAGTGTGAAAAAGAGGAGAAAGATTGTAATATACAGAGGCAAAGTACAATTGAGTGAGAAAGTGCGAAAGGGAAAGAAAGTCTTAGAAAGGAGAAAGATTGGAACAGAGAGAAAGTAAGAGAGAAGGAGAAAGATTGCCATAGAGAAAGTGTGATAGAGAGGGAAAAGGTTGTAATAGAGAGAAAGAAAGATTGTAACAGAAAAAGTGTGATAGAGAGGAGAAAGATTCTGATAGAAAGTGTGATAGAGGGAAAAGATTGCGATAGAGAGAAAGAAAGATTGTAACAGAAAAAGTGAGATAAGGAGGAGAAAGATTCTGATAGAGAGAAAGTGTGACAGACGGAAAAGGTTGTAACAAAGGAGAAAGATTCTGACAGAAAGAGTGATAGAGAGGGCAAAGATTGTAATAGAGAGAGAACTGTGATAGAGAAAGAGATCGATTCTGATAGTGTGTTAGAAAGAAGCAGAAAGATTGTGATGGAGAGAGAGAGTATAATAGAGAGGAGGAAAATTGGGAGAGAAAAGGAGAGCAATAGAGAGAAAGTGTTAGAAGGATTGGAATAGAGAGACATAAAGTATGATAGGGAGCAGAAAGATTGCAATAGAGAGAAAGTGTAATAGAGAGATGGAGAGACATTCTGATAGAGTGAAAGAGAGGGAAAAGTTTGTGAGAGAGACGGAAAAGGTTTAATAGAGAGGAGAAAGAGTGAAAGAGGAGAGTTTAAAATAGAGAGAAAGTGTTATAGAGAAGAGAAAGGATGCAATAGAGAGAACGTGTTAGAAAGATTGGAATAGAGAGAGAGGACTTGTGATAGAGAAGGAGAAAGATTGGAATACAGAAAAAGTGTGACAGAAGGAGAAAGATTGCGATAGAGAGAGCAAGTGTGACAGAGAGAAAGTGTGTTAGAAAGAAGGAGAAACATTGTGATACACAGAAAGTGTGACAGAGGCGGAAAAGGGAGTGATAGAGAGAGACAAAATATGATGGAGAGAAGGTTGCATTAGAGGGAGAAAGATTGTGATTGAGAATAGGAGAAAGGTTGCACAAGAGAGAAGATTGCGATAGAGAGAAAGTGTGATAGGAGAAAATTCTGATAGAAAGAGTGATAGAGAGGGTAAAGATTGTAATAGAGACAAAGAGAATGATTCTGATAGAGAGAAAGTGTGTTAGAAAGATTGGAATAGAGAGAGACAAAGTATGATAGAAAGGAGAAAGATTGCAATAGAGAGAAAGTGTAACAGAGGAGAAAGATTGCAATAGAGACAAAGTGTAATAGAGAGGAGAAAGATTCTGATAGAAAGGAAAAGGTTGTAAGAGAGAGAAAGCGTGATGGAGAAACATTGCGATACACAGAAAGTGCGATAGAGAAGGTGAAAGATTCTGAAAGCAGTGAGAGAGAGGGTAATGTTTGTAATAGAGACAAAGCATGATGGAGAGAAGGAGAAAGATTGCATTAGACAGTGAAAGTGTGATAGAGAGGAGATTGCGATAGTGAGGAGAAAGATTCTGATAGAGAAAGTGACAGATACGGAAAACAACAACAAGATTCCATTTAAAAAGCGCCTTTCACGTCAGGAGAACGTCCCAAGGCGCTTGGGTTGTAATCGAGAGCAGAAAGATTGTGATAGAGAGAGAAAGTGTGGTAGAGAGAAAGAGAACGATTCTGATAGAGAGAAAGTATGTTAGAAAGATTGGAATAGAGAGAGACAAAGTATGATAGAGAGCAGAAAGATTGCAACAGAGGAAAACTGATAGAGAGGAGAAAGATTGCAATAGAGACAAAGTGTAATAGAGCGGAGAAAGATTTTGATAGAAAGGAAAAGGTTGTAATAGAAAGAGAAAGCGTGATGGAGAGAAAGTGTGTTAGAAAGAAGGAGAAACATTGCGATTGCGTGAAGGAGAAATAGTGATAGACAGAAAGAGCGATAGAGACGGAAAAGGTTGTAATAGAGAGAGACTAAATATGATGGAGAGAAGGAGAAAGATTGCAATAGTATGATAGAGGAGAAAGATTTCAATAGAGAGAAAGTGTGATAATAATAATCCTTGCATTTGATATAGCGCTTTTCACGTCGGGAGGACGTCCCAAAGCACTTCACAGAACACACTGCAAAGTGAATTGACTGTATATTTGTGGGCAAACGCGGCAGCCAATTGTGCAGAGCAATGTTCCACAAACAGTTTTGGATTGAAAATGACCAATTTGTTTTTTGGAGGGATTATTATTAGGCTCTGTGTGGAGTAAGGAAACTTGCCCAAGGTTTCACCCTCTGCCTGGAATTGAACTCGGGTCTCTCACTTGCAAAGCAGGTGCTCTAACCACTGAGCTACAGGACTCTAGTAACCAACCCTGACACCAACTGACTCAAACTACACTGAACCTGCCCTGACAAGCTAACTCAATCACCCTCTCAACTAAAACCAACTCTCAACAACTGGACTGAACTCACCCTGACAAATACAACTCTCAACCAATCATAGCATAAACTGACTCAACAACAACACTAAACCAGTCTGAACAGAACCTGACTCGTGGCAGCCACACTGACCCAGACCCGGCAGTGACTGACTCTCGGCAGCTACACATTGCCGGTCACTTGTAAACCAGCCGTGCAAACTGCTCCAACCCAGCCCTGGCATCGAGTGACCCGAGGCAACTGCACTGAGCCAGGCCTGAAAGACTCTAAACCTCAACAACTGCACTTGACCGGCCTCGACACAGTCACTGAATCTACACCTGTCCTGAACCAACTTGCACACAAACTGATGCTCCACAACCAGCCCCGACACAAACCAACTCTCAGCCACTAAACCCAACCAACCTTGACAGACACTGGCTCAATAAACTAAACTTCACACAAAGACTATATTACCCAACGACACACAAATTCTCTGATCTCAGATCAAACTCTTGTAATAGAAGTTATCAAATCAAACCTTACACCAACTACAGTGTTGGACTTCAACCTCTGCGATTCATACAATCTGTACCAATTAATTCTACCCTCAACCCAAACTATCACCTCACCATGTTAACTCAGCGACATCTCCCCATCTTGTTCCTCTCAAACCCCAGTCTTTGATACTAACAACTTCTAGTCTCAACCTCCAGTGTGAACCAGAGTTTGGCTCATATGTGGTTGGATGTCAGACATCCTGCATGAAGTCCACATAATGTTACCAAACCTCTGGAGTGTGGAAGAGTGCAAGAGAGAAAGAGATACAATCTTTGCCATCATCACAGGGTTCCCACTAGCACAGACTTGCCTTACTTATTTTCCACGAATCTCAAGAAGCTAGAGAAAGAGAAATAGGGCATGAGCTTCAGTTGTCACCCTAAGCTTTCCAGGAATTTTCACTTTCCATAGAGTCCAATGTAGTGCAACACGTCTAAGTTAGACTCAGCTATAAACTAAAAGGCCCTTTACCTACATTGAACCAGTCTCAACACTAACCAATTCATGATCTACACTGAACCTGCCCAGACACAAAACAACTCAACACTGAACCAATCTCAGGATAAAATGCATTAATAATACAATTCTCTGACATGGATTAACTCCACAACTGCCCTGAACCAACCTCAACAGACACTGACTCCACACCTTGTCACAGTATCTTATCTCTGGGTGAGAATTACACAATGTTTAAGTGCACTCTGAAAGAGCGATCCTTCTCTTCACAATTTTGCAGGTTGTGAGGCAGTAACCAATAGAGTAACATTATCCCAAACCTCTTACAAGTTCCTGAAATTCAGAGTTTGCATAATTAGTAATGTTAGAGTCAAGTGTCAGTGAAAACTCCAAACCTCAACAATTCTGGTTCATCTCCACCTCCTCCCTTTTATACCTCAAATGTGCCCAAGACACATTTTTACCCAATTAATCCTGAGCATCTGGGACCCCTCTCTACGATCTCAAACATTCACCCTATTTTAATTAGCCCGTTACTACCTCACAACCCGCACTGAACCGACTCGGACACAAACTAATGATCGACAAGTGCTCCAAACCATCCCTGGCATCAACTAACTCTCAACCAGTAAACTGAACCAACTTGGATAGATACTGGCTCTGGGCAAACAAAACCAACATTTAGCTACTCTATGTTACCCAAGATCAAGCAAATTTACTGTCTCTTCAGAAGATTATAACAGATACCATCAAATCTGATTTTACACCATCTAACAGTGTCTAACCTCAATCTCTGTTATTCCTACAATCTGGGTCGATGAACTAAACCCTCAACCCAAACTGTAAGCTCCACACATTAATCCAGCAACATCTCCTCCATCCTGTCCCTCTCAAACCCCAGTCTCCGTTACTAACGACTTCTAATCTCAACCTTCAGTGGGAGCCAGAGTTAATGCTCATATGTGTTTCGATGTCAGACATCCTGCATGAAATCCACATAGTGTTGCTAAACCTCTGGAGTGTGGAAAGGCGCAAGAAAGGATATACAACCTTTGCCATCAGCATAGTGTTCCCACTAGTACAGACTTACCTAACTTATCCTCCAGGAATCCCAAGGTGCTAGAGAGAAACAGGGCATGAGCTTCAGTCGTCAGCATTTGGCTTCGGGTGACAATAATAATAGTCCTTGCATTTGATATAGTGCTTTTCACGTCTTCGACATCTCAAAGCGCTTCACAGAATACACCGTAAAGTGAATTGACCATATATTTGTGGGCAAAGCACAGCAGCCAATTGCGAATAGCAGCGTCCCACCAACAGTCGTGGATTGAAAATGATCAGTTTATTATAGTTTTGTTTTTTGGAGGGATTATTAGGTGTGTGGAGTAAGGAAACTTGCCCAAGGTTTCACCCTCCCTGAAATTGAACCCAGGTGTCTTGCTTGCAAGGCGAGTGATCTAACCACTGAGCTACAGCACTCCACCGAACAACTGAGCTCAGCCCATTAGTCACTTACATCTCCCACAATTTTCAGCTGCATCTCATCTCCAAACAATTCCTAGTTGGACGTCTTTGACCAAAATCTAGATGATTGGTTTAAAGACTAACACTGCAAAATAATAGTGATTCTGTCATCACCATCTCTGAGACGAGTTACACAATACAAAGAAAAGTCGGACAGGTCAAGAGATGTTCACATTAATCCGAGATGGATGGCAACAAGGTCTCCAAAGTTCATTGATGTATGAATACCCAGGGATCATTTGGTGTGAACAAGCATTAGGCCAGCGTTCAAAAGTAACACAAACCTGCATTGTCTCCAGGACAACCTCTGACTGAAGCGGAAACAACAGAACTAAATACTCAGAAGAGCAAAGGTTAGAAAACCAAAAGTGATAATTAACTGAGTTGCTCCAGAAAGAGAAACAGTTTAAGAAAATAAACACAAAAAGGCAAGAAAAACACTATTGGGCATATGGGCAAGTGAGGACAGTTACCCTAATAAGTGCCTGTGACATATACATACTATACATAATATAAAAATAAAACAAGTTAAGAACACAAATTTAGCTTAAAGCGTCTGATGTAGTAGCCATTACAGAGACTTGGCTCCAAGTTGGGCAGTACTGGGAGCTAAAATTCCAGGCTGTAAAATCTTCAGAAAGGATAGGGAAATTGGGAAAGGAGGGGAGCAATATGGATAACATTCAAGTACAACAGTAGATAGAAAGGACTTTAGTAAAGGTGATCAGGCCACAGAAACACGATGGGTAGAATTGAGGAACAGCAAAGGAGGGAAGACTCTGGTGGTAGTTGTCTACAGATCTCCAGATAGTAACAAAACAGCAATTGTTTTTGAGACAAATTACACAATAAGAGAAGCCAAACTGGCCAAGAGTTGCTCACAATTGACATGGAGAGCAGGTGGACAGTCATAATGTCTCTGAAGCTCACAAGACTGACAACACCCAAGGTTTGGACAACTTCCCTTCACAAACATTACTGACAATTTACAGCCCACCAGAAGGTTCTCACAAATACAGACTTACCTGATATAGTCCATAGAGAGACCAGCCTGAGCCAAGCTCCACCACATGCAAAATTACCATTTCACTGCTCTGAACCACAAGCCTTCAGCAACTCATCTGCTCTCTCTGAGCTGATGAGGTGACTCCTTCCTCCAATGGTTTGACTGAGCTCAGCCTCTGCGTTAAATACACAAAGGTTCAGGTTTGACATGTGGCCAATGAGAGAATCCCATTCCTCACAAGGTCTAGTTGAAGGGAACGTCCTCCCTTCACAGCTGGAAACAGTCAGTATCATCACATGGGCTGTTGGCTATTGGATGGTTCAGAGAATTCACAGGGTTTATATTCATTAATTTAGAGCATTCACACTTTCCTGGAATTTCCTATTGAATGCTTCAGTCCTGTAGCTCAGTGGTTAGAGCACTCCCTTTGCAAGTGAGAGACCTGAGTTCACTTCCAGGCAGGGCAAAACCTTGGGCAAGTTTCCTTACTCAACACAGAGCCTAATAATAATCCCTCCAAAACCAAAAACAATAATAAATTGGTCATTTTCAATCTACGACTGTTTGTGAGACATTGCTGTGCGCAATTGGCTGCCGCGTTCGCCCACAAATATACAGTTAACTCACTTTACAGTGTGTTCTGTGAAGCACTTTGGGATGTCCTCCTGACGTCAAAAGCGCTATATCAAATGCAAGGATTATTATTCAGAGACACCATCAAACACACCATCAAATCAGATCACAAACACTAATAGGTGTGAGAGAGAAGGAGAAAGATTGCAATAGAGAGAAGGTGTGATAGAGAGGAGAAAGGTTGTGACAGAGAAAAGGAGAGAAACTGTGATAGAGAGGCAAAAGATTGTGATCGAGAGAAGGAGAAATATTCTGATAGAAAGTGTGATAGAGAGAAGGAGAAAGATTGTAATAGAGTGAGAAAGTGTGAAAGAGAGGAGAAAGATTGCGATAGAGAGAGAAAGTGTGTTAGAAAGATTTGAATAGAGAGATACAAAGTATGATAAAGAGGAGAAAGATTGCAATAGAGAAAGTGATAGAGAGGAGAAATATTCTGATAGCGACAAAGAGTGATAGAGGAGAGATTGCAGTAGAGAGAAAGTGTGATAGAGAGAAAGTGTGATAGAGAGAAAGTGTGATAGAGAGAAAGTGTGATAGAGAGAAAGTGTGATAGAGAGAAAGTGTGATAGAGAGAAAGTGTGATAGAGAGAAAGTGTGATAGAGAGAAAGTGTGATAGAGAGAAAGTGTGATAGAGAGAAAATGTGATAGAGATAGAGAGGAGAAAGACTGGAATAGAGAGAGACAAAGTACGATAGAGAGAAGGAGAAAGATTGCAACCGCGACCCGGCCGCCAGCAACCTCGAGCCAGCCCCAGCAACCCGGTTGCTGTGTGTGGGGGGCGGTGCTGTGTACGGGGTGGGAGGGGAGCTGTTTGTTTGTGTGTGTGTGGGGGGGGGGGGAGTGCTGTGTGTGGGGTGGCGGGTCTATGTGCTTAGGGGGAGCTATGTGTGTGTGCGGAGGGGGGCACGGTATGGGGGGGGTCTGTGTGGGGGGCGGGGCTGTGTGTGTCGGGGCGGGGTGCTATGTGTGGGGGGAGGTGGTGTTTGTGTGTGTGTATTTGTGGGGGGGTTGTGCGTTGGGGTGGGTGGTGTGTGTGGGAGGAGGTGTTGGGGGTGGGGTGGGAGGGGAGCTGTGTGTATGTGTTAGGTGAGGGCGCCTGTGTGTGTGTGTGTGGGGGGGGGGGGGGGGTGAGTGTCTGTGGCGGGGGGGGGGGCTGTATGTGGGAGTTAAGAACATAAGAATTAGGAGCAGAAGTCAGCCATTCAGCCCCTCGAGCCTGTGCCCCGCCATTCGATAAGATCATGGCTGATCTTCAGACCTAACTCTAATTACCCGCCCTATCCCCATATCCCCCAATCCCTCTGTTTTTTAAAAATCTATCAGTCTCAGCCTTGAAGATGTTAAAGGACTGACATCTACAGTCTTCTGGGGGAGTGAATTCCATAAATTCACTGCCCTCTAAGTGAAGAAATGTTTCTTCAACTCTGTTCTAAAAGGCTGACCCTTAACTTTAAGACTGTGACCCCTGGTTATAGATTCTCCTACCGGGGAAACAGACCCTCAGTGTCTACTTTATCAGCCCTTTAAGAATCTTATACGTTTCAATAGGATCTCCCCTAATTCTTCTGTACTCTAGAGAATACAGCCCCAGTTTATTCAGCCTCTCCTCATAGGTCAGTCCCCTCATCCCAGGAACTAACCGAGTGAATCATTGCTGCACCCCCTCTGGGGCAAGTATGTCCTTTTTTCAATAAGGAGACCAAAACTGCACACAATACTCTCGGTGCGGTCTCACCAAAGCCCTATATAGCTGCAGCAAGATTTCCCTACTCTTGTATGCCATCATGCGTTCGCCTTCTTAGTTGCTACTGCACCTGCAAACTAACTTTTTGAGACTGGTGTACAAGGACACCCAAATCCCTCTGAACACTAACACTATATAATCTCTCCCCCTCTAGAAAATAATCTGTTTTTCTATTTTTTCTACCGAGGTGAATAACTTCACACTTCCCCACATTAAATTCCATCTGCTACCTACTCGCCCACTCCCCTACCGTATCTATCCCATTGCAATCTTTTTGCATTATCCTCAGAGCTCACTCTCCCACTGAGTTTAGTGTCATCCGCGAATTTAAATACGTTATATTCAATGTCCTCATGTCAATCATTGATGTAAATTGTAAATAGCTGAGGCCCAGCACTGATCCTTGTGGCACTCCACTAGTTACATCCTGCCAATTCGAGAATGACCCATTTATCCCTACTCTCTGTTTTCTACCCGTTAGCCACTCTTCCATCCATGCTAATATGTTCCCATTAAGTTTAAAACCTTTGCTTCGGACTTAACTATTTCTCTCTTTAACTTAATGCTAAATTCCATTGTATTATAATCACTTTGCCCGAGAGGAACCTTAATTTCCAGTTTGCTGATCAGCTCTGCTTCATTACACAAAACAATGAAGCAGATAATTATCCAGATAATTATCCCTAATATTCTATAAACTCTTCCTCTATCATACTTTTCCCAATCTAAGTGCAGATTAAAATCACCCACAATTAATGTTTTTCCTTTACTGCATGCTCCGCTAATTTCCTGTTTTATACCTTGAGAGATACTGTGACTGCTGTTTAGGGGTCTATAAACTACTCCCACTGGAGTAGTTTGTGTGGGGGCTGGTGGGGGGCAGGCTGACACTGTGGGGGTGTAGGGCTGGTGGGGGGCACGCTGACACTGTGGGGGTAGGGGGAAGGCTGACACTGTGAGGGCATGAGGGGGAGCAGACAGCATCCTGTGAACATGGACAAGTTTCTAAGGAGTAAGAACAGAATAAACCCAAACTGAAGTGATGGAGACGAAGAGTATTTCACTGAATCTGATTTATAATCCACATCTCAATGCAAATGGTAATTACAATGACTGTAAATACTTGTGCAGATGGAATCTCTACAAGTGGCTCCATTAAACACAACAACAATTATCAAAACATGCTCATGGCTTACAGCTTCTCCTTGTCCTCTAAACCAACTCAAGATTATTCTACAGTAATAAACATTTATAAACTTTACTTTTAAAAAACATTTTAAAAGCAAGTCAGTCAGGCTGTATTTTGGGATTATAGCATAACCACCAGAGTAAGATCTAGGTCCAGTCTCTAATGGTCAGGGAGTTTGCTGTGTGTGAGCGATGCTGTGTGTGTCTCCATACGTATGATTTCAGTTTTATTTTCACAGCAGTGATCCACATGGGAATGGTTATTCAATAAAAAACACAGGAGAGGCTGGAGTGTCTTGACACTGTTTCCTCACTATTGAGGTGGTCCACAATCTTCTCTCTGCACTGGAGGCAGAATTTGGTCTCGGAGAAAGTGAGAGAAACTGAGGGAAAACATGGAAAAACAAATGTTTACTTTGCTTCCACAAAAAAAATTCAGCTAAGTATTCAGCACAATATTATTATAGAATACTATTATTCGCCCACAAAATGCAGTCACACCACTTTACAGTACTGTGAAGTGCATTGAGATGTCTCGATGACGTGATAAGCCGCTAAAAACAAATGTCAGGATTATTATTATTGTGTCAGCCCCAAATTCGCACAATCATTAACAAATATATTTGGCTGAGAAAAGTGGATTTCCTCCTCACCGATTCTACCCAAACCCCAAGTGTTCCGGGATGCTAACCCCCGTGAAGGGCGCTATATAAATGCAAGTTGTTGTTATTGACAGGGCGAGAGGGAATGGATCAAATCACAGTGGTAAGGAACAAAGCAAAAGTGAATCCCAGCTCACAATGAGAACACAATTATAATACACTTATAGAACAGAAGAGTGAAAAACCTGTCAAAAATAAAATGAGAGGAACAATTAATAATAATGAATTAAACTGTCTGTACAGCACTATATACAGCATCCAAAATAAAACAGGAGAACTGGAGGCAATAACTCGTAGTGAGGAACCAGATAAAATTGGGATTACTGAAACGTGGCCACAGAAAGAACAGGACCGGCAATAAACATTGCAGGGTATATTGTATTTAGAAAGGACAGAGATGGGAAAAAGGCCTGTGGAGTAGCTGGATTCATTAGGGATAACATCATGGCAGTAGAAAAAAGGGACATAGCCAACAGTAAGATAGAAACAGAATCTGTATGGATAGAGATAAAAGATAAGGGATCAATCACACAAATAGGGGTGCTCTACAGACCACCTAAAAGTGGAAGGGACTTAGAGGAAGAAATGTGCAAGCAAATTAGAGAAATTAGTAAAAGACATAGAGTAATAATCATGGGGGAATTCAATTACCCCCAGATAAATCGGCCAGAAAAGGAAGGTCAAGGGGATAAGGGAATGGAGTTCCTTCAATGTGTATAGGGTTCCTTTCTTACCCAGTATGTAAGAGGTCCAACAAGGGAGGAATCCCTGCTGGATTTAGTAATGGGAAATGAACCAGAGCAGATAAGAGAAGTGTGAGTAGGGGAACATCTAGACAATAGTGATCATAACTCAATAAGGTTTAAGATAAAGATTGAGAAGGACATCAGTCTGACAAAGACCAGGTTAATAGATTGGAAAACAGCTGATTTTGAAGGGATGAGAATGGAACTTGGGAAAATAAACTGGAAAACATTATTAGCAAACAAAGAGATAGAGCAGCAGTGGGAAACATTTAAAACAGTGATCAATAGAGTACAGGAGAAATATATTCTGCTAAAAAGCAAGCAAAGCTAAATAATAATGAGATAACGTGGATGACTAACGATATAAGGGCAAAGTTGAGCCTCAGGAAAGAGGAGTTCACTAAGTACGTAAACAACAAGGGGAGCACGACAAAAAAGAATACAAAGAGGTCAGGAAAATAGTCATAAAACAATTAGGAAAGCAAAGAGGAATTATGGAATTAAATTATCAAGGAATACAAAAAGAAATAGTAAAATATTCTACAGACATATAAATAAAAAAATAAAAATTAGAATAGGGCCACTAAGGGATGGACATGATAAGCTTATGTAATTTCCAAAAGGTGTTTGATAAGGTACCACATGATAGACTAATGAATAAGGTCAGAGCATGTGGAGTCAGGGGGGAAATAACAGAATTGATAGCAAGTTGGCTACAAAACAGCAAATAGAGAGTAGGGGTAAAGGGTAGCTTCTCAGGCCGGCAGGGGGTGGGCAGTGGTGTTCCACAAGGATCGATTTTGGGATCCACTTTGTTCACAATATACATGTGGAATCCTGTAGCTCAGTGGTTAGAGCACTCGCTTTGCAAGCGAGAGACCTGAGTTCAATTCCAGGCGAAACCTTGGGCAAGTTTCCTTACTCCACACACCTAATAATAATCCCTCCAAAACCAAAAACAATAATAAATTGGTCATTTTCAATCTACGACTGTTTGTGGGACATTGCTGTGCGCAATTGGCTGCCGCGTTCGCCCACAAATATACAGTCAATTCATTTTACAGTGTGTTCTGTGAAGTGCTTTGGGACGTCCTCCCGACGTGAAAAGCGCTATATCAAATGCAAGGATTATTATTATTATTATGATGATGAATGATTTGGACTCGGGAATCAGCAGTACAATTTCAAAATTTGTAGATGACACCAAATTGGGGGGAGTAGTTATTACAGAGGAGGACGGCAACACATTACAGCAAGACATTAATAAACTTGCTGAGTAGGCATTTAAATGCCAAATGTATTTCAATGTACGAAAGTGTGAGGTGGTACATTTTGGTAGAAGGAATAACAAAGTCACATACATCCTGTAAAATGAAAAGCTAAATGGGGTAGAGGACCAAAAGGATCTAGGGGTACACATACACAATTCACAGGTTAATAAGGACATAAAAAGGCAAACCAGGCATTGGGGTTCATTTCTAGAGGGATAGAAATGAAAAGCAGGGAAGTTATGGTTAACTGCTATAGAACCTTGGTTAGACCACACTTAGAATACTGTGCAGTTCTGGTCCCCACATTATAGAAGGGATGTAGAGGCCCTGGAGAGGGTGCAAAGGAGATTCACAAAGGAAAGGTTATATCAGGAAAGGCTGAATATGCTGGGACTTTTCTCTTGAAAAGAGGAGGGTAAGGGGTGACCTGATAGAGGTCTTTAAAATGCTGAAAGGTTTTGATAGGGTCGACATAGGGAAGATGTTTCCACTTGTGGGGGAGACCAAAACCAGGGCCATCAATAATAGATAGTCACAAATAGATCAAATAGGGAAGTTAGAAGCTATTTCTTCACACAAAGAGTAGGGGGAATGTGGAACATGCGACCACAAGGAGTTGTTGAGGCAAATAGCACAGATGTATTTAAGGGGAAGCTGGAGAGGTACATGAGGGAGACAGGAATAGAATGTTAGGCTTGAAGGCTTAGTTGAAGAAGGGCAGGAGGAGGCTCATGTGGAACATAAACACCGGCATAGACCAGTTGGGCCAAAGGGCCTGTTTCTGTGCTGTATATTCTAATGTATAATATATTTATCAAAGAAACAAATGACTAAACCTTCTTCTTGAGTCATTAAATGAGATCCTGTTTGTCTGTAATTTACTGGGAATTCCTTCCTTTCTTG
This sequence comes from Callorhinchus milii, assembly GCF_018977255.1. Taxonomy (NCBI): domain Eukaryota; kingdom Metazoa; phylum Chordata; class Chondrichthyes; order Chimaeriformes; family Callorhinchidae; genus Callorhinchus; species Callorhinchus milii. The sequence goes on from NW_024704772.1 coordinate 24,466, forward strand.
CTTATTTAGAAAAAGGGAGTTTTCCTCACAGTTATTTTCTCTCATCCAAAAATTCCAATGACTTGGCGCCTGATTCCGTTGCTGTTTGTTGTGATTTTACTGGGTGCAAATAAGTGGAATCAATATTCACATCATGTCAAAATAATCTAACTTTGTAAAATGCTTCATTGCATTTTTGTTAGGCGATAAAAAAAATGGCATTGTTATGGCACCTGATTATGCCCCTCATCACAATAACAAGTGTAATGACTGTACTTATTGGTAAGCATCACACGCACAACAAATAGCTATTTGGTGAACAATCAATTTATCTGGAGAATTGTTGACTGCGTTAGAACAATGTCCGAGGATCTTTAACTTCCACCTGAAGAGCAAACCTAGGGTTGTCTTCTCCTGCAGAGGACAATGCAAGACTTTACACTTCCTTCCTAGCCTGTTACGGGCTGTCAGTCTACAATACTTTCAAATCCCACCATGGCGCCAGCTCACAGCTACCCGGACACACCTTCATTTTTCAACGCTGTTTAGTACAGATTCTTTCTCCTCCAGAGCAGCCATCGCCAACACAAGCTGTTCTTTCAGCTGAGAGAGTTCCCGCTCAGTCCGCACCTTCATGACACTCAGTTCTGTATAAATGTCTTTGTACCTATCCGTGGCGTATTTCTTATCCTGCAGAAAAAAGCCAAACGATAACGTACAACAGCCTGAGGTCTCCACTCCTTCAACCAGTATTGCAAACCCCCAGCAAACTGCACTTACCCACTGCAGAGCCTGCAGCTCATCCCTGAGGCACTGAATCTCCTTCTTCAGATATTGTACTTCATTCTCCTTCACCCGCAGGACAACCTGAGGATCAGATAAACAGGCCTTTAATAGTTCACCTCCCAGAATAACTCCCAGAATAACTCCCAGCTACTGAGACAGTGCAGTCAGAACGTTACTGTATTATCCTCCCGAGGCTCCACTGGCTCCCAATCACCGAACGGATCGACTTCAAGATCCCCTCTCACTCGTTTTCAAATCACTTCACTCCCTCGCACCTCCCTAACTCTCCGCCCCGCTTCCCCCCCGCTCCACGAACTGCTTGCCTCCGGCCTCCTAATTGTTCCTCGTGCCCTCCACTCCACCATCGGTGGCCGTGCCTTCAACCTCCATGCTCCCAAACTCTGGAACTCGATCCCTCCACTTTGCCGTCTTTCTACCTTCAAATCTGCCTAAAGACCTTCCTTTTTGTTGATGTTTACGATCGCTTCCCCCTCCCTCTCCCCTTGGCTGGTTGTCAAGACTCCGCCACTGTGATGCGCTCCGGGACACTATCCCAATGTTATTGCACTAACAAATCCCACAATGGCAGTTGTATCGTCTCAATTTAAACATTGGTGATTTCAGCACAAAGTTTGACAGAGCTTTACAGGTTGTACAGCACCCAAACAGGCCCCGAGGGGAGGACTGTAGCTCAGTGGTTAGAGCACTCGCCTCGCAAGCGAGAAACTGGGGTTCAATTCCCGGCATGGTGAAACGTTGCGCAAGTTTTCTCACTCCACCGAGCAGTAAGTGGGAACCCAGTTGTTAGTCGATTGGCGGATCGCTTTTCCAGGATAATAATTCCTTCAAAAAAATAGTAATAATAAATTGGTCACTTCAATTTCTGACTGTTTGTGGGAGGGACACTGCTGTCAATTCACTTTACAGTATATTCTGTGAAACGCTTTGAGACGTCTCCAAGATGCTATATTTAATGCAAGGATTATTATTCACCCTCTTGCAAACAAGTCCACGACAGAAAAGTTCCTAACATGTGCCACAAGGAACACAGTAGTTTGAAGATTACGATCCATCTCCAACTGCTCAGGGGATCCTCAGGGACCCTCTGTCCCTGCAGCATCGCCCACTTCCCTCCTCACTGTTCTCTGCCCCGGCCAGCTACAGATGTCAGCATGGAAATGCAGATAATAAACTTTGCATTGATACAGCACCTTTCATGTCGGGAGGACATCTCAAAAAAGTGTTTCATAGGATTTACAGGATTGTAAAGTGCAGTGATTGTGTGTTTTGGCAGCCAATATTAACCCAGCAACATCCCACAAATAGTCATGGAACGAATGATCCATTTTTATCTGGGAAATTGCTGTCCAGGACACCAGGAGAATCCACCGACTGATGAAAATACTTCCTTTCTATTCACTTTATCAAAACCCCTCATAGTTGATCCCATTTTTCCAAAACACCTTTTATAACAAATGGTCTTCACTGAATGTCCAGGAATGATCCACGCCCTCCTTTCCCCATCTCACCTCCAGCTCACACACGTGTCCTTCACCCACGACGGGCACATTTCCAAGGTTATCCTTGTGTTTTCCGGTCACGAAAGCTCGGATCCGCCCCAGCTCCTCAGACAGTTGGCTGTTCAGCTCCTGCAGTGAGAATGCGTAGATCATTGTTACTAATACATTCTGCTAAGATTTTAAACAATATTTTGACCATAACATTAGGTGATAAGATTAGGAATGTTACACATTTCAGGATGGATTTGCTGCCGAGTGTGAACACAGCTTTACCTGGTTTTGTTTCAGCAGCTCCTGGTTCTCTCGCTGGATTTGAGCCAGCTCCTTCTCCCGGAATTCTGTCTCTTTCATCCGATCACTGATCTCCAGGCATTTCTGGGAATACTGCTCCGATAGCACCTGTAGCTCCCGCTGCAGTAACTCCAAATCACAGCTACAACAACAACAACAACAACAGTATTTATCCAGTATCCCTCACGCAGGGCAACGACCCAGAGCATCCCCCACAGAGGCAGGAGCTCAGGCATTTCCATTGGCACCATTGAATTGAGCCTGACTCGATCCTGACATTCCATTGTCAAACATGTCCGTCCCCCTAATATGGAGCTGGCCTGGCCTTGGCCAGCGGAGGAGCCATTTGTTAGTCTGTCCAACCCAGAGAAAAATTGTTAATCAAAAAAATCATAATCCAGATTCCAGAATCTACAGTTTACAATAACACACACATCTGCGCCAGGAACATCAAAGCCAGAGATGATCAAGATCTGACAAAATTACTGTAGTCACAGAGAATTGCTTCCATCTAGTGGCCATTTACACTGAGGTCATATCTACTGAAACATTTCAAGTGTTTTTCTCTCCTCTGGTAGCCCCTTACCCACGGCAGTGAAAGCTTTACCGGGAGAGAGACCAGAGTCTTGGGACGTCTTCCCGACATGAAAGACACTTTACAAATGTAATGTTGTGTTGTAGCTCAGGAAAAGCCTCAGACACTCAATTTATCCACAATCTGAAAAGTGCAAAACAAATCACATCTTTCACACAGCAATGAGCACACGGGATTGCACATTACTGGGTTTGAGAACTTCCTGACAGGAGATCTTCAGGTCCTGCTGCTCCTCATGCCCCCACCAACTCCCGCGGAGCCTGAGCCAGTCACTCACCGATATTGCTGTCGCACACTCTCCAGGTCTGTGTTGGTTGCCACGTGTTCTGTCCTTTGCACTTTCTCCAGCTCCACGCGATGTGCTTTCTTCACGGCTTCGATGGCTGACGGAACAAAGAAAGGAGGAAAGCCTCGGGTTTGGGCAAATCTGTTCTTCTACAAAATGGCTCCAACAACAGAGTGTCCAGGGGCTGATAGAGCCTGACAGCAACTCGTTCTATTGGGGCCTTAGACACAGCATTTCATAAAGTATTACTTGTGTTCACATATCATGAAACAGCTTAATTTGGATGGTTTCCTTCAAACAGTGTGCAAATAAATATCTTTCTGCATTATATGACATTTAAATTGGCATTGAACAATTCAGGCTGTGAGGAGTTAATAGAAGCGATGCCTTATTACTGCGCTTACTCGAATGGTTCACAGGCCAATGCAATAATGTAGCCTCTGTCTGTCTGATGACAGAGGAATGGACAAGCCTGGAAGAGACTTCTACAGTAAAACAAGATAATAAACTCCAATTCTTCAGTCCTTAAAAGACCTCAGACAGTACTGTACGGAGGTTCAAGATACATCAGGGAAGCAGGAAACGAGGGCACAGATCCAGTGATAGGCATAAACAGTTAGCCTGGCTCACTTGGCAGGGCTTTCACCACTAAAGGACTTTGAGCTCACAATATTGGCGGATACTCTAGTGCTGGAGGAAGGCTGTATTGCTGGGAGGTGTCTTCAGATGAAACGTTAAACAAAGGTCCTGTTAAAGACACTATTTGAAAGGGGAAGGGAGTTTTTCCTGGTGTCCTGGTCCACAAACTGGCAAATAAAATCATTCATTCATTCACGTCTTACCTTCTCTACAGACAGTGCGTGTCCAGCCTAACTAACCTCATCGTTAAATGTAACTTCCCCCGACTCACATCTCAATATTGTCTCAAAGGTGGTGGAAGCCAATTCAATAACAGCTTTTAAGAGAGAAGTATATAGATATTTGGGGATGACAATGCAGGGCTATGGTGAGAGAGCGGGGGAGTGGGATTGATTTGGAAGCTCTTTTCAAGAGCCGGCACAGACACGATGGGCCGATGGCCTCCTTCTGTGCTATGTGACCTTCACCGAAGACCAAAGGCTGGTCAGTCCCTTTGGACATTTGCCTCAGTCTGTGGGAGAGGATAAGCGTGGGCTTTGCTCGTACCAGAGGCGGTGGCTGCTGTCTCTTCGCTCAGAAGTTTTTCCTTCTCCCGTCGCACTTTCTCCAGCTCCCGGTGGTGCTGTCGCTGAACTTCCTCCATCGCCTTCCGATGAGACGCCTCCATCTCCTCAAAACCCCGCTCACAAGTTTCCTACAGAGAAAATCTGTGTCACTTCACACTTCACTGCAGGGTCACAAATGTAATTAACCTTACAATGGCAAAGCACTACAACACATGTAGGATTGTTATTATTTTATGGACATTTGAGCAGGAGATTTTCTTTCTCCTTCACCTGACGCTCGTATTGAGGTGTTACTTTAAGCTCTGAGACGCTACCCCACGTGGACCGCGCTAAATAAATGCAATGGTTGTTGGCGATGGTACAGCCTGAGCCAGGGCTGAAGCTGTGTCGTTACCTGGGAGATGTAGCCCCGAGGAATCTTCACCCCCGACTCTCGGGATAACTTGTGATAATCCGGATAATGTCCCTGGAGCCGGCTGTTCTGCTCCCGAAAAGATTCCAATTCCCTCCGCGATCGATCGAGCTGTAAATTCAGGGAACAGATCTGAAAAGTAAGAAACAAGGTGAGATTGAGCTGACACACAGTCGGGGCTGACATTGCAGTATTAGACCCAGGGCCACAACCTTCCTTATTGGAGGTTCTGGCGGTGCCTGAGATACAATCGCTACTGAAAATAACTTCGGAAAGAAGGAAATTTATCCTCACAGTCCTGCCAAGTTGGTCTTCTGTTTCAGGCTGTTTGTGGGACATTGCTGTGAGCAAATTTATCACTTTGTTTGTCTGCAAGTATAGTCAGTAGACTTGACAGCAAACGCAAGAATTATTAATTATTATACAAGTGTTAAATCTAGGCAAATTTCTTGCGATTTTCTGGTTTATCTTCATGCTTCCATCAATTGTTTCTGGCAAATGTTTAAGGGGATTTGGCCGAGGTAGGAACTGCCTGTAATCAGTGTGGACAGCAGAGAAAACAATTACAATTCTCCTTTTCACAGGTGGACACTGAGCAAAAGCTAGCGATTGCCTAATTAGAAAATACAGAATCTAATAATAAGAATCCTTGGTTTTGATACAGGGCCTTATCACGTCTTCGAGACGTCTCAAAGCGCTTCACAGGACACACTGTAAAGTGTAGCGACTGTTCATTTTGTGGGTAAAACACGGCAGCCAATTGCTGTTTACAGGACGGAAGGAGGTCATTGTGTTTACTCTTTGTGAAACCTTCCCACTGGGTTTGACTCCAATCCCATTCCCCTTGACAAAAATATTATTCTTCAAATGTTCAAAATACAGATTATTAAACAAAACATACACATAAAAGGCACAGATATTACCCCCCCTCTCTGATCACCTCAGCTGGGTACTGATAGACTGGAGCAAGAAAACCCTTCAGTCAAAATAAATGCCTCAAAGTACTTTACAAAAGACAATAAATTAGAAATGAAGTGAATGTTGTTATTTATATAATCGACTGCTGGGAGCTAATCTGTACCGGACACTGTCGTTCCACAAGTCAATTCATTAGAATCTAAGGTAATTTTGGATCAGGAGGGAATACAAGCTGCGATAACAGAGAGCAAAAGTCCACAAGACAGACATGAAAGGACGCTGGTGATGTCTGTGCTCAGCCCTGAGAGGATCATTGGGGACGGCCGGCCAGTGGGAGCTCTCACAACTGTGGTGACACCGGAATCAACTTGGCTCTGGGTCATCTTTACACGACACCTTTCACACCAGGGGAATGTGTCAAAGCACCTCACGGAATTCAATATAAGATGTCGTGACATAGGGTATTTTGTTGGTGAATATGACAGACAATTTGTGCACAGCAATGTCCCACGAACAGCTATGATGTGAAGGATTTATTTAATTGGGGGATTGTTGGCCTTGGGGTTAAAGCCCACATGGTTGGGGGGGAGGTGGGGGAAGAGTAAATGGAAAACATTTCTATTAATTAACACAGACAAGCATTTTCACACAAGCTGGTGTTAGCCACACACAGCAGGAGTCGCCCACCTCATTCCTCAGCTGCTCTGTCAGCTCTAAGTTGTTGTCGCTCGGGCTCGGGCTGGAGGTGAAAGGCAGAGGCACTTGCTTGTGATCTCGGAGGGGAAGACGCTCAATTTCCAACCACTTTGTCTCAATCTCTTTGAGGAGATGTTCGGGAGGTCGGGAAGAGACGAGAACCTTTCCCATTGGCTTTCTGGTTGTGTCGGCCCCAGGTTCCTCAGGTTGTGACAGTCCCAAACTCGACTCAAACCACCTCCTCGGCTCCTCTGTCCTCTGGGCATGTTCTGGCCCGGGCTCACTGGCTTTGTAGCACTCATTTCGGGAATCGGCCATCTTCCCTCCCGGGATCTCTCTGCCGTACACAGGCTCGATGGCCACACGGTGGTCTATGGGCTCCAGTTCCACACAGGTCAAGGCTGGCGGCTGTTGCTGTCTCTGTTGTTCTTCTGAGCGGAGATTCCGCTCAATCTCCAATTTCCAGCGGTCTGCGGTGACCGGCTCTTGTTTCAACGCATTCCGTTTAGTCACAGTTTCCGGGAATGAGTTTTCCTTATTGTTGTCTGTTAAGCTGAAATTTTTAAAGACAATCCATTTAAAACTGCAGATTAGAAGCTGGAAATTCTACCTAATGTAACCCTAACCCTAATGTAACCCTAACTCTAATGTTATCCTGTAAAACTATTTTGTCTTAGAATTTAAGATTGTGCAGATTTGTGGACAATTGTTCATTTGAAGTCAATTTACTGCAGCTCTTAAAAAGCTTCAAAATATAAGGATTTTTCACAGTTCTGAACTATCTTAAAGTCTAAGACAAAATGATCTCACAGGGTACAACAGATGCAATATGGGTCTCAGTGCAGAGAATCATGGGGGGTGCGGGGGGAGGGAGGGAGGGGGGCTTTGGCGGGGCTGGGGGGAAGAGGAGGTGATGGCGTGGCGATAAGCAGTGGGAAAAGTAACTTAGATAAAGGCAAGGGTCAGTGTTGGGACACATTTATTTCTATCCTGTTTGTGGAGGAAGCGGTGGCTGAATCAGGAACTGAACCATTTCTTTGCAGATCCCACTCGGTGGCTACATTCTCCACGGTCAGCGGTTATTTCTATCCTGTTTGTGGAGGAAGCGGTGGCTGAATCAGGAACTGAACCATTTCTTTGCAGAAATTCTACCTAATGTAACCCTAACCCTAATGTAACCCTAACTCTAATGTTATCCTGTAAAACTATTTTGTCTTAGAATTTAAGATTGTGCAGATTTGTGGACAATTGTTCATTTGAAGTCAATTTACTGCAGCTCTTAAAAAGCTTCAAAATATAAGGATTTTTCACAGTTCTGAACTATCTTAAAGTCTAAGACAAAATGATCTCACAGGGTACAACAGATGCAATATGGGTCTCAGTGCAGAGAATCATGGGGGGTGCGGGGGGAGGGAGGGAGGGGGGCTTTGGCGGGGCTGGGGGAAGAGGAGGTGATGGCGTGGCGATAAGCAGTGGGAAAAGTAACTTAGATAAAGGCAAGGGTCAGTGTTGGGACACATTTATTTCTATCCTGTTTGTGGAGGAAGCGGTGGCTGAATCAGGAACTGAACCATTTCTTTGCAGATCCCACTCGGTGGCTACATTCTCCACGGTCAGCGAGATAGTGTGTGTGTGTGTGAGTGTGTGTGCGCATGTGTGTGTGCGTTTTTTGCCACTAAGCCCCGAAACTCTGGAACATTCTACCTCTAAACCTCCGTCTTGCTGCTTCCTTCCCCATCTTCAGGTCACACCTGAAGTCCTTCCTATTTGACCGACCACCTCCCATTTCCCCCCAGCTCAGCATCGTACTCCGCCCATTGTCAAGCTCTCTGGGACGCTAACCTGCGTGAGGGTCGATGTGTTGTTGTATTGATCATTAAAAAGAGACAAAGTTAAACTAACCGGGGTTTTGAAGTTGGTGTTTTCATCCACATGCTCCTCCTGAGGGAACAAACAAAGTGTGTCAGGTCTACTCAAAGCTCCAGCGTATAGATTATATTAAATTATATTGTATTAAAGTCTGGATTTGGGAGTTATTTTTCTGCAGTTTTATCTAAAAAAAAACAGGTTTGAAATGAAAACTGAATTTAAGAATTTTAAACAAATTTGCTTCGTGAATTTTAAAAACAGAACAATCTCTCAGCTAAGGTTGGATAGAATTTCAGGCCTCGAATAGCAATTAGGAGTGTGTGTGTGTATATATACATATGTATGTCTGTGTGTGCGCGTGTGTCTATGTGTGTGCATGTGTCTGTGTGTGTGCACGTGTGTGTATGAATATGTGTACGTGTGTGTGTGTTTATGTGTGTGTGTGTGTAAATGTGTGTGTGTGGGTATGTATGTATCTGTATATGGGTATATCTGTGTATGGGTGTGTGCGTGTGTGTATGTATATATGTACATGTATGTGTGTGTATATGTATGGCCTTAAAGGTGAGGACAAGGATCTTGAACTCGATCCTCTGGGGGATGGGGAGCCAGTGGAGTTGGAGAGGGTGGGAGTGATGGTGCGCGAGAGTACACAAACTGCAGAGTTTTGGATGATCTGCAGCTTGTGAAGGGAGGAGTTTGGGAAGGCTGATGAGGAGGGAGTTCCCACAATCAAGCCTAGAGGTGACGAATGCGTGGGTGAGGGTTTGGGCACCATGAGGGGTGAGGCAGAGGCGGAGTCTGGCAATATTGCGGAGGTGGTGGTAGGCAGTGCCAGTCATGGCGCAGATGTGGGGTAGAAAGGACAGTTCAGAGTCAAAACAAGACCCCCAGGTTCCTGATTGGCTCAGTGAGGATGAATGTGCAGCCGTGGAGGCTGATGCTGCCTGCACCTGAGGTGCGGAGGCGCTGGCGCAAGCCAATCAGGAAGGCTTTGGTCTTGCTGACGTTGAGTTGGAGAAAGTTGCCCCTCGTCCAGGACTTGATGTCGGACAGGCAGTCGGTCAGGACGCCAGTAGTCCTGGAGTTGAGGGTGGAGGCAGAGAGGTAGAGTTGGGTGTCATCCGCATACATGTGGAAATTTACCCCATGTCTGCAGATGATACCAAGGGGGAGCATGTAGAGGGTGAGGAGGAGGGGACCGAGGACAGAGCCCTGAGGAACACCGCACAAGACTGTGCGGGGGCTGGAGGAAAAGCCGTTTGCCACGACGAAGTGGAGGCGATGTGAAAGGTAGGACCTGAACCAATCGACCAAAGTCTGCATTTAACAACTTACTTAGTAACATCGGGGGCAGTTGTGGGTCGGACTGTTTTACGAAGAGCTTCAATCCAGTTCCTCCGAATCCCGGACGTCATAGCTGACAGTGTGTAATTAGCCTCTTTGGTCTAAAAAAGAAAAGTGTACGATAGGCCACGCTGTGTTACATGTAATCAATAAACACCAAGTATTCCCCAGACTGCGGGCTGCACCATCCCAGATTGTCAAATATTGTCAAAGTTCTGAAAATGTCATCAATGTTTTAAAAGTTGTACAATCCCAAAGGAAAAACAATCCTAGACATGAAGCAGGGAGACAAAGGAAGGTTGTTTGAGCTGAATTCATTGCAAATGGCCACTGAGGCCGGTGAATGGAATTGTTCAGAAAGGAATTGGACAAACGATAAAAACATTGAGGGACGTGAGGATGGAGCTGGGAAAGTGAGTGACAATCAGGTCAAATAGGAAAAGCCAGAATGCTGTTCCTGTGTTGAGAGTTTCTATTTCCTTGTGAGCAAAGTGTCTCCTCGTGGTATCTGTTACACGTCAGTGCCTTTGGATGTTCTCAAGAGGTGAAACTATAAATGTAGTTTGTTGTTGCTGTTAGCCATCTATCTACACCAGGAGGCAATGACAGACACTCACCAGGATCTGGAAGCCATAATTACGTTGCACCTGGAACTCTGTCACATCGTTGCAGGATCTTAAGTCAATTTCACCATCGAGGTCGTCAGCCTGGGGAGGAACAGAGTTACTTATACTCACTCCACACACTGTCCTGCAACACTGGGGTCACGACAAAGACCTTTCCCTTTGTCACAGGATCACAGCACAAATCTGTAACCACCATTAGGTAAAATGTGAATCAGATTGTGTGCGGGGGGGGGGAGAGGGGTAAAAAGAAATGGAAAACAAACATTTGGAACAGGCAAGCAAGACTTGTGCCAGTTGTGGACACATTTCACGTCTAACACCACAAACTCCGCTGTGGTTTGTTGGTGATGTGGTGAATGGATCCCATCGCAGTGGAATTCTCTGCCACAAACCCCGCATCCCAGGAACCAGTCCCCAAACAATCTCCCACTGGATGAACCGTCTGCCCTCGGCTTTCCTGTGGTCCCCAAGACGCCGTCCGGTGTGAAGGGAATTATATAAATGCAAGTTGTTGGCCTCAAAGATATGAGGAACGAGCTAGGAAATGGGATTAGTAAAAAGAGTGAAAATACACGTCAAATATGATGAGCAAAAATGCCTCGTCCTGTGCTAACGTTTCTGTGCAACATTGTTTCTTTGATGGGCATCAAAAACTCGTGTGACGTTTGGGGCCTGAATCCCATAAGATGAAGGATCAGACTACAATAATAATAATAATTAATTGGACTGTAACAGACAGTTTGTCAGTGTGTTTACCTCTTCGGCTGTGGAGTCCCTGTAATATCGGAGACTGGAGTCGGTGAGGACGAACCAGTGTTTCTTCCACTGAATAAAGGGGGAAAAAAATCAGCTGAATTCACAACCACACCTGAAGAACAGCAGCAAAATTAACCACCTGCACTTTATAACGACAACAGCATGCATTTATATGGTGCCCTTCGCACAGGATTGCGTTGCAGTTTACCTACAGACACTGTGAATTACGGATTCACAGTAAATCCTGCAAAGTGCTTTGAGACGTTTCAACAACGTACGACAACATCAAATGCACAAATTTGTTTATATGTTGCAGCTTTCACATAACGTGTCAAAGTGCTTTCCAGACAGTGTGAGGCACGGCGAGGTGCCGGGAGACAGAGACCAGAGCTAAACAGAGGCTTTTATGAGAGTTTTGAAAGCTGTGAAAGAGGGATCCAGACCAAGATATTTGGGAAGGTTGGGGTTAGAACATTGGTCTTGCTTTCAGTCTGTGGAACCTCCCCAGTGATCAACTCCCTCAGTATATCTGTCAGTGCTCCACACATCTCCTGCCTTGTCACTCATTAATTGTTGTGTGAAGTTATTTTATATGCGAGTGTAAGTCATTTGAGGAACCAATTGTCTTTACCTCATTGCGTCCATCCAGCAGCGACATCCAACCCTTCTTGAAATTCAGAAGATCCGGCTGAAGGTAGAAATAAGAGAGAAAATTTAGCTTACTGAATAAAAAGGCAATTTTGTTACTCCAAAAATTACTATTTGCCATTTTTGAGATTTGTTCCGTTTATGACACCAAACAGTAACTACAAACAAATATGGCAGCCATTATGTGCACAGTAAGAACATAAGAATTTGCTAGCGAAAGAAGCCAAAGATCCATCTCGTTCGCCTTCCAGCATCCTGGCCCTGGCAGTCGCTTGACATGTCATGTCCCAAACTATATACTGTCTCCCTGCAGCAAAGCTGCTCACACACAATCAATGAACAATCAATTGTATCTAGAGGATTGTGAGCCAAGACATCAGGAAAACCTCTGTTATATACTTCAATACGGCCACGGGACCTTTAACTAACATCATCTGACCTGACCGGCAGGAACCTCTGTTTAACATCCCAGCTGAAGGACAGCACTTCTGACAATCCTGAGTGAGAATCAGCCTAGATATTGTTGGCCAATCTGTGGCCCGCGGGCCGGATGCAGCCCCTAAACATTGTGTGTTTTTTAATCTTTCTTGATTTATGCCACAAAACAAGGAATATACAATCAAGAGAAAAATGGAAACAAAATATTGATTTAAAACAGTCACCGAGACGAGCGCAAATGTTCAGCAGGCCACAGCCTGGCCACCGCTGGCAACTGCACGGGTTCAACATTTCCTGGAGAGAACCCTCTGCTTTGTGCACTTCAATTATTTGACTTCCAACCTCGCTCGACAAAACATGTTTCAGTTAATGTTTAACAGTGAGACAAACGTGTGTGCACCACACCTACAGGTCAGGCTTTCAGAAACAATGGGATCATTTGGCCCTCGTGGTCTGTTTACTTTTCTTCACTTGTTATAGACACAAAGTCACCCGCTGCTGCTTTTTCAAGATAAAGCAAGACACTAAATAGGAATCTCACAGCAAGAAGCCACGAACATCAAAGCTGGTGACAACGGACAGAAGATCATCATGGCGATTGGGGGGGGGGGGGGGTCAACCACAGACTGAACAGCAATGCGTTATACAATCTGAGAGCGAGAGGAAGCAAGACAGAGAGAGGGGGGGGGGGTTGGGGAGGCAAAAGTGTCACTGCCATCTCTAAGATCAAATGTAATTTCTGTTTACATCAATTACTCCTTGAGTGAAAGTAATGCTGTTGAGATTGGCTTGTGTTATTACCATGACCCAATCCATATAATAATAATCCTTATAATAAAAAATAATCCTTGCATTTCATATATCCCCCAGATCGACCCCCAGCTGTCCTTCCTGACCCACATCCGGTCCCTGACCAGGACCTCCTTCCTCCACCTCCACCACATTACCCGATTCCGACCCCAAAAGCAGCCGTGCATGTGTTTGTCACCTCCCGCCTGGATTACTCCAACCCCCTCCTCGCCGGTCTCCCCAGCTCCACCGTTCACAAAATCAGCTCATTCACCCTCTGCCGCCCACATACTGACCCCAACCAAACTCAATCCCCACATCTCACCGGCTCTGGCCCAGGCTCCACTGGCTCCTCATCACCCAATGAATCGACTTCAACATCTTCTCACTCTCGTGTTCAAATCCCTTCACTCCCTGGCACCTCCCTCCCTCTCCGGCCTCTTCACTCCACAATCCACCACCAGGTCAGCGCCTCTACTCGACTGGCACCTGCTTGTCCCTCGCACCCTCCGCCCCACCATCAGAGCTTGTGCTTCAGCTACTACGCCCCGAAACTCTGGAATACTCACCCTCAATCCCTCTGCCTTACCCCCTCTTTCAAGTCCCACCTGAAAACCTTCCTCTTCCACTGTGCTCACCAGCTCGGAGTCAGGCTCCTCCACTGTTAAGCGCCCTGAGACTCTACCCTGCGTGGAGAGCGCTAAATAAGTGCAAGTTGTTGTTGTTGTACAGCACCTTATCACGTCTTCAATGCGCTTCACACAATACTGTAAAGTGTAGTGACTATATATTTTGTGAGCGAAACGCGATAGCCAATTGCCCTGCCCATAAATTGAACCCAGGTCTCTCACTTGCGAGGCGAGGGCTCAAACCACTGAACTACAGGACTCCACAAGGGTATGAGCAGCCTAACCTCACTCAACGCCATCAGCTGAGTGAGAGAGGCAGCCTGGCAGCAGTGCCCGCCTGACCCTAACCCTGACCCTAACCCTAAACAATTGTGATTATTATTAGGTACCAAGTTCCTACAAGCAGAAATCAGGGGTTTAAATGAGTGAGGAAACAATTAATGGTCGGCGACCCTGGACAGTGACTTGGGTTCCGGCCTCACTCCCATCACACAACAAAGATTTGAAATATTCTCAACCAATAAACATCTGGACCTTCACGTCACCAAAACAAACCGGGGATCAGAGTCTGGCACTGCTTCACCGCTTCCCCGGCCATGGCCTGACAACTTCCGGAAGCTGGGAACAACCACAGGGACACTTCCCGATATCCTCTCGGATTCCAGTAAACCCTCTCTTTGACCAGGACACGGATTTCAAGATCCTCATCCTCACCTACAAGGCCATTCACGGCCTTGCTCCCTCCTACCTCTCCAACCTACTATCCCCCTACCTACCTGCCCGTACCCTCCGTTCCTCTGGCTCCGGTCTGCTCCACGTCCCCCGCCCCAACCGCCCTACTATCGGTGGTCGGGCCTTCAGCCTCTCAGCCCCGAGGCTCTGGAACTCCATCCCCCAGTGCCTTCGCCTTGCTTCCTCCCTTTCCTCCTTCAAGGCCGGTCTCAAAACCTTTCTCTTTGACCGTGCCTTCAGCTCCCCTCTCGACTCTCTTCCTCCTCCTCGCTCCCTCCCTCCCTCACCCTGACCATTTCCCCCTCCTCTCCCTCCCTTCCCTCCCCTCACCCTGACCATTTCCCCCTGCTCGGGTCATGACCCAACTGTGCAGCGCCTTGGGACGTCCTCCTGACGTGAAAGGCGCTCTATAAATGGAATCTTGTTGTTGTTGTTGTTGTTAAACACCGAAAACAATCCCACATCACAGCACCTCCTGAAATATTCCCATGTTGCTGCAGGCACTCACCGTGGCAGTGTGTGTGCAGGGCTGAGGTCAGGGCTTAGCTGCTCAGAAAGACACAGCTGTATCCCCCCTGGCACACCCACAGGCCGGCCCGAGACAAGAGCTTGTGTATGAGAATCAAACCTTCGCTGTGTAACTCCCTCCCCCTCCTCTTCCTCCAGTGTTCCAAGGCAAAGTTCACACTTATCTCTGGGAATGTTGGATTTCAGCTCCCTCCCCGTCTGCAGCCAGCCACAAGCTCCCCTAGTCATTGCGACAGTCAGGATTTATGTCAAGTCTGACGCTCCTAATTTCCCCACTGTATGCCTGACCAACTCTCTCTCTCTCTCTCTCTCTCACACACTCCCTTTCTCCACAGTATTGTTGAATATAGAAGCTTTTCATACATGCGAAACACGAGCAGCAACATTAACTCTAAAAAACAAACTTCTCAAAAGATTTTAAAATTAAATATAGAAAAAAAGGTGAATGCTCGCAGGTCAAACACAGCAGCTGATTTGCCCAAAGTGTGAAGAGTTTCAGAGAGATCAGTGTTTCAAACGTTTTGAAAGCCTGGAGAGGAGGTGAGAGGTGACCGGATTTGGCGTGAAAGTTCCAGAGTGAAACTTCAGCCACTGACTGTGGGGCCGAGAGAGTGAGTTACCACCACTAAATAGTGACACTACTTCACAAGGTATTTTGTGAAGCACTTTGAGACATTGCAATGCTGTGATAAGCCAATGTGGCAAATACCAGGATCATTATATATTGGAGATCAGAGCTGCAGAAGCAAAGGGTGTGGGTATGAGAGTGATGCTGGAGATGGCAAGGAGAGGGAAGGACAACAACAACAATGAATGTTTGGGTTGATTTCAGCTCCATCCCCAGTGAGGAGCTCAATGTAAATAAGTTGTTGTTGTTTTCAACTTGCTCAAGAAGTAGAAGCTCCTGTAAAATCACGTGTTCCTTCCTTTAAAATAACCAATTAATCCCAGATCATGTTTGCTGGTTCAGGTGGACACGAGGGAGACGGAATAGAGAGGTGTGTGAGAGAAGGGGTGGAAACGAAAACAACAACTTGAATTTATATTGCGCCTTTTACGTGGGGTAACATCCCAGAGATACATGTTGAGTATAAACAAATGGTCTGTTTCCATCTGTTACAGCTGAGAGAATCTCCCCCGATATTCAGTGAACAATGTTTTCAATAGAAATTGGACACTCAATTTATGTTAACTGCAGGTCTTTGCTGTGCGCAAAATTGGGTTTGACATTTGCCTACTTGCTTGGACGTTGCTGCTTTACAGGCGCGAGACCAAATGCTAAGATTATTAATTTCCAATTTCTCTGTATAATGCACTGATTCTTCATCCAAGCCTCTGCCTTCCCCGAACTGCCTGATATTAATGTTACTGCAAGTTTGTCTGTGGTTCAGTCAGCACAGTGGGTGTGTTCACACCAGTACTTCCCCCCAAGCAACAACAACAATTTGCACTTATATAGCGACCTCCACGCAGGACAGCATCTCTGAGCAGACTCTGGTACTGTTCAGCAGCACAACAAGAAGATCCAAAAATAGCAACACCTCCTCCGCCCCCACCCACCCCCCTCCCACCCACCCCATTCAGTTACCCACACTCAGCCACTGAGTCCCAGTGTATGTTCAGCCACAGGGAAAGTTAACCACGTGGTTGGGGGTGGTGAGGAAGGTTCCTGTCATTCAAATCATAACCCGGATTGTCTCCGGAACAACAACAAATAATATTTGTAAAACGCCTTTCACGTCGGGAGCTGGAGATCACATCCTGTGCCAGAGGCGAGAGAGGTGCTGACTGAGGTGAACTGATTCCTGAGATCAACAACAACAACAACGTGAACACAAGGGAGACGGAATGTCGTGGCCTTCACGTCCCAACATCACTTTGATCTTGGCCTCAATGACAAAAATCAGATTCTTGATCCCAAACGTTGCCAATGGCCGTCTGGCCAATCCCAGAAGTCAATCAGGTTCCCGCCTACCAGCTGGTCCGTAAACAAACTCCATCTTTTCCCAGGAAACAGGAAGCAGCAAATCCCCAAATTGTTAACTTTCCCAAAAGGAGAAAATCAGCTTCTGCCGACCTCCTGACGTGGAAGGCACTATGTACAAAGCTAATTTGTTGATGACGTTGATTTGTCCTGCCTGTTTTCTGGGAGGAAAGGTGAGGAAAAAGGCCAGAGAAGGAAGGAAAAGAGACCGAGAGGATATGGGGGTGGTGGGGGGGAGGAAGTGGTGAAAGCAACAGGAGAAACAGGCCATAGCCAGGGGAGGCGGTGAGTGAGGATTGAGGAGTGTTAATATGGGTGGGACGGAGAGGCTGCATGGGCTGTTTTACCCATTAATGACCGAACGACATTTTGTAAATGAAAAACAACTCCCTCGTCTAAATATACACAGACAGGATATGAACAAACAATGACAATTCTGTCTTTGAGTTGTTTGCAATGACTTGACAAATTGCTCATGTTTCCAGTGGTTAATGTTGAGTGAACATCAGGCTTGTGTTTTTTTTGCTGTTCCACAAACTGGCTGCCACATTTGCCTACAGTCACTACACTTTACATTTTATTCTTTTATTAAATTTACCCCCAAATATATATTTTTTTCAAAAATCCTACGCTTCTCTACACTTAGCCAATATCTTCTTTTTTTCTGACATTCAGATGCTGGGGGGGTGCATATTGGTGAGAAGATAAACTCTTGACATTCAACAACAACATCAACTTGCATTTATATAGTGCCTGTCACTACATTTAACATTTATTCCTGGAAAACCCTTTGAGACCTTTCAATGTTATAGGTTTTAAATCAAATGCAAGGCTTTATTATTATTATTCTCTCACATAAATTTAAGTGAAACCTTGTGTGAAACCCTCTGGGCACTTGCCACAAAGCACTTAATTCCTCTACACTTGTTAATAATAATAATAATCCTTGCATTTGATATAGCGCTTTTCACGTCTTTGAGACATCCCAAAGCGCTTCACAGAGTATACTGTAAAGTGAATTGACTGTATATTTGTGGGCGAACGCGGCAGCCAATTGCGCACAGCAATGTCCCACAAACAGTCGTGGATTGAAAATGATCAATTTATTATTGTTTTTGATTTTGGAGGGAATATTATTAGGCTCTGTGTGGAGTAAGGAAACTTGCCCAAGGTTTCGCCTGGAATTGAACTCAGGTCTCTCACTTGCAAAGCAAGTGCTCTAACCACTGAGCTACAGGACTCCACACCTCTCTCAGCCAGTCCGTAAGTTTCCATGTTTGTGAGGACAATAATAATCATCCTTGCATTTAACACAGCACTTTATCACGTCTTCGAGGCTTCTCAAAGCTCTTCACACAATATACTGTAAAGTGAATTGACTGTATATGTTGTTGGTGAAACGCGGCAGCCAATTGTGCACAGCAACGTCCCACAAACGGCAGTTGATTGAATGATTAAATTACTTTTTTTTTAAAAAAAGGTATTATTAGCCCGGAAAAGTTACCCGCCAATCAACTAACAACCGGGTTCCTAGTTACTACTAGGTAAACAGAGGCGTGTGCGTGTGGTAAGGAAACTTGCCCAATGTTTCGCCCTGCCCGGGAATCAAACCCAGGTCCTCTCACTTGCGAGGCGAGGGCTTTAACCACTGAACTGCAGGACTCGACAAAGAGAGAAACTGCCCATCAGCTCCTTTTCCGGATGTAACACCCATACCTCAGCCAAGACACAAGTATCAGCAAAGTCTCTGCTGCCCTTGAACAACATATCATCCTGTATCCCCTCTGGCCGTGTGTGTAACATCGATGGGGTTTCACAAACAAAATCAGTCTACATCACTGGACAACAGGGAAAAAAGATAAAGGCAGAAAACAATCCCGAAATCCCACACACTGTCCTCTGACCATTTGATGCTTAATCTGTGATTCCTTTTTACAAGCTTCTGCTCACATCTTAATTCACTTCACCTCATAAGATAATGTCGACCACAAC
Source organism: Callorhinchus milii (assembly GCF_018977255.1). Classification (NCBI taxonomy): domain Eukaryota; kingdom Metazoa; phylum Chordata; class Chondrichthyes; order Chimaeriformes; family Callorhinchidae; genus Callorhinchus; species Callorhinchus milii. Next base: position 43,492 of record NW_024704772.1, read on the forward strand.
AACTTGTATTTATATAGTGCCCTTCGTACCTGGAGCGGTTAACAGTGGTGGAATCTGACCCCAAGAGGGAGGAGGGGAGGCGACGATCAAAAAGAAAGGATTTTAGGCAAGATTTGAAAGTGGGGAGGGACGGGACAAGGCGTAGGGATTGGGGGAGAGAGTTCTTGAGTTTCAGGGCGTAGTGACAGAAAGCACAGCAGCTGACAGTGGAGCAGAAGGGATGAGGGAAGAACAAGAAGCCAGGGGCAGCGGGTGGTGGCGTTGGGGGGTCAGCAGGTCGGGAAGATAGGGAGGTGCGAGGGATCTTGTCCGCTCCATTCTGTACCTATTATCAGTGAAACACGTAACCACGAGAGATAGATCACAGTCGCGTGACGTTACCAGGAACACGATTCTCCTGCCAGGAGGGATCGATCTGATCCAGTGAAGTGCAGCATTAAAGAGAGGGAGAGAGAGAGAGAGACATTGGAGAGAGTGAGAGAGAGAGACCGAGAGAGAGACAACTGCATCCATATTTACTCTATTAATGTAGCTTTTCAGAACTTGCAGAATTTATCACATTTTGAAATTAGTTTTTAACTTTAATGCCTGTTTTCTCGAAAGAACCGATAGTGAAACAGAAAATGTCAGAAATGAGCAAATGTTCTGAATCGCTGCCGACGCCGTCTCTGAGCTAAACTCAGGCTGATTCCCTCACAACATCCTGTGTGACAGCTCCGCCGCACAATGTGGGCAGATAATAATAACCCTCATATTTGATACAGTGCTTTATCACGTCTTCAAGATGTCTCAAAGCGCATCACAGGATAGACTGTAAAGTGTAGTGACTATATTTTGTAGGCGAAACGTGGCAGCCAATTACGCAAAGTAGCGTCCCACAAACAGTCGTGGATTGAGTGACCAAATTTTTTTTTTTTAATGCGATTATTACCCTTGGAAAGCAATCCACCAATCGACTAATAATCGGGTTCCTACTTACTGCTGTGTAAACAGAGGCACGTAGAATAAGGAAACATGCCCAGAAATTGAGCCCGGGTCCTCTTGCTTGCGAGGCGAGTGCACTAACCACTAAACTACAGGACTCCCTGCCCTCAGCACAGCTCAGAGTGAGAGTGACCGCTCAGCACTGCTACCGCAATCAGTACTTACAACAAGGACACTTTCCACTGGAGCAACAGTGGGTGTGGGAGCTTCCACAGCCTCTCACAGCCACAAAGAGACATTCCCCCTTGACAACACCGCTACAGACAGGCAGTGAGTGGGTAACACCAGGCACCACCCTGAAATAAACTTCCCCAAACTGCTGTAAAGAGACAGAGGAGCTGAACCGACTACAGTTCCACTCTACACAGAACCAAGCAAACTAATTAATTACTGGCAAAAACAGTTGCTTTACCGTCATGCTCAGATCTGCCACTTTCTCCACCAAAAAGGCCCTTTTGCCAACTGGGAGGAAACGCAGGTAAATTCTGCTCTGAGACCAGCTGAGGACCTCTCCCCCTTCCTCTTCCTGTCCCTCTTCCTGGTCCAGGCACCAATCAGCTGTGAGAGGCTCAGCTTCAGCCACAAGTGACGAGAGGACCTTTCCTTCCTTTAACCCTGAGTCTTTCTCTCACTTAAAGGGGCAGATTCTGCTTAACTCAACTTATACAGTCACTACACTTTACAGCGTATCCTGTGAAGGGCTTTGAGATGTCTCAAAGACATGATAAGGCGCTGTATTAAATGCAAGGGTTATTATTGTTACCGTAGCTCGGAAGCTACTGGAGTTTTGGCTCGGACTTGCCCGGGCTGGTGTTAGGGGTTTAGTGGACACTTCTTGACCCTCCAAAATGGCAACTGCAATCGACCGGTTGGAGACCCCTGGGTGTCAACCACATTGTGAGGTCAAGACACACAAAACAGAGACACAGACGGAGACACACAGACAGACACAGGCAGACAGAGGTACACACACAAAGTACGTGGCAGAGAATTAGAGAGGCAGACAGAGACCCATCATCTGCACTGTTTGCATATCCGCTCCATGACCAAGTGTTACATCAAATACAAGGATTATTATCAGATAAGCTTCTCATGCTCTTTACAACGCTAGAAAAAAATCACTGGCGAGGGGAGAAATCGGGTGCGGTAGTGCTTTGTGGTATTTGAAGGTCAGAACAATGATTCTGAAGTCAATAATAATAATAATAATAATCCTTGCATTTGATATAGCGCTTTTCACGTCGGGAGGACGTCCCAAAGCGCTTCACAGAACACACTGTAAAGTGAATTGACTGTATATTTGTGGGCGAACGCGGCAGCCAATTGCGCACAGCAATGTCCCACAAACAGTCGTAGATTGAAAATGATCAATTTATTATTGTTTTTGGTTTTGGAGGGATTATTATTAGGCTCTGTGTGGGGTAAGGAAACTTGCCCAAGGTTTCGCCCTCTGCCTGGAATTGAACTCAGATCTCTCGCTTGCAAAGCGAGTGCTCTAACCACTGAGCTACAGGACTCAATCCACTGGCCAACAGGGAGGCAGGGAGATTGATGAAGATGAAGATGGGGGAGGTGGAGCAGTGCGTAGAGAGGAAGGGGTTAAAAAGGACCATATAAAAGAATCCCAAGTGGGAAGTCGAGGTGACAAAGGATAAATGATGGTTTGCGTTGCCTTTTGGATGTGGGAAATTGCCACACGGTATCTGGAGATGGAGAAATGCAGCTTTAGTCAAAGACTGGTTGTTGGACTTCAAGGAAACAATAAAACAAGCATGTATTTACATTTTGGGATATATTTTGATGAGGATGGAATATAGGTCAGGAAACCAGAAGGAAAACTCCACATTTCTTTGACCCAGTAGCAGGTAAGGTAGGTAGAGAACTCTCTTGGGCTAATTGCAAAGGTCCAGACAGATATGTCCAGCTCGGGCCGGTGCAAGGCCAAGTCGTGGGATCACAATGGGGCAATGTCACCTTGACATGATGTCGACACCGACTTCACAATTACCTGCCACCGTGTGAGGCTGTTGGTGATTAACTGGCCTCATCTCCGTGAGCTGCTGCTGGAGAGACTACATCGAGAAGACACTTGTGTTTCAAACCAAGATCAGGTCAATGAGAAGATGGCCGACTGGAAGAATTACATCAACACTATACTGAAGGACAAGAACGTGGAGGATGCTGCCATTGTGGGACACGCTGATAACAAGTCTGTCTGGGCATCCAAGCCAGGGGGAGTGCTGGCTGCCATCTCCCCTCAGGAGGTCAGCATGTTAACAGGACAGGATCGCAAGGCTTTCTTACAAACTGGCATTACCATCGGCGGTAAGAAGTGCTCCGTCATCAGGGACAATCTGATGATCAACAACGATGGGGTGATGGACGTGAGGATGAAGGGAGGGGTGGGTAAGAGCATCTGCATCGGCAAAACCATCAAGACTATGGTATTTGTGATGGGCAAGAAGGGGATCCATGGAGGAATTCTCAACAAGAAGGTGCATGAGATGGGCAATTTCCTGAAGCAGAAAGGCATCTAGAGGAGAGAAGGGAATAACAAGGCGTCTAGAGAGAAGGGAATATCTGGAGACCCAAATAAATAATTCAACTTTGAAGAACAAATTAATAATAAATAGCTTCAAATCCAAGCCAGAGTTTGCAGATTCTTTTAAAAGAGACGTGCTGTGTGCGTACACAGTGCAAGGACCCAAGCCAGACCTGCCAGAGGATGTTCCGGAGATGATCCAGAGTCAGGGAGGGGAAATCAGCCATTGTTCTCACTCCTGAAGCACAAAACTCTCTCAGACTCTTAGCCTTTAGGTAATGTTTAGAAATAGTTCTGCTGAAAATTGGATAATTCTTAAATTCAGTCTCAACTTGGAATCTATTTATGCAGTTGTTAGACCAACAATATATCACGGAAGAACAATAATAATCCTTGCATTTGATATAGTGCCTTATCGAGACGTCTCAAAGCACAAAGGATATACTGTAAAGTGGAGTGACTGTATTTTGTTGACTGAAAAGTGGAATAGGCGTTACTGAGCAAATGAAAAGAAACTAAGTTAAAGGAGCCGCAGTTGTAGACAATTCTACATTGTTTCTCCTTTAACTTAGTTTTATCCGTACTTGTCACTTAGCTGCTGATAACAGGCTTCACATATGAAGAGAAACAAAAGAGACTGGGAAGGTCTAGAGAACAGAGAAGGCTGAGTTGCCCTGATCGAGGTATTGAAAATTAGGTAAACAGTGAGACCCTGTTTGCACTAGCGGTGACTAAGTATAGATTTAAAATCATCGAAACACAAAGGGAGAGGTTGGGCAATGTAACTTTTACACAAGAGCACATGAAATGTTCTGCCAAAAATACTGATTGGCTGAAGGAAAATCCATAAAAGCTTTAAGAAAAGAAATAGGCAAGTAGTTAAAAACGAGTTTGAGGAAAAGGCCCGAATGAACAGCTCAAGCATAAAACACAGCACAGGCACAACAAGCTGAACTGCCTTCCTTTGCGTAAAATTCCGTGCCTTTCTGACTCTAATGAAAAGGAAACGTGTTGACAGTTCTCTACTCAAGATGCTATTTGGCGCTGTGATACCTCCCCCCTCAGCTTCCTGACGGCAGTAAACATTAATACTGTAAGTGTGCCCAGCAGATTGCAGCTGTGATAAGTGGCTCTAATAAGTTAACTGTTTCTGGATCAGTTTGTGAATTGTAAAGTTTGTAGCACAAAAAGAGGCCGTTTGATAGCCTCCGCCTTCTACTCTAATCCCATTGCTCAAGTCTTTCCTGCTATTTTTTTTAATATGTTTTTTCCTCAGGTTTTTATCTAACTTCCTTTTGACCAAAATAACTATTTGTGGCAAAGCTTCACACATTCCAACGATAACTTGAACAACTTGTATTTATACCCAGCCTTTCAAACTCAGCAGCATCCCTGAGCACATTGCAACAACATTCACAATTATTTTGGTCGAGGAAACTCTTCTTCTGTTCCCAAGAGAACAAAAGTGTCATTTCCAGGATTAACAAAGATGAAAGAGAGAGAGAGAGATAGACACCACTTACCTTATTGTACTTGTCACTTGGCTGCTGATGGGAATATTTGTTTCGGGTATTCGGGCTCATTTGAATTGAGATTCCTGCATCCATCTGTAAAGAAACAGCGACCAGATAATTACACAATTACACAATTTCCTTTACTTGTCATTTTGCTTTGGATTCTGTCCACCCTCTGCCAGAAGGTACATGTGCCAAAGTTGGCTATAAATTCTCCTCCCACCACAGATAAACACACAACAGCAAATGACATTTACACAGTGCCTTTCACGTCAGGAGGGCATCCCAAGGCCCTGGACAGGTAAGGATTTGCACCCAAGCTCGAGTTTGGGATCAGGAGGTTGGGGGACAAGCGGGTAGGGGCAGGAGGCTGGCCAAAGAGGAAGATATTGAGATGGGCTTTGAAGGAGGCAACGGAGGGGGCGAGGTGGAGGAGCCCTTCAACCCATTTGTTCTCATCCTTGCAGAAACCTTCTTTATCAATTAGGGTTAGCTTAACCCTAACAATCTCCCATTACCAGATCCAGTTGTTTCTAAACTGAAGCCCAACACCCTGGTGTTCCTGGCCACGTATTCAGTTAGTATTTACCTTCTGGATGTACTTGTCCCTGAGCTGCTGAGGGAAGTCCTGGTTTTGTAAGTTTGTGCCTGTTCTGTTTGAGAGTCCGGGGTCAGTCTGCAAATGAACAGCAAACGTGGAAATACTTTACTCGAAAGAGTTTAATCCCAGGGCCTTGGGTTGGGATTGCCTCCCAATTTGAGATGCACTATCTAAATGCAATTTGTTGTTGTTGTTACCTTTAAGATATGTATTAACCTTCATCAGCTGATTGTTCCTCTCAACAGCTTTCTCCACAGAAACTAAAGAAGCTTCAGAAGCTACTGGAGGTTGTGGGACTCGGTAATTAGTACTGGTCAGTAAGTCAGTAAAGAGAGGGTACAACTTTAAGAAATTAAAGGGGTTGTTAGAAAAGTATCTTTACATACAGGCTGTTGAAATGTAGAATTCTCTGTCACAACCCGTTGTTGAAGCAGAGTCGATGAATCCTTTCTAAAGGAAATTTTATGCTTAAAAAGGAAGAATATTAAAGAGTGTGAAGAGGGAGTGGGGGAGAGGGATTAGATAAGTGATTCAATCAGAGAAAACATCAATTCAGACGTAATGGACCTTGTTCTGGTTTGTAACATTCTACGGAAACATCTCCCTCAAAAACACTGGATGTGGTTGCCATTGGTTTCAATGAGAGGCACACACACAGCAGGTGGGTCTAAACTGTAATTACTCACCTTGTCAATCTTTGGGGTCGAGTGAAAATATTCTATATAAGGCATTGATTTTTCTTGCGAGGAGAACTTTGAATTGACCTAAAAGCAAAGACAGCAACAAATTTAAACAAGAATATTGTACATCTTTTTGTAATACTGATGGATAGCCTTGGGACGTCCTCCCAACGTGGAAGGCGCTGTACAAATGTAATTTTGTATTGTATTCTATAGCAAATACAGTAATGAGCCCAATACCTATCCTAGATATGATGATGAGTTTCCACATACCTATCCTAGTTGGGACCCGACACATAATGTAAAAGTAAACAGATATCAAGTCCATATGTGTATGAGTCTCTCTCTCTCACTCACATGCTCTCTAACCTCTTTATTTACCTGGTTCTGATATCCCTGCCAGTTCACACTGTCAATATATTAATCGCTTTGAGACATCTCAAAAACATGATAAAGCAGTATATCAAATACAAGGGTTATTAGTATTATGAAAATTACTATCCACTTGCATCTATATGCATCCAAAATGATCTTAGCCTTCAGGCAATCATCTTAAAATTCAAGATAAGGTGAGGAGGTGCTGACGGGAGCCAAGCAGGAGGGCCTCTGAAGAACTGAAGAAAGTTAGCTGTCATCCAGGACATGATGTCTGGCAGAAAATCCGTCAGGATAGCAGTGGTTCTGGAGTCGAGTGTGGGGGCAGCGAGATAGAGGTGGGTGTCATCCGCATGTGGGAGTAATGTAAAGAGAAGAGAACCGAGGACCTAGCTGGAGGAACACCACATGTAACAGTGCAAGGACTAGAAAACAAGCCGTTAATGGATACAAAGTGCAGATGATGGGAAAGGTAAGAGCCAGGCAAGGACTGGACCAAATACATGCAAGTTCTTTCTCACTAAAGTGGAAATACTGACCTGGTCACTTTTGAGGCTTGACCGACGATATCCGATGGAGGAATTCAGGTCGTCCTGTGCAAACTTTACCCCCACCTAATAAAAATATGGCGTAAGGTTTTAGCAACTTCGTACAAACTGTTTTTTTTAGAACAAAAGCTTCCTCTAATCTTCACTTCAGGATAATCCCATGAAATCTCTTTCTCTCTCTTTCCCTCCCCCACCCCCCCCGTAACACAGGCTCAATAATCCAGGGTTCAAAATGTTTCCAAAAATGTGTTTGGTGAGGCCTCAAATCAGTCAGAAAGTAAATGTTTATTTGAAGGATTTTCAGGTTCCAAATACAGTGAACTCCTGACAATAACACCCTGTCCTACATCAAGCTGTCTATATCCCAAACACCTAATAACCCTTGCATTTGATATAGCGCTTTTCACGTCGGGAGGACGTCCCAAAGCGCTTCACAGAACACACTGTAAAGTGAATTGACTGTATATTTGTGGGCGAACGCGGCAGCCAATTGCGCACAGCAATGTCCCACAAACAGTCGTGGATTGAAAATGACCAATTTATTATTGTTTTTGATTTTGGAGGGAATATTATTAGGCTCTGTGTGGAGTAAGGAAACTTGCCCAAGGTTTCGCCTGGAATTGAACTCAGGTCTCTCACTTGCAAAGCGAGTGCTCTAACCACTGAGCTACAGGACTCCAAATGCAAACTCCTCCCATGCAAACTCTTCTGAACCATTGACCAAACAGAAATACTAACCGTGTTGGGTTTGCGAGTAGATCTGAGATGCGTTTTGAAAGACTTGAAATCTTCTGTTGGCACCGAACCCACCTAAACGAGAAGACACAAAGATGGCCAATGGGTGAATCAGTACATTCAGATCCACCACCTGCCAGAACATACATTCAGTGTAGCTCCCCACAAGCTTCGACCTGCCCCAGGAGACGTGCGATGGCTCTGACCAGGAAAATGAAATGCCAAACGAGCGTTGACTCACCTCTTTCTGTTGATATGTTTGGGAATAAGTTTTGCTGCTTCGCAGCTCCTCGCTGAGCCAGTTGGACATTGTGGACCTTCTCTCTGTTTTACCCACTTTCTCCAACTCCAAGCCTTGGAAAGCCTCAGTCACATGTCTGTTGGCAGGTCGTCAATGACAAACTTTTTATACCAAATTGATTTTAATACATAATTTCCATTTAAACTATCTCCTCCTATCAAGTGCTTTAGACGTTATACAGGACTGGTAATTGTTTGATACAACACTTTTATCATATTGACACGTTTCAAAATGCTTCACATAATGAGTTACTTTACAGCAGATCAGCTGATATTTAGGTAAATGCAGAAGCTATTTCTGTTCCATGTCCCAACTCACAGGAATTTGACACAAAACCCAATTAACCTTCTAACTGCAGTAAATTGGGATATTTAGGTAAAGTAGGAATATTGGCCAGGGCCCTAACTCTGCTTGATAACAACATCCATCTGTCAGAACCTCAGCTTAACCTTCCATCCACAGGAAGTCACCCCCAATACTGTGTTCGACGTCAACCTAGACGCTGAGTTCGAGTCCTGACAACTTTCTACCCCGGAGGCAAAAGTGCAGCTTAGCCACAGGTACAGCTTAGTGCTGTGAAAAGGAATTACTGTTGTGTGTCAGTCACATTGTGGGTCGGTGTTCAGAGGATGTAAAATTACCTGTGCTCATTGAAGGTTTGTCGAAACCTGAAAAAATAATCACAAATCAGACAACTTTGTATTTGGAGATTATTTTGGGCTGTTTCTGACGATAAAACACTGAAAATCTGTTTATATTAAACCAGTGGCTCCCGATGCCTGATTGGCTAAACGAGGTCTTGCTCACACAGTGGCTGATTCTTACTGTAACAAATGACCACTTTTGGTGCCGCCAATATATGGTCATTGCGTTGCCTAAATAGCCCAATATCACCAGTTGTACAGAGTCACTTATCAACACACTGCATTCCTGCACAGCCACACGGCTGCTTAAACCCCATGAACCGAAAGAATGCTGAAAGAGTCAAGAAATGTGTAATTGGACAGAGAGCAGTGGGGGAGACATTGGGACCAGCAATGAGAGAGGAGTTTGTTCATTGAGTGATTGACAATAGGGACAACAGAAACAGCCCGAGAGAGAGAGAGAGACTGTCAGGCTGAGTCAGAGCTACAGTTAGATACACAAACAAGGGGATAAATACACACATTCAGGGACACAGGGAATGTGTTAACCAACGGGATTAATAAACAATAGAATAATAATAGTCCGCGCATTTGATACAGCGCCTTATCACACCATTGAGATGTCTCAAAGCGCTTCATAGAATATACTGTAAAGTGTAGTGACCGTGTATTTTGTTGGATGAAGTCCTAATACCAAGTCGATGGGCCAGGGGCTGGAAATTACTCTTTCTATGTATTTCTTGTGATGAACTGACGTGCGATGGGACATACACCTGAGCCGTATCCCTAACTGGAAGCAAATAAATGGAGTCCAATGTCATCTGGAGAAAACTGGAGCAAAAACCTCAGTGTCTAACCTGCGCTCGTGTCCAAACAAACGTTCCACCTCCTCCCGGCCAGGGCTCCGGGTTCGGCGATGCTGCCCCAGGTGCTTTCGCTCTTGTTCAAACGCCTCTCGGCTTATGATCCGCTTGGGTTTGGGGATATCTGCGAGGACCGAGTAGTCCTTCCGGAAGAGTCCTCGCTGCCTAATGCCTGTGCTTGCTGCGCTGTTCTGCGTGTAACAGCTTGACTCGGATTCGAAGGAGCTCTGCGAGGAGGTCAGGTCTGATCCTGGCTTGAGCCCAATCCCTGCACTGTTCCTGTAGGTGTGCGAGCGGCTCCGGTTCATGCTCCGAGTATCCGCACCTCGGGACGAGAGGGATACGGTTTGATCCAAATCCAATTTCCTCAATTCCAAGGAAAAGTAGCCACTGTCTCCACACGATGGTCGCCCACCCACTCGCTCTCTGACACCTGGGAAAATACAATAGGAACAAACCAGTTTGTGAAGTGACTCAAACTTCACCCAAACAGCAAGTGATAAAAGACCAGAGATACATAGAGATAGGAACCAGAGGAGGCCATTCAGCCCATCAAGCCTGTTTCACCCATTTATTGGATCATGTTAGGTCTTTTAATCCCATTTCCCCACCTGTTCTCTATAACCCTCAACACCCTGAACTTTTCAAGTATTTTTGGTTCAAAACATTCCAATTGATTCTGCACCCTGACATTCCAGTCTATCTCTAAACCTAATGTGGGAAGAAATATTATTTGATTTCTAACCGTTCGCATTCTGATTTCAACATTAAGTGCAAGGATATGGGGAGAGAGTGGGGGAGTGAGACTGATTGAGTAACTTTTCTCCTTCAAGGCCGGTCTCAAGACCTTTCTCTTTGACCGTGCCTTCAGCTCCCCTCTCGACTCTCTACCCCCTCCTCGCTCCCTCCCTTCCCTCCCCCTGACCATTTGCCCCCTCCTCGGGTCCTGACCCAACTGTCCAGCGCCTTGGGACGTCCTCCCGACGTGAAAGGCGCTCTATAAATGAAATCTTGTTGTTGTTGTTGTAGCTCTTCCAAAGAGCCAGCACAGGTACAATGGGCCGAATGGCCTCTTTCTGTGTTGTAATATTCTGCGATTCTATGTAGTGGCTCAGTTTTTTGCTTTTACGTCTCTGAGTAAGAAGCCCGACATCAGGACTTTACACTCATGTAGACTAGGCTGTCACTCCAGTGCAGTGTTTGCGGAGTGTTGTAACATGGGAGGTGCTGTCCTTCAGTTGAGACATTAAACCGAGCCCCGGTCTGTCTGCTATTCAGGTGATCTTATTGCACTATTGAAAAAGAGAGGGAGATTCTTCTAAAATAAACCTAAAGTTACATAAAAATGCAGTTGGTTCTTTCTTTCTCTCTCTCTCTCTCTTTCAGTGTGAAATGATGAAGAGTTCATGAGAACCTTCCCTTCACCACCAGGTAGTTCATACCCTTAAAATCACCTTCTCTTGTTGTCGGAGACTTTCCTTGGGATCCCATGGAGTCCGGTCGCTCCCGCGAGCTCACAGAGGCACTTCTGCTGCGTGTCTGTCCCCAGGTCGGGCTCTCTGAATGCATCTCCCCATTCCGGCTCTCCCCGTCTCGTCTGAAGCCAGGTGACCCCAGTGCAGTTGCCCCTCTCAGTGGGTGTCGTCTCGTGACCGACACCTTACCTGGGTCGGATCCCTATGGAGTTAAGTCACATTTAAACAGACAGGAGTTGATTCACACCAGCAGAGCACAGGCCCCAGCCCCACTCCCCCTCCCCCCTCCCCAGCCCAGCCCCAGCCACACACCCCCCCAGCCCAGCCCCAGCCACACAGCCCCCCGCCCCCCCTCCCCAGCCCAGCCCCAGCCACTCAGCCCCCAGGCACCGCTTACCCAGACAGGAACCACATTCACTGCTTGTTTACCATTGGTCAGGGCTTCCAGGTGAGGGCACTTCCGCAGCTGTTCCTGCCAACTGAGAAACAAACAGCAAAAGAATCCATGTTTGGGAAAAGTTCTCTACTTGTTAACAAGGTGGATTATGCAGCAGATTAAAAGCACGTATGGAGGGAATTACAGGTCCTTTAATTGTGTCATTACCAAGTGCTTAATTACATAATCGTGGTTCATGACCTATAATGTCAAAACATTTAAGAACATTTTGTGCATAAATGAGGGAGACAGTTTGAGTACAGTAGTCGTGATGTGAGGTCTGAACCCAAGGCAAGAGTGCTACCAACTGATCCAAGCTGACACCAGAGCCATAAAACACGTGGGTTTAAACATGGTACATAATAGACCACAATATTTTTGTCTCTGTTGACTACAGTTTGCCACATTGCTAAGTGTGTCACTGAACCACACAGACCAAGTCAATGCTGCTCCCTTTCACCCACATTCTCTGACTTCAAACGCTCTTAAGAACCCCTCTCTTTGACCCCGTCTTTGGTCGACATCCTTAAATTCTCCTTCCTCTCTTTCCTGCTCTCTGCCATCTCAGAGCTTCGAGATATTTATCCTTTGTGAAAGTCACAATACAAGTGCCAGTAGCTCAGCAGTGATATTCACAATTCCAGTCAGATTACTTACAGTAACATAACCCAGTAATCCACAACTAGTTTTGTCTAATAATTCTGTTCCATATCGTAAGCCACTGAGCTGCAGAACAGCTCCCAGTGGCTAACGTTAAGATGTAAGTTGCAGTGAGGAAATCGTGAGGTCACAATAGGGATGATGATTGTTCATGAGCAATAAGTGTGTTTGTCGATATGTGTGAAAAGGTAAACAAATTTACTTTCATGTTTATTCATTCAAAGCAAAAGTTAGCTGATAAAAATGGTGGAAGGAATACATGCTGGAACATAGTTACTGGAAATTCAGGAACCAGAGAAAGACATCCTGCTCTCAAACAATTCCATGGCATTTCCCTCTCTTCTCCCATCCCTATCATTTCACTAAATCCCCAACATATCAATCTCTTTCTATTTTTAAATAATCAATTTCCCATGTCTGGTTTCTGGGACAGTAAATAATAACTTGTTACCACTCTCTGTGAGAAGAAGTTCATCAAATCTTGTCACATTCCTGACCTGTTAATCCTAATTGTAAAGTCGTGTTTAAGGATTTACTCCTGGTGATTGACACAATGGGAGGACTCACTTACTGTTTACTCCTGACTGTATTAATGTTGTTACTGCCCAATGCCACCTGACACTAGATTGAGGAAGGATTAAGATAAACCTCCATCCAGGGCTCTAAGCGTTAGGCAGTGGAATACATTAGCACAAGTGGAGGTAGATTAACTTAATAGCATTTGCCTTTGTCCTCCACTTGTTGGTGAGTAGCTTGTACCCATCTCCTTGGGCTCTGGACGAAGGTAGAGTTTGCAGTCTGTAGTGACAATACATAGATCCTCTTGGGTAACTGTGTTAGCACACGAGCGGGTGCCTCTGTTCTGTAGCTGGAAAGAATTGAGGAGGGAAACCAGCATTAGACACCTCTGTGCAGCTGACATTTTGTTTTTCTCACATCTGATGTATCAGTGCCAAATATCTGAAGATTTTACACATCTATGATGAATGACACATACTTCACTGATCTCATCTACCTCCTTCCTGTGTCTCTCGCCCAAGTCACTTTCCATTTCCTTACTGAGAGGGTTGAGGGATCAAGTGAGGCAGGAACCATCACCTGGTTCCTGCGAGTGGCTTTCTACCTATTGCTAGTTATTAAACTATTTTTATTGAACACCAGGTGTTATTAAAGAAGAGGGTAAAACTGGTGGTTTTAAAATTGAGTTAAAAACACCAATTTTACCCCAATAAAAGAACAGAGCTGCTGAAAATGAAACGATGACTGTCTTGAGTCTCAGTAAGTGGGTAGCTAAGCAAGCAACTGACTGCAGCTGGTAACAAGAATCCAATGTAAATCATACACTGAAACAACTTCACACACTTATCAGAACCAGAACAAGCACAATGGAGAGGGCGAGAAATATAAGAAGTTGCACTTGGAGCTTAAACAGAGTGTGTTGTGCTTTCTAAATGGATTACAATACATTTGTTACATATAACCCTCATTGATTCTGTACATAACAGACTTGCCATCACTACCGCATTAGCCGCTCGCACTGGGACATGTTACCTGTGGCTAATACTTTGCTAGGTGTTGTTAGGATCAGTAAGAAATACTGGCCTGTCATACAGTGATCAGCGGCATCCATTGTTGTCTCTCAGTCTCCAGCACCACTTGATACACAAGGCATGAAACTGTGAACAATGTGGAAACTCAATAGGCCTGTGTGCTGACTTAGCACCAAATCATGACTATTTTATGTGCACATCTGAGAGGAACATTGAGAAACTTCAGTGAAACATCACTTCCTTTACCTTGTCTCTCCAAAATGATTGGCTACAAGTGGCTTAAACCTACTGATTTATTTACAGATACCATACGCTCTCTCCCTTTTTTCAAGTCCTGTCTGAAAACCTTCCTCTTCGACTGTGCTTATGTCCACCTACCCCAGGCCCGCAGGAACATAGAGCGCGGGGGGGGGGGCGGGTGGGGGGTAAACAAATTAGCAGCTTATCACATTAAAAATGATAAAGTACTTCCCAGGTAATTACTGTCAAGTAAGTTTTTTGTGTTGAAGAGGATATGGGGTAAGAAGTTTATAAGTTGAACTTCATGGATGGTGAAGTTAAAATAACAATGTTTTTTTAACAAAGAAATTAATTAATTAATTAACTAATTGTATATAATTAATTAAGGGGAAGCTAGATAAGTATTTGAGGGAGAAAGAGATAGAAGGGTCCTCTTGAAGGCTTAGTTGAGGAAAGGCAGAAGGAGGCTCATGTGGAGCATAAACACGGCATAGACCAATTGGGCCGAATGGCCTGTTTCTGTGCTGTAGATTTTAACTCGAGTCCAGTCTCGGCTGATAGAATGAGATCTTAGCCCCTCCAAACTCTCTCTTAGAAACGCATTTCTTTCACCGTTCTTAATTCTCCACTTTCTCTCCATCAGATCTGTTAATAACTTTGAGACATTCCCATGAACAAGAATATATTGGAAGGGAAAGTAAACAAGGGCAACTTTTGGTTGACATAAGAGTGGCTTCAATCTTCCACCATGGGTGTGTTGGAGGGTAGGGGAGAGGGATACTTATTGTACAAACTCTCAGCCTCAGTGTAAATCCATCACCTTATCTAAACATCCTCCTTCAATCAAACTTTCAGCCTTGGAAATAATTACTTACAAGCATAATAATATTAATATCTCATTCCCTCAGGTACACAAATCACAAACAC
Source organism: Callorhinchus milii (assembly GCF_018977255.1). Lineage (NCBI taxonomy): Eukaryota > Metazoa > Chordata > Chondrichthyes > Chimaeriformes > Callorhinchidae > Callorhinchus > Callorhinchus milii. Next base: position 58,567 of record NW_024704772.1, read on the forward strand.
ATTTAAACTGATTCAATTTCCTTACATAGAAATGGGTTATTTTATGTCGGCAAAACACAACTGAGTTTCTCTGTTCCTTTTTGAGTCTCGGTTCCAAACTGCTTTTCCACACAAAAAAAGCCAACAACAAAAGCCATGAATTATTGATATTCACAGTGGTGTCACCTGAGGTTCAATGAGATGTCGATGGAGCTCAAAGACTTTGAAGCAATTTTGGCATCTGCTGTTGTCAAACACATTGGGTTGGTAACTTCCACAGGTCACAGCCATGGCTCCTGGTCCCCAAATCATCAGCACAACATCAATCTCAAGACCAATCATTTGCCAACAATAACACAAGCGACATGTGGACCTGTCACCAGGAAACACCTGCTCCTCACAGTCCCCGCCTCTCACCAGGGGAAGTGACAGAGAGAAGATTAAATCATTTAGCAAATAGATTCCTTTCTTTCTTCTCTGGGTAAAAAAAAACAATGTTACAGACAGTTTCCCAGCACCTTGTCTGAGAGCAGACACTGAAAACAGCTACACAATATTTCACAACAGAAACAAGTTTAAACATTGTGCTTTTTATTCATCAAATGACCAGGTTTTGCTTCCGGGAGAAACAGGAACAGCTTCAGGTTGTTGTTGATTTTCTTCCCAAATCAGACAAAACATGGCAGTAAATCAGTAATGCTGTTGTTGTTGTTGCTGCTCAAACGCTGCCCCGCCTCCCCCTCTGTCTGTCTGTGAACCGTCTGCAATGAGATGTTGCTCTTCATCAAATGTATTGAGTGTTTTTCAGTTTATGGAATGAGCAGAAGCCGAGGCTTTGCACATCGAGGCTCCCAGTGAGAGCTGAGGGTTTCTGTACAATCACATGATGTGTCTCAGCTCCGAACAACATCCATCACCCAAACAGCTTCTCTGTAAATCTGCTCCCAGGATCGTCTCCGCCTCTACCATCGTCAGGATGCGCACCCCCCATGTAGACACCTCAACAACAACAACCAGTATTTATACAGCGTCCTCCACACCGGGCGGCGTCTCAGAGCTTAACAGTTGCCCGAGGCAGAGCCGGGGGGGGGAGGGGAAGATGACCGTAGACGCAGTCGAAGAGGAAGGTCTTCAGGCGCGACCTGATGACGGGAAAGGAGGGGGCGAGGCTAAGGGGTTGAGGGAGGGAGTTCCACAGTTTGGGGACACAGTGGCTGAAGGCACGGTCGCCGATGGTGGAGCAGAGGATTCGAGGGACACAGAGGAGGCCGGACCCAATAGAACGGAGGCAGCTGGTACTGCTCTGGGGAGAGAGGTTAGAGAGATGGGGGGGCAAGGAATGGAGGGATTTAAACACTAGAGTGAGGATCTTGATGTGGATCCGCTCTGTGACAGGAGTCAGTGGGATTTGGCCAGGAATGGAGTAATCAGAGTTTACAGTGGGTGAGAATGCGGGCGGTGGAGTTTTAAATGAGTTGAATTTTGTGAATAGTGGAAGAGGGGAGACCAGCGAGGAAGGGGTTATAGTCCAGCCGGTAGTCCAACTCCCCCACCACCCGCACACCTCCCCCCCCCCACCTACTCACCTCTAACACAACAGTCAATTGAGCACAGCAATGTCCCACAAAGAGTCGTGGATGAGTGACCAAATTATTATTCATTTATTTTGAAGGAATTATTACCTGGGTTGGGAGAACGGGTTTATTAAGCGGGATCTCTGAAATGTTTTACACTGTGACAAACCTGAAGCTTTGTTCATAACCCACGACCAACAGAGAGAAGCAATACAACAACTACAACAACAACCACAACATTACATTAGTATGGTGCCAATACACATGGTGAAGGAATGTAATGGTGGGGGAAGTGAGTGAGAGAGGTATAACATGGTGGTGACAGGGTGGGAGAGGGGTGTAAGTTTGAGCTTGGTAGCTCAATCTTAAGGGGGGTGAACGTACAGAGAGATCTGGGTGTTCAAGTAAGCAAATCATTAAAGGTCGCGGGGCAGGTAGATAAGGCAGTAAAAAAGGCATTTGGTGTACTGAGCTTTATTAGTAGGGGCATAGAGTATAAGAGTAGGGGTTATGGTTAATCTATACAAAACACTGGTTAGGCCTCAGCTGGAGTACTGCGTCCGGTTCTGGGTACCTTACCTCAGGAAGGACATTAAGGCACTGGAAAGGGTGCAGAGGAGATTCACGAGAATGATACCAGGAATGGGGAACCATAGCTATGAGGACAGGCTGGAGAAGTTAAGACTTTTACCATTAGAACAGAGAAGGTTACGCAGGGACCTGATAGAGGTCTTCAAGATCATGAAAGGTTTCGACAGGCGAGATAAGGAAAAGCTGTTTCCCCTGGTAGGTGTCTGTGACACGTGGTCACAGTCTTAAGATATCTACCAAAAGAAGCAGAGGGGAGGTTAGAAGAAATTTTTTCACTCAGTGAGTTGTTGGAATTTGAAATGATCTGCCTGAAAGGGCAGTGACGTCCGATTCGATAACAGTTTTTAAGAGAGAACTGGACAGGTATCTGGGGAAGACGGGTTTGCAGGGTTATGGGGAGAAACCTGGTGATTGGGGTTAGTGAAAGTGACTTCCTCTGTCAAAGAGCCGTCACAGACTCGATGGGCCGAATGGCCTCCTTGTGTGCCGTAACATTTTATGAATCTAATGGTGGGGACAGTGTGGGGGAGGGGTGTAATGGTGGGGCCAGTATGAGGGAGGGATGTAATGGTGGGGGCGGTGTGGGGGAGGGGGCCAGGCAGGAGATGAGCCTCAGGTCGGTGACAATCGGCCTCAGAACAAAACTGAAAATTCAGACTCAAATTCAAAACAAAAAAAATGAAGCTGGAAGTTCAGCTCATTTCACACTAAACAACCTCACAAGCTGCCGGGAGATATTCCTGCTGATCTGTAAATCGCTTTATCTCTCAACAGATCCACATGTGAGTCATCAGTGCAATCGCCCCCACCTGAATGTGTTGCTCACTGTCCTGTTCACTAGTTGAACCCAGATCTCATTTTAAGAGCGTTCATTTTCTCGTTTAGATTAATAATTACTAATAATAAACACTAAACGTAAAAAGTTGATATTTGTTTTACAATATATAAAAGAGAGATTGTTATTTTGGGGTGTTATTTCGCTGTGTAAACCTGCTCACACACTGTCTACTCACTTTCTCCTCGAGAACGCCAAACCCTCTGACAATGTAAACATTTTCAAAAGTACCTGCTGCTGTGGGAAAGGAAATAAAGAAAATCATAGTAAACACGTGGAGTCCCACAGAGAGTTTTACAGCTAAAGGAAAACAATAAACGTCAATCAGAATATCTTACTTAAGAACATTCGTGTCTCCTTCTCCCCACCCCACCCCCACCAAACAAGACAACTCCAGAAATCCCCCTCCGCCTTTGGTCCACATGTCAGCAATAGTCTGACAGGAGCCGGTCACTCACGAATGCCATGACCTGGTGTTGTCAACAGCAAAACTACAAAAACAGCTGCTCAATGTTCAGCAAAACCATCTGATGAGCTGCACCTTCTCCAAAGGCAGCAACACCACATGTGTCTCTGCTAGTGACATTTCTCCCCTCCTGGCCGGCCAGTCCTTCTCCTTCTCTGGGACTTGCTTGTCTTGCCCTTCACCACCTTCTTGTTCTCATCGGTCACATTTTTCACCTTCTTTCCCTTAGTTTTTTTCACACTGGTCGAATGTAGAGCAGACGTCAGCGAGGAGATTCTGGAGGGAAAGAAAAACAGAGACTGAACATCGGTTACTGAAATGGGCATCAAATCATTTCATCCAAATAACAGCCTAAAGCAACTAATTTCAGTTTCCCAGTTACCACAAACATCAGTGACTCTCGGTTACTCCTCTAAACCTCTCAATGCAGTTATTGCCCCTCATTTATTATTATTATTAGTATTATTAGATTTACTTTTTGGATATGATGGGCTCAGACAGTTTTCTGGGCAGAGGATTCTCCTTTTCTGTGGATGGTTCCTCTCCCTCTTCCACGTTACTCTGTGGCGGCGGCTGTTTCCGAGCCGCTTCTGGCTGTAAAAATAAGCAGAACATCACATTTGATGCCAGATAATCCTGGTTTGTGATAAATTGTTGGGAGAATGAGGTGATTTGTTCCAGCTTCAGCAGGGGGTGCTCATTCCAAGAGACGCTCATCTCCTCAGTGCTGACAAGTGTCCGTGAGGCAAGTGCCAAAGGTTTATGCCCATCAGGTTTAACCCCCTCCTGCAACTATGTGACAGGAATTGTTTAGTTGCAGTTTGGCTCCTTGTGGGAGGAGGTCAGCAGGTTCTCCTTGCGGCTGAACTGGCTCCAAGGTGACATGTTTGACAACAGAATGTCAGAATCGAGCCAGTCCGCTGACGGTCTCCAGTCCAGTTCCTGAGCCAGATGGGTCCGCAGTATTCCAGGGCACTCACTGCTGATGACAGCACAGTGAGGCCTGGATCATCAGCAGGACCTGGAAGGGCCGAACAGCCACTTGGGCAGGGAGTATTAAGGCACAGGTTGGAGAGAGCCAAGGCTTGGGAATCCCAGAGTGTGCGTTGGGATAAACCTACATAGCCTGTTGCGAGCTTTCCTCCTGCTTGTCCAGCTAGGACCACCCTACCATATCCGGTTCCATCAGTAATCACCTACAGTAGGTCATCAGTAAATTCTGACACAATTGTTCCTCTATCCTCTCAATGTCCCCTTTTTCAGATATGAGCCTGTCAGAACCTGCAGCCCCAGTGTTTGCTGATGATGATGGAAACTCGATCCTCACCTGCTCGGAGCCCAGGCCGAGCCGGCCTCCCGTCAAGTCAATGTCACTGATGGTCGTCACAGTGACGGTGTGGTTGGGATGGTCGTACTGAACGGATTCCAGTTGGGACGTCACCAGTTGGTCCAACTCCTCAGCTTCCTCTGTAAGAACAGCAACAACTTGTATTTATATAGCGGCCTTCGCGTGGGGTAGCATCCCGGGCCGAAAGGAAAATCTCCCTGAACTCTCACTAATCACAACAACAAATGACATTTGTAAAGCGCCTTTCACTTCAGATGGAATCACACACACAAGATGGTTCTGTGCCCTTGTGCTAAATGAAGCAAAAGCTTTGATGTTGTCTTACAATAAAGAATTGCATTTCAGATAATAACAGGGCGGGGCTTGGGAACGTTTCATTGCAGAAAGGGAGGAGAGGGGAAGGGAGTACAACATATCTCAGCCTTAAAACTGCTGAACAGCATATGTGATGTTCATTTAAACAGAGAACGTGATTCCAATTGAGCTGCTGGTCACAGATTACCTAAAGCCTCCTTCCTTTCTTGGAACATCTTCACATACTCTTTGTGTCTCTGAAATTCAAAGACAAAACAGTTAGTTGGCAAGTATCAAAAGCGCTTGTGAATATATTTGAAAACATACAATCGTGTTGATTCCAAGTAGTTTTGACATCAACCAATGTCTCTCAATTCATGAGGTGAATCAAATGTGTAATTACTGTGTTAGTATTGAAAGATAAAAAAATAATCTTTATCCTCTTCTGAAGGTGATGAGCCACTTGTGAATGAGATTAGACAAGAGAGAAGCATCGCAGACGGGCCTGACTTTCCACCCCAGCTTCTGCCCGGAGCTAACATTATTGTTTCCTTGTCTAAGATCAGCACAAAACAGTTGTATAAATGCAGTTTGTTGTTGTTTAGTTGTGATAAAATCTATCCCTCCGTCTCACCCCATCTCTCGCCTCCTTCAAGTCCCGTCAAAAGACCTTCCTCTTCGACCTGCCTTTGGCCACCCGCCCACCCTCCACCTCTCCTGACCTAAACTCCCAGCTCGTGTTCAAAACCCCCGACTGTCGCCCGTGAATGGCACTCTACGAGTGTAATATGTTGTTGTTGTTGATAATCTTCTCTGCCCCAAAGGCAGTGTTTAGCTGAGTTTCTCACCTCTACTTTCACTCGTCTCTGCTCCTCCTTCAGTTTCTGTTTGATTTCATCTGTGGCTTTTTTTCTCCTCTCGACTTTACGTTTATGAAAACCCGTCAGAAACTCCCTGTAGAAGAGAACATCACGGAGGTCAAGGTCAGGGTCAGAGTTAGGGTCAGAGTTAGGGTCAGGGTCAGAGTTAGGGTCAGAGTTAGGGTCAGAGTTAGGGTCAGAGTTAGGGTCAGGGTCAGAGTTAGGGTCAGAGTTAGGGTCAGAGTTAGGGTCAGGGTCAGAGTTAGGGTCAGAGTTAGGGTCAGGGTTCGGGTCAGACAGTGACTCGCGCTTTCGTTTTAGTGTCAGAAAATTGTGGGTTCAAACCCCAAGTCGGGGACTTTGAGCTCATCGGGGCTGAGGGTCGGGGCCGGCGGGGGTACAGCTGTGGGGAGTGGGGGCCCGGCGGGCGGTGTGGGGGCCCGGCGGGCGGTGTGGGGGCCCGGCGTGGGGTGTGGGGGCCCGGCGGGCGGAGTGGGGGCCCTGACCTCCTGCTCTCTTCACTGAAGCTGACGCTCCCGGGTCTCGGGGCGGCTTTGTGCTGCCGTTTTCCCATCTTCAGCCGCCTGTCCCCACTTCCGGTCCGGGTCGGTCCCACCGCTCAAATCATCCGGGACTCCCCCAACCCCGGACTTGGGTTCCGCGTATAATACGTTCCCCCCCAGGACACGTGACCGCCATTGATACGAACCCCGGTGTTTGGCCCCAGTGACTGGTCACATCGTCACATCGTCTCAAACACTTCACAGGTTACACTGTCAACTCAACTGACCGTATATTTGTGGCCAAAACGCTCTAAGACGCCGTCCGGCATATGGAGGGCACTATATAAATCCAAGTTGTTGTTGTTGAAACGCGGCAGCGAATTGCGCCGCAGTGAGTGTCCCCACAAACAGTGGGGATTGAAAATGACCGATTTATTGTCGTATTTTTTATAATCTGTCACAATCTCGTATGAGATTCTGCATTGTGGGAATGTTCTACTTAAACAAGAAGCAGAACAGACATCAGAGGGTTAACAACTGACGTCAGGGTTTGTACTGTGGAGTGGTTAAAGCTAAACACATCTTTTTTCTCAACAACAACAACATCGACGACGACTTGGATTTATAAGCCCCCTCCACGCCGGACGGCGTCTCACAGCGCTTTACAGGAACAGATCCGGCGCCGAGCCCAGGGGGGGAGGGGGGGGACCAAAGGCGCGGTCGAAAAGAAAGGTCTTCAGCAGAGACCTGAAAACAGGAAGAGAGAGGGCGGGGGATAGGGAGGAGAGTGGTGCAGAAAGGAATTTGGGTTGTACAGGAAAGATGGTTGTGGAGAGTGGTGTGAGTGGAGAGTTGGGGAGGGTATGTATGAGGGAAGGGTTTGCCTTAAGGAGGCGGTTTGAGCGGAGGGAATGAGTGATGGGACACGTGGGTTTGCTGCTCTGGGACAGCCAGTGCCGGGAGCCACGATGGGCCCAGAACATTGCAAACCATCTGCAAAAACAAAGACCTGAATCGACAGGATTTTATACCCAAATAAACCAGTAGCAAACCAACTGCATTTAATGTGAAAATGAAATCAGCCAGAATATGTTATACAACTTGTATTTTATATAACTTATATTTTTTGAGCATCTTTCACACAGAGTGTCTTGGAGCGAGATAAAAGGCAGATTTGGTCTTGGTGTTTGATTGAAGTAATGTAACACTGAGTGACAGGTTTCTGTCTGCGATGTCCCCGAGTCCTGACTTACAGGACAAATCTTACCTGTCATGTTTCAGAGGTGGATGTTGGACCAGTAGATGTGAGAGATTGGGTGACGAGGGAATAATGCAACTCTCCCTCATGTCAAATAAATGTGTAGAGTTTACCATAGACTGTACAGGGTCTGCGCATGGAGTAGATTTTAATAAGCCATATGGCCTCTTATTATATTTTCTAAATGACACTCCAACCACCTGATCATGGACCACAACACAAGGTGAAGTGGGAGGGCGGCATGTGGTGTAATGGAGGGAAGGGGGAAAGTGGGACAAGTGATTAAACTTTTTAAAAATCACAGATTTGTGCAATCCAAATCCACAATGTTCTTAATGGTCTCTTACATTCATTCACCTGTGCTAATCTGTCAAATCTTTAAGAAGGAAAATACACTATTGTTAATGTTTTAAAAATGGAAAAACTTTACAATAGTTTAATAATAATAATAATCCTTGCATTTGATATAGCGCATTTCACATCTTCTAGATGGCTAGAATTTAGATCCCATGGAGACAGCAGGTTGCTTTCAAGTAGACTTTATTATAATCAACTATTTTAGAAAATCTTTATGTTCAAACATTCCTGTCTTGGCTCTCTTCTCTTCTACAAGCCTTTCTGCTTCAGGAAGTTATCCATCTCATGCACCTTCTTGTTGAGAATTCCTCCATGGATCCCCTTCTTGCCCATCACAAATACCATAGTCTTGATGGTTTTGCCGATGCAGATGCTCTTTCCTTGACCTCCCTTCATCCTCACGTCCATCACTCCATCGTTGTTGATCATCAGATTGTCCCTGATGACGGAGCACTTCTTACCTCCGATGGTAATGCCAGTTTGTAAGAAAGCCTTGCGATCCTGTCCTGTTAACATGCTGACCTCCTGAGGGGAGATGGCAGCCAGCACTCCCCCTGGCTTGGAAGCCCAGACGGACTTGTTATCAGCATGTCCCACAATGGCAGCATCCTCCACGTTCTTGTCCTTCAGTATAGTGTTGATGTAATTCTTCCAGTCGGCCATCTTTCGCCTCGTCTAATCCTGATCTCAGATACGTTACTGAATGTCGTCTCAGCGACTGGACCTCCTCGATGTGAGGACCGTTTGCCAGTCGCTGCCTAGAGAAACTGCCCTTCATTGTGACGTCAGCTAATGAGCAATCTGACCCCTCAATGAGGTCATAAAACAGTGACAACATTGCTTTATGACGTCCGACTGCACTGGGCAGCCATTGCCCCCAACATTAGGCCCATAGTCTCCAAATGACTAAATCACCTCCTTTTGATTAGCCAGACTTGACAACAACTTGCATTTATAAAACACCCTTCACATGGGGAATGTCTCAGAGTGCTTCACCTTCACAAATCTTTCCCCATTTCCCTTCATGTTTATCAAATTCCCTGTTTCAGTGAGTTCATTGATTCACTCTCAATAGCCATTGGTGATAATGAATCCAAACCCAAACTCAATGGGTGAAGATGCCTGTAAGAAGGGGATAGAAAGGGGATTAAGAGGGCAGTGGAGCCTCATGCGAGGTGTATGGAATAGTGGGTCACAATGACCAGTTTCTATGCTGTAACAACACTAACTTGCACTTATATAGCACCCTCCACACAGGGCAGCATCTCAGAGCGCTTAACAGTGGCGGAGCCTGACTCTGAACCGGGGAGAGGGGGGAGGTGGCCGTAAGCACAGTCAAAGAAGTTTTCAGGCAGGACTTGAAAGAGGGAGCAAGGCGGAGGGATTGAGGGAGAATGCTCCAGCGTTTGGGGGCATAGTGGCTGAAAGCGCAACCTCCAATGGTGGGGCGGAGGGTGCGAGGGACAAGCAGGAGCCGGTACCAGTCGAGCGGAGGGGTTGGATTTGGGGAGCGAGGAGGTCAAAGGTACCAGGGAGTGAATGGATTTGAACACGTTTGTATAACATAAATTGTAACATTTATGTAATTCTATGAGTGAAGAAATTTCAAACTTCCTGGAAAACAAATCTCCAGCTAAAATTAGTTATTTACTTCATGGATATTTGGGATATTGCTATGTGCAAATTGGCTGTTGGTTTTGTCTACAACAACAACAAGATTACATTTGTATAGCACCTTTCACGTCGGGAGGACGTCCCAAGGCATCTAAATACACACTTTACCCAAAACACTTTGGGAAATTTTGACAATATCAAAAGCAAGAATTATTATGATGTATTGGCTTTCAGGACCAAACAGTTTCTCACGTCATTTAAGAAATACAAAGGAATTGCCATATTCAATGAAACCCCGGATGAGTTGCTATGGTTACAATAATTACTGCAATACGACACTTTAGTGAGGCAACAGAACAGGTTGTGAGATCAGGATTTAGCTGTTAAATGGCTCCTTTCATTACATTGAGAAAGTCGGAATATTCTCGGAGAGTCCAAGCTAAGATGGAAGGGTAACATGAAAACAAACCTTGAAAGGTAAGACGGATTTATTGCTTCATCACATAAGTACTTCTTCTATTCCATATTCCAAGCCTAGTTTTGGGTTCAAAAACATCTCAAATCGTTCTATACATTCTTATATTCGAATAAATAAAAACACCAATCAGGATTGGAAAAATCTTTTTTTTACACGCCCAAATTAAAATAGCAGATACTCAAAACCCCAAATATTTACATTTAATAAAACAGACAGTGAAAGAAAGCATTGTTTAGGTCAAACATTTGACAGAACAGAGACAGCCCAGCACCCCATTCACTTTCTAAACCATCGTCACTAATCTCTCAAGGGAGAAGCACAAATTATACCTGGTAACAGACCAGGAAAAGAGGCATCTGTACAATCTGTCCAGCTCCAACAACTGTTCATTTCTGGTCCTAATTACTTCTGAAAGTAATATTGCTTTGCTTCCAACATCATCATCAATGGGACACTAAATACATCTCCCAAAGCGCCTTTCTTTAAAATTGAACTTATTTTGTGGTCCAAAGCACAAAAGTTCAATTGCAGATAGACAAGTGAGAGGACTATTACAATATTTCTCCCCAAATATATACAAGTCATGTATACATAATCTAAACACTGCCTGTTCTAGTCTTTTGCTTGGTAACTTCCCAAAACTTAAACATTATTTCCAAGCTGAATTAAGTCAACAAAACACAACAATAATTTGCTTAACTTTTCAAATCAGTGGAAAATATGATGCAGGTTGATTTGACTCATTGCAGATAAGTATAAGCATCAAGACAATACGTCTTCGAAGAACCAACTAAGGCAACATCATGATGACCCCTTTCAATGTATAGCACATTTCAGGGGACACTAGTCTAGATGGACTTGTGCTCCATTACTATCACGAGAAATGCGGCAAAACAGTAGTTTACCCGGTGAGGGAGTCTTACTCCAGTACAATACCAGGAACGGCCTCCTACAAAGTTCCAAATGACTTGGCCATTCAGCTCAGGAAACCTCGCCTATAATAGGGGGAAATTTCATTCTGTAACAATGTTTGAACAGAAAGTAATCGTTTCCACTCTCCAGGCTTTATTTATAAACTGAAGGACTAGACATCACCCTGGACCAACTCAGTGTCCTCCTTAATTAATAACAGTAACAGTGCCGCAAGCATCAACAAAACAGCAATAACAAAAATATCACATCAGCAGAGAGTGATCGGACATTACCAGCTGTGAGCCAGTCAGTCTCTCCTGGTATTTTCAGTGTGAAATGAGAGAAGCTGAGCAGAAGGCAATGACATGGGCCACAGGCACCAGGTCAAAGGCAATAGACACAGCTGTAGCCCACCCTCCTCCTCCCGGGGTCTGCGTTGCTCAGCTCGCTGCGATGGTGGTCCCGGTTCCCAGTTTCATGATCACTTGGTGACAATCGTTGACTGAGCGTTTGTCTCCCAGCTTCTCTAGTGTGCGAGCTGCCTCTGCCAGCATCACTGCTCTCTGACCAGGGGAGGACAGGAAGGAGAGGGGAAGGTGGCGACAAGCCAACAGAATGGCTGTTGCTCTCTCCCGCTGGCCTGGGAGAGCATCACATTCACCTGTGAAAATAAACAACATTTTGTGGCTTTACTGCTTCACGGGACAGAGAGAGCTTCAATCTACCCTTGTTACAAATGTAAATAATAAATATTCTTGCTCCATCACAAATTCGAGCTGTCTTGAAGCGCTTGGCATACAGGGATGGTAATTGTTTTAACACCTATCACTAACTGTGCTCAAGAGTCTTCAAACCAGTCAGAGGTCCACGTATGCCACACATACATGAAAATATCCATAATGGACCATGCTCTCTCTCCCCTGGAGGGACATATCCTGCTTATCCAATTCCGGAGGGTACGAGGCATAGGTTGGCTGGAACCAAGGCTATTCGATCCCAGAGGGTGTGCTTCGGCCTTGCCTTCCATTCCTCTCTGACCGTGCCTTTGGCCACCCTCCCTCCTACCCCCACTACTCTCCGCCACTCTTGATTTGAACCCCCAGCTTGGGTGCAAACCCTTGATGTCCAGCTCTTGGGATATTCTCCCATCGTGAAAGGTGCTGTTTAAATGCAATTTGTTGTTGTTGTTACGGCTGCCGTTTAACCAGCTCTTCCCGTAAACGCTACTCGGCCAGGTTGTCTGGATAGGACTGTTAGGGTTTGGCTTGAGGGGGACTGGGACAAACTAAGATGCTCACCTTGCTGGCTGGGATGAGCCGTGCGTCTCCTCAGACTGTGCTCCAGCAGCTGGTGGGTTCGAGTTGGACTCGCTCCGGCCATTAAGCGCACAGTCGCTTCATGTAAAAACATCTGCAAGAGAGTGAGGAAAAATGATCGTCCATTTCCTGTAGTGAAAAAGGCGTCTAGCTCAAACCCACTCTCCTGCTCTTTGCCCAATATTTACTTTTAACATAAGGTGCTATCTAAACGCAGATTCTTACTATTAACCTTTCAGTCTCTACAATGATCCACGGCAGGAAGCAGAAAGTCACAGAGCATCGTTCAGTATGTTTGTTGTTTCATTAAAATGTTATTATTGACACCAGTATTCAAGAGGGCAATAATGTAAACAAAAGCACTTTGATACCGTAACAGCTATAATAGATATTAACGGTGGGTAATTGCCAAAGACTAACACAATGTTTGATTTCGTTACGATGTTTGATTACCTTACGATTTGCTGGTTTGAAGGTCTGGCCCAGTTTGCGGAGGCTGCTAAGGTCTTGCTGAAATCCCTTTAGTTCCAGACTGGATGCCTGATTGGCCTCGCCCAGGGCCTGGCTGGCCTCCCCCAGGGCCTGGCTGCCGTTGGCTGGTTTCTGCCACAAAGTGGTACGAATCGAGAGCAAAATGTCACAGAGCAGCAACTGCACAGCCTGTCAAAGAGAGAAGTGTGAAGAGGTTTGCATAATGTCTAGTACCAGAGTCAGGCTCGGTTTCTTGCAACACAAAGAACACGGTTTATTTTCTCACAGATAATGTTTTGCATAATGTACACCAACAGTCAAAATAAAGATAAATGGACACAAATGTGGCAAAAATACTGTTGTCACAAAATAAATGATCCAAAGATTTGCACATTGGTTCAGGAGCAAATCTGATTTTCAATTCTCTTTGAGGAAGAAGTGATGAGGATTGGGATTGAAACAATAGTTTGTCAGGACATCCACTTCACTTACCTATCTGCCTTTCCACAGTTATTGTCTTCAGGATCACATGAGGGTGACACTGCAGTGGGACCACATTGAGGTGACAAGTGTCCTGGGGACTACATTGAGGGTGACACTGTCCTGGGGACTACATAGGGGATGACACAGACACTGCCCTGGGGACCACATTGGGGGTGACGCTGCAGAGACACTACTATAAGTTTTGAGATGTCGATCTCTGTATTGCTGACCTCTGTATTGCACTGCAGACACATTGCACAACATGGCGGCACATGCAATGCAACTACAATGCACCACAGCGACCACCATCAACATTCATTGAGAAAAACACGAATACACGTGGCCATCAGATTGAGGCACAAACTCTCGGGGAGAAGCCGAATTTCCTTATCTTTACCCTTCGCAGAGTGTGAGGCTGTTTGTACATCTGATGCTTTCCAGACCCCATAACCAGCATAACTAGTAATGTCTGACCATAACCAGCAAAGGGCTGGGATAATGACACCCGTCTTACCTTGTGAAGGTTTACATCAAGTTGTGGGCTGGAGACAGTCAAGCTGTTCCACAGGTAACCACTGGCTTTCTCACAATGTAAGAATGTGGCTTGATGGGCGTCTGATTTCCCCAACATGGTGGCCTGCATCGCCTTATAGACATGAAGCACAGCCTTTGGTAATGGGCTCCTGTACAGCAAGGAATAGAGGACAATTACAACACAAAAGGCTTCTCGATCTCACCAAGAGGTTGACATCACGTATAATATTGATAATTAATAATAATCTCAGTTGCATTTCTCACCGGGTGAATAAATGAAAAGATGCGACTGAACAAATAGCAACAAAATAAAATGAGTGGAGAACAGATTGAGATGTTCCTATCCATGTACCTCGTTTACAGCCAGTGATTGAGGTGTAGGGATGGCAATGGGAGCCAGGTGTAGGGATGGCAATGGGAGCCAGGTGTAGGGATGGCAATGGGAGCCAGGTGGGAGGTGATGTGTCTCACTTACTCTGACATCTGTAGGGATTTGGGGATCCGCTCAACTTCAGCAAACAATCCTTTTGCTGTGGAATCTTCTCCCTGCAACCAGTGTACAGCGAAGCTGACAAGCGATGACCACCACTTGCTCACGGGGTCAGGAACTGACAATAAAAACATTCCATTTACGAGCATCAAGAGAATTGTTTTTAATTATTATAAATTAATTGTGTAACGTTTTCATCAAGGCCCAATTAGGCAACCATTTGTAATGAGAAAACCAGACCCACGCACAGGCAGCCACATCTCGATATACTTTGGGAGGAAGCTTTCTCACCGTGAGGACGTTAAAAGGAGTTTCCACGTGGATTCCATATCGGGGATTCCCATTAGAAATTAACATGTTAGAAATCATTAGATAGTTGTTGCAAAGCGGGTTCTAATGGGAGCAAAAGAGCTCACACAGATCTCAACGTTACCAGACCCGCAGCAAACGGTCATTAGTCAATTTGTTATAACTGCACACTAGAGAGAACCATGATGGGAGGAGCTGATTTACATTGACATCAAAATAGTATGTTGCTTTTAAATCAACTAACATAAAACCAGGAACGTCACAAAATGACAAGTATGAAACTTGAAACAAATATTAAAAACACGACATTCACAAGAACCTGTTGTTAAGTGACTAAAGCAACAAAGTCAATATTTGTTTCTGAACGTTTAACTACAAAACCTACAAACTTACTTCTTACTATTATAATCGTTAAACATATATTTCTATCTCTAAGGTTATTCTGTGTCTTTAGGCTACGCTCTCACCTGTGGTTATTCTCAGGCTGGATTCAATGGCAAACGCTTGGGTTGAGCTCCTGGCTGTGTCAGCACAACTATTGAGCAATTGCAAGTATTCAAAGGCACTGGAGAAGTCTCTGTAGCAGCAGAGAAACAAGCTGGTTACTGTAAAGCTAATTGACCCGAGCCAGTCTGACATGTTTATGATACGAAGAATAAGAGGAACGCAGCAGTGAGTTACATCAGACCAATAATACATACCCAGCTCCCTCAGTCTCTGGCCGGACCAGAGAGTAAACAGCTTTTTCCAGCAGATTTTCACAGAATGCCTGGTTCACCTGAGCAACTGGATCAACTGTAGCAGGAAAAGAAAATTGTCATCACAATTTTACAATTAATCATTTCAAGTGAAAGGAGATAACAGTGCCTGGAGCGAACACAAGACTATGTGACACAGAATCCTAGATTAACCTCGGGTAATAAAGCTTCTTATTACGTCCATACCTGGGTTCCTCGGGGAGCTATACAGACTCTCGCTCCGAGTGGATTTAACAGACCAATCATAGTTCACAAAGAACTGGCGGCCCAGACGATGGAACAGCCAGTGAAACGTGTCCTGTTCATAAGCACCAGGTGACAGACTCACGCGCTGGGCTCCACACAGGAAATAATGCTAAAAATGGGAAAATAATTCATTCAATTTGTCGGTAAAATGCAAGTGCCTTGATTCATGTTTTGATAAAACCTACAAAATCTGCATTTGGGGATTTTCCAGGAATGTAATAATTCAGATTTTATAGATGAGGCGGGTGAAAGCATTGCACTCTTTAAAGACAGAAGTAATGGTTGAGAAGTAAAATGGGAAGGATATAAAAAGCACCAATTTAGCAGTTGAACTTTTCTTTGATTCATTGTCTTTCATTAAAAAAATGTGATTTTCCATTAAATGCAGGTATTGTATTTTGCCCCAGGCCTCTGTGAGCCTTACCCTAAAGACAACCCAATGTACAGCAGCATGTTATCACCGCTTAGTGAGACAATCTACTTACTGCCAAGAAGCACAGTTTGTTACTGAAGCTGGTTTTCAGGCAAATGGCAGCCGTCACGTAGATTTCAGCCATAAGACTTGGCGGGATTTTGTCTGCCGCCCCCTCTGCCAGATTGACAGCACATAGAGCCAGGTTGATGGCCTGCACAGGACTGCCCACCAGTTTACCTGTGTTTAAGGGAAGCAGGAAAGACAAAGCTTTCTTGTTAACTTTTACCACCTGATACTTCTGTTTGACATTGCAACTGTTAGACATGAGAAGAGATGAACAATGTCAATGTCAGGGAAACCCATGGGGCAGGTTAGGGACCAGCTGTTTGCTGGTGTCAGCTGCAGCCACATGGCCTGTGGCCTTCTCAGGGTTAGTTGGACTTCCAGGTTCTGGTCCCTCTTTTACCTGTTTACGTGTGGCCGACAAACACACCCCAACACCAGACAGGGAGACAAGCACACCCCAACACCAGGCTGGCCACCAGAGACTTATACCAATGGGAGTCGAGTACAATCCAACCCAATCGCAAATAAGATACAACAACCTCCAATGGGTACAAGCCAACACCACAAGGCAACCTTCACAGATTGTTACACAGAAATGTGTGGTTGTTTTCCCTCCCCTGCCCTCCCCCCACACACACTTGTGCGCACACACACACCTGATCACTTCCCATTCTCCTGTCTTTCATCCTGGATGCTGACGATGGGAACCTACCTGTGAGCTGCAGTTGGTGCAGTTTGTGATAAACCAGGGCAGCATCTCGGGCACTCAGTTTAGCTTCTTCCTGGATGTGAAGCCCTCGCCTGAGGCCGCGTGTCACCCTCAGCAGCCACCGCGTCACCACCAGCTTGTGGAGGCTGTGTCGGAGGATGTTCCAGCATAAGCTGCAGCCGAGGTCCAGCCGCGAAGCCGGTAATGCCCGGCCCAACGCCGACAGGCAGGTCTGCAAGTTCCCAGCCGCAGCAGCAAAGTCACCCTGAGATAAAACACATTGTTGGCTCAAGACGTTTATTTTGCATGAAAACATTTTACAGTTACTATGTAAATACTGCCTATTACAATATAATTTACTGCCACATACCAATCACCAATCAGACACCAACATAACACAATCCAAGCAAACGGAGTTCAGTTCCTACCCTGCCAAGGTCCAGGTCCGCTTGCTTGCGATGTCTCCAGAACGTGATGGACGATTGGGAATGGAGACGTGTAACAGGCTCCCCGTAAACAAAGAGTTTAACAAACACACTCAGAACAATGACGCCATTCACAAGCCAGAGGATTAACGTGGGCAGCATCCAATCTAACCAACTTCTGGAGACCTCTAAACAGGGAAGGTAAACAAAAGGAAACTTTAGTAAATAACAATAACAAATTACAATTGTATGGCACCTTTCACGTCAGGAAGACATCCTAAAGCTCTGAAAACAATCTGAAAAAAAGGTCTATTTTTATATTAATAAGTAGAGATTTGAAGGAGTACACGTGTATAAACCTAACGGCACATTCCACACACACAGATGATTAAACACTGACCAGACTGAAGTCCCAGCATGTTTCTCCCGTGATGTCCAGCACCTTCAGCCAGGTCCGAGTGGCCTCCCCGCTGAAGCAGTGATGTGAGTGGGTTGAAGGAAAGGCAAAGGAAGGTCAGGGTGCAGAGCAGAATACGAGAGCGATCGAGCATCGCCAGGGCAGGGGGGGACAGGGGCTCCTCCTTTACCTGAGGAGAACAGAGAAGCTGTAATGAAATACAACAACTTGCATTTATATAGTGCCCTCCACGTGGAGTAGCGTCCTGGAGCGCTTACTAAATGTGAAATACACACACTGTACGACAGTCAGGTGAACACAGAGAAACAGGATCAGGGTCAGCCACTAACATAACTTGCTGACACGCACTGTCCAGTGGGTGAGGCGGAGGGACTGTGGGATGGAGTTCAAGAGAGTGGGGGGAGAGTGGCTTAAGGCCTGCCCGGCAATGGTGGGGCGAGCAAGGTGGGGACGTGATTACCGTGGTGTCCTCGAGGAGGGGGCTGCCCGGCTCGGAGTCAATGGAACAAGGTGAGAAGGTGCCCAGAGACCCAGAGTCGGAGGGTGGTGGTGTGCAGAAAAAATCTTCCTTCACATCAACGTCAAAGTCCATCAGACAGGAAATCTCCATCTCCTTGGGAACCTCTGTAAATGCAGAGACAGGAAAAGATAAATCAACAACAACTGAAATCAAGGCCTAAACTTAAACATCTATAAAGTGGAAAACATAATATCGGAGCATAATCAATTCTCAACAAGATTCAACAGGACTGA
Source organism: Callorhinchus milii (assembly GCF_018977255.1). Classification (NCBI taxonomy): domain Eukaryota; kingdom Metazoa; phylum Chordata; class Chondrichthyes; order Chimaeriformes; family Callorhinchidae; genus Callorhinchus; species Callorhinchus milii. Next base: position 77,029 of record NW_024704772.1, read on the forward strand.
GAATTGTCAGTAGTTAATAGTTCCTGAAGGGAAATGCCACCAGACACCATCACTAACAGAGAAATTGTGGGGAATGAACATACTACACAAATGAATATGTTTGACTCACTGCTTCTCTGTGTGGCCACCTTCAGTGCCATGTTCTCCTGACGCAGCTTGTGATTGGCCTGTTGAAGATATTTAATATAATCGATGGCCTTCCTCAGGACTCCAGATTTGTTCATCTGTAAATACAGCCAAGCCCAAGTAGTGAGTGCCTTTCTGGATTTAAATCATAGATTTCAACCAAATACATTTAGTGAAGCCGAAACAAACAGCACAGGAGTTCTGCAACAATAGGCATTCAAACTTCTCCTAAAGATTTCCCTTCAGCCCTGGGAAGTTTATGTTTCACAGAAATAGCAGAGCACTGCATGGGAACAGTTTGTGTATAAGCACCAGCTCAGTTGGTAATGTCAGATTGTTGTGGGTTCGAGCCCCACACCTGGCCTGATACCCCACGGCAGTATTGGGGAACGCTGCAATGTCAGAGGTGCCAACCTTTGGCTGAGAATACAAGCCCCGCCCCTCCTGCTGTTATCAATTGGACATTAAAAGATTTTGTGACACGATCTACATAGGATAAAAGAGCTTCTCCCATCTCCTGGTCAACAATTAACTGCTCACTCAAATCACAGCTATTGGTTGAACGCTGCTGTACACAAAAAAGTAATTGCATTAAAAAAAGCGTTAACAGGCGCCAAGCAATTACTGTAACAATGTACCTTGTTTCTACATAAACTCCTTCAGTAAGTGACTTACCTTAGATTCAGACCCCATCACCAGATCCTTCAGCTCAATGATTTTATCATTGATGGATGATCTGTAACGTTTCTCAATGATGTTGTGTGTAGTTCGTTTCTCACCCTCCTTCAGGCCTTCCACTGGGAACTTCCCATTCCCAACGAGCTGCTTGATTGGAAGTTTGTCTGGGCCAACCATCATGGGCAGAGTCGTCAGAATGGTTCCATTACTGCTAACCAGCGTCTGTGGTTAATAAAGTCAAAATCAGATATCTACCAAACACTGAGTACATTGTCTCAGTTCTCCTCTGTAAACCACACCAACGAATTACATTTGTACAACGCCTTTCACGTCAGGAGGACGTCCTAAGGCACTGGACAGTCAGGGATTCGCACCTACACAAGCACCAGTTATTGCAGCCTTGGCCCATGAACTTCTCCAGCTACTCCTCAGAAGTGCTCTCAAGAAAGCAATCTCTGCTTGACTGTGATTAACTGAACTCACCGGCATTTGCAAAGCTGCTGTCTGCACTGGAGTTGTCAATGTGGTGATGGTCGGATTCTGCATCGTGGCAATAACTGGATTGCGGTCAGATTTCAAAGTTGTGAGGACAAGGGAGTCGGACTTTATCAGCTGAGGCTGCACCAGCACCTGGACAGAGAAAATCCAATTATTTACGGAATAACAACAAATTACATTTGTATAGCTTAGCTAACAGGAGAACTCACTTATGATGGGATGGAAAAAGAGAAATATTATTATTATTTTAACACATTGTATGACAGTAGCAACTTTAAAAATGTACAAATGTTTAGTATTAACTTTTCCAATTATAGTAATAATCCTTGCATTTGATATAGTGCTTCATCATGTCTTCGAAATGTCTCAAAGCCCTTCACAGAATATGAAGTGAATTGACTATATATTTTGTGAGCGAAACAGAGAAGCCCATTGCGCACATTAGTGTCCTACAAAGAGTTGCAGATTGAGTGACCAAAATTCTTTTTTTTTTTTAATTCATTCAAAATGCATGTGACTTTTTTGTTATTATTGCATTGCTGCTTGTCAGATATAGTGAGTTCCTTGTTTGCCGAAAATAATAATAATCCTGGCATTTGATACAGTGCCTTAACATGTCTTTGAGACGTCTCAAAACACTTCACAGAATATACTGTAAAATGAATTGACTGGATATTTGGGGTGCGAAACGTGAATTCCATCATTTGCAATTAATCTTATTTGCCAAAGCTGGTCAGTAGTTTATTTTACATGAAAAGAATGATATAAATACAGGCTTCTGTTTGTGATTACCTGTTGTACCTGTGGTGAGATTGTGGCGGAGGCTGGGGTGAGGGTCTGGATGGTGGCTGTTGTTGCTGAGGTGAACATCCTGTGAGTGGACAGAGCCCCAAGACCCTGCTGCTGGATAGTGACCGGTTGGATCTGCTGAGAGGTCACCAGGCCCTGCATCTGAGGTTGAAGAACTGCAAGAAAAACAGCCAATGTTTAACATAACTTAATAATAATACTTTAATAATACTTGCATTTGACATAGCGCTTCATCACGTCGTCAAGACACCTCAAAGTGCTTTGCCGGATCCACTGTAAAATGAAGTGACTGTATATTCTGTGAGCGAACACGGCAACCAATTTGCACCCAGCAATGTCCCACAGACAAACATGAAGCAACCGCAAGACATTCTAAACTACATCCTATAAATGTAATCTCAACATGTGGTGAAAATAATAACATATGGTAATAATAATGTGTTAGTAATAATAATAACTTTTGGTAATAACAGTAATATGTGATAATAATATGTGGTAATAACAATATGTGATAGTAATAACAATGTGTGGTAGTAATAATAATAATAACATGTACCTGAGAAGCTAGGGTTCTGGTAGGCTAGTACAGGCTGTTGGATGAAGCGAGTTTGCGTGGGAGTGAAATTTGAAGTGATCATGAAGGTTTGCTGCTGTGGTTGTGACTGCACTAAAGGCCGAGGCTGAAGTACAGGCGTCGTCCTGTGTGAGACGGGTACTGGGACCTGTGTCAGAGCTGGCGGGGAACACAACTGTAACTGCTGTTGTAAAACTTGCTGCTGCTGTAGTTGTTGTGGCTGTAATTGTTGTTGTTGCTGCAGTTGTTGTGGTTGTAATTGCAGTTGTATTTGTTGTTGTTGCTGTTGTGGTGGTTGCTGTTGTGGTTGTGGTTGTTGTTGCTGCTGCACTTGTTGTTGGGGTTGTGGCTGTTGGGTAGGAACTGGCGGCTGCTCCAACTTTTCATTGTTGAAATGTTCTTCAAACAGGTCTGGGAAATCCCCCACCTGACCACTGACAAACTCCAACATTTCTGATGAGGCAAAGAATAAAACATCTGATGTCAATCAAGTGCACGGATTGGTGCAGTGAGGAAACAAAGATGTCTACAGTGTTGCACAGTATTTATTATTTATTATTCTGCATCCAAATTATTTAAGCAATTAAGGATTTTGAAAGGGTGACACAGAATATTAGGGATAGAACCGAACTAATAAAATAGCAGATCAGGTCAGATGTACCAAAGGTTCTTATGTTCTTAAAACCCATCTGTGAAATGTCCAGACATGTTAAATGTATAAGGAATCAGTAATTAACGATGAGAAGTGACTTCCAGCATCGCAGAATTGTTCAGATGAGATCCACAATCCACAGTAACTGGAGAGCGTTACAACATGAGGATGATGTGACGTGAATGTGTCATCATTGCCAACCCCCCGTTTTAAGACTATCTGAAACTGACACTCGATGTTCCTGTTGAACAAGAAGCCAATCCCCAACAACAATTTATAAGTATTCTTCACACAGAATAACTTCTTTGCAATCGTAACTTGGCAAACAAACTCCATCACAGATATTGTTAACATTTATAAATAATCCTAAAAGCATCCAGTGGGAATGGTATCAGTGTGTAAACACGCAGCACAAGCAGAGATCACAGTGTTGCTTCCTGTCTGTCACAACGTCAGAAACACAGAGAGTTTGTTCTGCAAACTGTCCAGCTGACATGACACGGAGCAGAAGGTGTGACACAGTCGGGGCCTGAGCCCCTCAGACACACAACAAACTGCCCCGAGCAGCCGTGTCAGTGACAGGTCAATCCTCACACCATCAGCCAGTGAGTGACACGGGGACAAAAGCTGCTCAAAACACACAGACAGACTTTCTCGCTGTCGCTCAACAGATTGTTCCTGTGACGTGTCTCAATGACCTGATAATAACAACAACAATACAGCGGCTCATCACAATATACTGCAAAGTGAATAGACTGTATTTTGTGAGCGAAACCAGCAGCCAGTGACCCCCCCACAGGGATGGACTGAGTGACCAAATTATTATTTATCTATTATTTTCTTAAAGGGATTATTACAGCTGTGTGTGTGTGTGGGGGGGGGGGGCTGTGTGTGGGGGAGCTTTGTGTGTGTGTGTAGGGGGGGTCTGTGTAGGGGGGGGCTTTGTGTGTGTGTGGGGGCTGTGTATGGGGGGGGGCTGTGTGTGGGGGCCTGTGTGTGTGGGGGGGGCTGTGTGTGTGGGGGGGGCTGTGGGGGAGGGCTGTGTGTGTGTGGGGGCTGTGTGTGTGTGGGGGCAGTGTGTGGGGAGGGGGCTGTGTGTGGGGAGAGGGCTGTGTGTGGGGAGAGGGCTGTGTGTGGTGGGGGCTGTGTGTGGGGGGGCAGTGTGTGTGGGGGGCAGTGTGTGTGGGGGGGCAGTGTGTGTGGGGGGGCAGTGTGTGTGGGGGGGCAGTGTGTGTGGGGGGGCAGTGTGTGGGGGGGGGGCAGTGTGTGGGGGGGGGCAGTGTGTGGGGGGGGGGGGGGCAGTGTGTGGGGGGGGGCAGTGTGTGGGGGGGGGGCGTGTGTGTGTGGGGGCTGTGTGTGTGGGGGCTGTGGGGGGGGGCTGTGTGTGTGTGTGGGGGCTGTGTGTGTGTGGGGGCTGTGGGGGGGGCTGTGTGGGGGGGGCAGTGTGTGGGGGGGCAGTGTGGGGGCAGTGTGTGTGGGGGCAGTGTGTGTGGGGTGTGGGGGCAGTGTGTGTGGGGGGCAGTGTGTGGGGGGGCAGTGTGTGGGGGGGCAGTGTGTGTGGGGGGCAGTGTGTGGGGGGGGCAGTGTGTGGGGGGGGCAGTGTGTGTGGGGGGGGCTGTGTGTGTGGGGGGGCAGTGTGTGGGGGGGGCAGTGTGTGGGGGGGGCAGTGTGTGTGGGGGGCAGTGTGTGTGGGGGCAGTGTGTGTGGGGGGCAGTGTGTGTGGGGGGCAGTGTGTGTGGGGGGCAGTGTGTGTGTTGGGGGCAGTGTGTGTGGTGGGGCAGTGTGTGTGGGGGGGCAGTGTGGTGGGGGGGGCTGTGGGGGGGGGGGCTGTGGGTGGGGGGGGGGGGGGGGGGGGAGGGGGGGGGGGGGGGCTGTGGGGGGGGGCTGTGGGGGGGGGGGCTGTGGGGGGGGGGCTGTGGGGGGGGGGCTGTGGGGGGGGGGTCAGTGTGTGTGGGGGCACTGTGTGGGGGGGCAGTGTGTGTGGGGGGGCTGTGGGGGGGGCAGTGTGGGGGGGGCAGTGGGGAGGGGCTGTGGGGGGGGGCAGTGTGTGGGGGCTGTGGGGGGGGGCAGTGTTGGGGGGCAGTGTGTGTGGGGGGGCAGTGTGTGTGGGGGGGGCAGTGTGTGGGGGGGCAGTGTGGGGGGGGCAGTGTGTGTGGGGGGCTGTGGGGGGGGCTGTGGGGGGCTGGGGGGGGGGGGCTGTGGGGGGTAAACCCAGTGACAAACACCGGGAGCCGCTCTCACCGTCGATGTCCCCGAAGTTGAGCTCGTCACTGAGGGCCGCGAGCGCCGGGTCCAGTGTCAGGTCCGCGGGGTCCATGTCGGCGCCGCCGCTTCTCTCCTCCTCGCGCGGCTCCTCACTTCCCGCCGCCGCCCCCGCGCGCGCTCCCCGCCGCCATCTTGCGCTGACGTCACCCGCCCACTGGCACCAGCCGAACACGAGACGCGCCGCCGGCCAATGGGAGGCCGCCCCGGCTGTGGCGCGAGGCAGCGTCCGCGATCAGAACATCCGTCACCATGGCGACAGCCCCGCCCACAACCTCTCACAGCCATCAGGCGGGGCTCCCCGACACACGTCAGAGGAGCGAGCCTCCCTGTACTGCAGTGACTGGCCACAGGGGTGGGGGGGGCGCTGTGCACCAGTGCTCCCTGTACTCGTGACCGACCAGGGGCTCTCTTGGGTGGTGCTCTCTGTACTGCTGTGACTGACCAGAGGAGGTGCTGTGCACTACTGCTCCCTGTACTGCTGTGACTGACCAGAGGAGGTGCTGTGCACTACTGCTCCCTGTACTGCTGTGACTGACCAGAGGAGGGCGCTCGTGTTCGCCCACAAATACACTGCGGAAACCCATCACTGTGCTCGAGAGTCTCCAAACCAACTTGAGATTTCCATTCATCGCACCTACACATGGAAATCCCAGGAATAATTGTTGGAATGGAATGCGCTCTCTCCCGCTCTCTCTGGAGGGACACATCTTGCTAACCTAATTCCAGAAAGTATTAGGGCTCAGGTTGGGAAGAGCCAAGGCTCGGGGGGAACCCAGAGTGTGCGTTGGGGTAACTGCTGGAGTCTGACCAGTCGAAACTGCACAACTTGCTGTCCACATCACTGTCTGGCCAGCTTTCCGGCTGCTTGTCCAGCTGGGACCACCCTATTCGTTAGGGCTTTGGTTTGCAGGATTAATGGGAACTGAATGGGATGATTCCCTGCCCCAGGGACTGGTCTGCCCTCCCAAGTTTTGCCAATGAACCGGGCTGATCCCACCACGGTGGATTCCAATCTCTGTGTAGCCAAACTCGTGTTTCAAGAGGAAATTCAATGTTTTGTTTTAAAATGGCAAATGTACGTTTGAGGTAATCCAATGAGGTCACTGACGATTGTGTTTCATTGCCCCCCCCCACGCATGCACTCACCCTCCCTCGCCAAGACACACACACAAAGAATGCTCTCAATTCTGTTGAATGGGTTATAGTTTTAAAAAGCGGAATGATAAACTTCCTCGTTGGAGATAAATTAGCAGTTCGAGTGCAAACCTATATTATAGGTCACTGCCTGGCCACAATGGCTTTGTTGACACAAATACAGAGATTTAAGATAGTGGAACATTTAACCAACTCCAGGCAACGGCAGCAGCATCTGGGACATCGCTGGACATTCAGAGGTCATAACTCATTCCGTGTTTTTGTGATCCTTGGTCCTTTACGGAGTTCTTTCCTTTTATCTTCTTTTTTNCTTCTCTTTTCCTCGTCTTTCAAAGCCTTTTGGAACACGTCTGTGCTGTGGATAAACTGGGACAATGGAAGGCAAGGGATCAACAAAAGCATTTTTATATATGTCGACATTTTGAAACATCTCAAAGGGGAAACATTGCCAAGTGCACAGACATGCTTTTTTGGGACAAAAATCACAGATGGGAACTTCTCAGCATATATTGTGATATCTCTATAATATCTTTCTGATTAATCTGCTCAAGTTTTCCAGCCAATGACAACCTAAGTTGTAATATCAACAGGACACCTTGCGAATAAGACCAAATAAGACCTGTGGGTGGGGGGGCGGGGAACAACATGCACATCAGTAACGGGACAACGAGGAACATGCACAGGGTCTGAGGGTTAAAGTTAAATTGGACTTTGATAATCTGTCCCAATGGCCTGTTTCTGTGCTTTGACTATTATTCCATAAGATAAACATTTCTCTGAGAACATCCTTGATTTAAAAGTGCATCCTACCTCTTTCTCGTCTTTAAATGGATTCTTGTAGTCGGCTGATTTCTCACTGATCCCCAGCTCCTGAGCCATCTGTGGAGGAAAAGGAAAAACAGAATAAATACTGAGGTGTTGAAACTCACAGTACTTTATTTTGCTGCAATTTCATGTTCATCTCCCGTACACAGAGAAGCAACCATAGAAAAGACTCTGCTCTCACCAGGCTGAGCAGCTGTGTATGGGGACCCAGGTCGAAAACCCCTGTCTGATTACAGAAACTGATTCCCCAGCGGATGAGGCTGTTCCAGTTGGAGTTGTGGTCAAAGTAATGGTGGACGATCTTAGGAAAACGCAATGTCACATCCCCGAAGAACGCTGTGTTTTCAACAATGTGTGAATAAGCTGGAGAACAAGGCAGAATGTTAAATAAAATTAATGACTACGAGGGAAGGGAGGGCAGAGAAATCTATTCAGCACATTGGCAAAAGCCTTGGTTGCTTCAGAGACAATTAGAAAGTACTTGGGTCAAGCGCTTTGAGATTCCTTAATGACGTGATAATGCGCTATATCAAATGCAAGATGATGATTATTATTATTACATGCCCTGCCCGTAATGGGCAGATCTCTGAGACAATAATAATAATCTGGCAGAAACCAGAACCACACCAACGTCCGAGCAATGTGTAGCACATCGCAAGATTGCAAACTATCCACCGTCTCTGAGCAATGATGTAAAAAACTGTGTTACAAAAATCATTTAAGGAAAACAATATTCAGCAATATACTGGACAAACCATCTTTCAGCTTTTCATCCCTCGGGAAGGGACCATTAGGTTGGATGTCACCAGCTGTCAAGACACTTCTAGAATCTTCCAGAACCTGAGATAAATAAAAATCAGATTGTGTTTTCACCATTTTTTTGAAAAGTCAACATTTTGCAACTTTTACAAAATTATTTTTTTGTCTTCAGCTTGTTCATAATTTCTGTGTCATTTTATTATTACAATCAATAAGCAGCACAGACACACTGAGGAACAGTCAGTGTTCTTGGTCTCAGAGTCGGTGTCGATCACTGACAACTCACACAGTCCCCTCGGGAGCGGGGGATGTAGGGGGAAGTGATCTCTCTTGACTCACCTTGAATAGTCCTTTCAACATGATGTCAATGATCTTGTACTGCTGGTTAATGTCATTCAATTCAATCATGTTCTTCAGCGCATGCATCTGGTCTTTGCGTTTTGTTTCAAAAAGTTTTTTATCTAAGATGAGGCACCAATCAGGAAAACGCACACGGATAGAGACAATACAATTCAATTCCTACACTTTCCTGAAATCCTAGTGCAACACGATTGCTACTGCGCTAAATCCTCACTGTATAGAAAACACCGGCTCTGCCAAGGTCACTTGTGTGACCATCATGATGGAACTGGTTATGATGTACAACATTCTTCACCCTAAAGGTACACTGCAGACAATTTCATTTGCTGGAATTCAATCTCCCTTCAATGGCTACTAACACATTTCATACATTCACACGTTCCCCTTCCTACTTCAGGACTGCACTAGGCATTGATATTTCTGGTGAATTAAGAGTCAGAAAAAAAAAATATATAATATATAATCTAATACAGCGAGAACTCATCATTGGCATCGCCAGAAAGGATACAAATTTCCAAACTTGAATCCAGGCTTTCTTTTTGACAGTTGACTGGAATTGTCCACAAGCTCAGCACAATCACACAGACCTGCAGCACATCCATGCCGAGGAGATGCTTTAGAGAAAAATAACACCTTAGTTAATCAATAATCAAGCAGGGTGGGACCTATTATAATCTTACTGCATAACACATAGTATCTATTCTGTCTGAACTCAAACTACCCTCTCTTTAACTCCAATCAGTGAATTACACACACTGATTCAGTAGAAAATAGAAATGTCACATTGCTTTTCCGTAGAGCTGCTGACTCATCAAGGAAAGCGCACAGGAGACCAGCCCTGAGCCCCGAACAACTGTGCAGTATTTCCACTTTCCCTTGTGCCACCAAATTCACCTTCCTTTCTGGCAGAAAGTTCTCTGGACAGCAATCAGGATTGGAAGTCTGGCAGATATTCCCCTCTGCAGAAACCCAGCCCCACAAGGAGATGTGATGGTAAAACTTTCCAGTCAACGTTCACTAATCAAGCGCTCTGGGATGCTACCCTGCGTGAGGGGCACTATATAAATGCAAGTTGTTGTTGTAATCAGACTCCTATACTTCTCAACCTTCATCCTGTAGGATATGTTACAATCCAATATTCATACACATCATTCCAATGAAGACATCTGCCATTCCTGCGTCCATAATAATATATTAATAATAATCCTTGCACTTGATGTAGCGCCTCATCACATCGTGGAAATATCCCAAAGCGCTTCACAGGATACACTGTAAAGCCAACTGACTGTATTTTGTGGGAGAAACGCAGCAGCCAATTGCGTACAGCAGCGTCTCCACAGACAGTCGTGGATTGAGTGGCCACGTTATTATTTTTTTGAAGGGATTATAACCCCTGGAAAGGGATCTGCCAATCGACTAACACGCGGGTTCCTCCTGACTGCTGTAAACAGCTGCGTGTGTGCGAGTGAGGAAACTTGTGCAGTGTTGCACCCTCTCCGGGAGTCGAACCCGGGTCCTCTCGCTTGTGAGGCAAATGTGTTAAACACTGAGCTACTGTAATTGATCAGATTCCCCGTGAACACCATTATCAGCTACAAACAGTCACTGCACCACGGTGAACAGTCACTACACCACGGTAAACGGTCACTACACCACGGTAAACGGTCACTACACCACAGTGAGCAGTCACTACACCACAGTGAGCAGTCACTACACCACAGTGAGCAGTCACTACACCACAGTGAGCAGTCACTACACCACGGTGAGCAGTCACTACACCACGGTGAGCAGTCACTACACCACGGTAAACGGTCACTACACCACAGTGAGCAGTCACTACACCACAGTGAGCAGTCACTACACCAGTGAGCAGTCACTACACCACAGTGAGCAGTCACTACACCACAGTGAGCAGTCACTACACCAGTGAGCAGTCACTACACCACAGTGAGCAGTCACTACACCACAGTGAGCAGTCACTACACCACAGTGAGCAGTCACTACACCAGTGAGCAGTCACTACACAGTGAACAGTCACTACACCACAGTGAACAATTACTACACCACAGTGAGCAGTCACTACACCAGTGAGCAGTCACTACACCACAGTGAACAATTACTACACCACAGTGAGCAGTCACTACACCACAGTGAGCAGTCACTACACCACAGTGAGCAGTCACTACACCACAGTGAGCAGTCACTACACCACAGTGAGCAGTCACTACACCACAGTGAGCAGTCACTACACAGTGAACAGTTACTACACAGTGAAACCCCGGGACGAGGATTATTATTATTATAATAAGTCACGGGAGGCCGTCACAGGCTCAGAGCTCCGCACTGTGAGGGTGAGCCCCGGGGCCTCCCCGCCGCCCGCACACACTGACTGACCGCCGGGCCCGGACCCGCGCCGCAGACACCGCTGTCCTGACTCATGTCCCGGCTGCACACTTCCCGCCCGGCGCCGGGAATCACTGCGCACGCGCGGTCGCGCACTGTATCATGGGAATTGTAGTCTTTCCCCGGGCGGGAATGCAGCGCATGATTGGTCAGTGGCTTGTGACGCACCCGGAAACCCGCCCGGGCTCTGGCCACGTGTCACTTGTAAATGACAAGTTGACACCATTCAGACATTAATCCAATACAATCCAATAAAAAGGCAATATGACTGTCAGGCTGTACTTGTACAAAATAAATGCTCAGTTGAGACTTTCCTGAAAAGTGCCTCATCAGGTCTTTGAGACGTCTGAAAGAATACACCGTTAAGTGAAATCACTGGACATTTTGTGGGCAAAACGCATCAGCCAATTGCACACGGCAGTGACCAACACTGAGTGACAAAATTATTACTTTTTTTTAAGGTATTACCTCCGGAAAATCAATCTGCCAATCGACTAACAACCAGGTTCCTACTTGTTACTTGTAAAACAGAGGCATGTGTGTGGTGTAATGAAGCTTGCCAAAAGTTCGACCTGACGAGAATCAAACCTAGGTCTTCTCGCTTGTGAGATGAAAATTATGGGTGTGACCAGTTATTTGAAGGAATGTTAGGTGTAAACAAAAGTAATATGGAATGATTTTGGAAAAAATGTCCTTTTTAACAAATTAATTGGGAATAAGATTCATATTCAACTCCGTAGCTTTTTAACAGTATGGGACATACACCAATCAATGTATTTGGATGAATATTCGAGTCACTAGACTGAAATTGTTTACATGGTGTAAGGAAAACTCTCAGTCCATTAATAGTAATTAACAAATGACAATCTTCACGCTAAAATAAATGAGACATTTACATCTTGTTTTAGTCCATTAATTTATTTGTCCCCAACACCATCTAACAATCCAACTGCATAGATGACTTGTTTCAGGTCAGAGACATTCGTGAGCCAATTACAATAAAGTGCACAGATGTTTTTATAGCCAATGTTGAAATATGTTTGCTTTGCTGTGAATAAAATCAAAAATCTTCCTTTCTTCCAAAATTCAAGTTCTTATCTACAGCACAAACTAGTTACAATCTGGATTAACGGCCACAAATTGTGGGTTTCGTGTGAAGATATGAGTTACTCCCGTCTCCAGCAGCAAAAAATATCCAGCAGCAAAGAGTTATGGATCTTTATTGGCGACACCACACTAGCTTTGTACATTGCATTGACAATCATTGTATGAGAATCTGACAGCACAGACTGAACCCAAACTGACTATATTGCCTTGATCGACTGAGGCACATTCGAGGTAGTAATCCAACAGTCAAGTTACATCACATCAACTCAAGCCTAATACTTGTATTCTAATGAATGGCACATTATGTTGACCAAAATGGAATCATTATAAGCTTAGCTGTACACTGGGAACTCTAGTTGCCTCAAAAGCTTGCACATGTGGAGCTACACAAGCAACACAAGACACAACACCAACATATTTGGAATAAAAGTTGATTTTTCTTTCAGGGGCTGTTCTTTGGGGCCATTATTCAAAGCAAGTCTTGAGATAGAGTGCGAGTCGGCTATTCAAACGCAATCAGCTGAGTTCAATGATATCTATATCAGATGTCAATTTGAATGCACCTTCAAACAGGCCTTTGGATAGTTGTTAGGAACCAGAACTTTGATTTTCCTTCCCAACCCATGGGAACTGTAGCCAATTATAGCCCAAACTTTTGTGCTAACTTGGTGAATATTTAGATTTGAACTGGTTTGTAGCCCAGGGTTGAACCAGAGGTGTCTTTACCCCATTAGAGCCACGGGGGTGCGAGGTAGAACATAAATTTATTCTGTTGTTACAGAAATTTCTTTGACTCTCAGAATAAGTAACAGGGTCAGTGCCACCCACATCAGAATCAACATTAAATCCATGATATTTCATAAGATGCCCCAAGGTTAGCCAATGAGTGAGCTGGTCATCGCAGAGAAACAAAACAGAAATTAGTAACAGATTGAAAATTGTAAAATATTAGCACAAATGTTGGCAATAGCCTCCCTGTACCTGATCTTGCTGATTGTAATGAGAGGCAGGACGATGGATTTGCTCACCTGATGAATCTGGGAAACTTGGGCTTTAGCATTAAGTTTGACCTGGACATTTGCTTTTTCTGAAATAAACACGAATTTCCAGTTGGGACTCTGACAGTTTCAGCCCATGTACTTCACCTATTTGAGATGACAGGAATGAAATCCCAGGGGTTTTAAGTCTAAATGTCAACTGGAGTTTCTGGGCTGAGAGTCAGATGCCTATTGACACCCAGATGGAAAAGCGAACAGAGCAACAATAGCAGTTTTACACTGAGGAAGCTTTTCACAACCATCATTAATAAAACTTTTCTACGACTACATTTCTTCATCTGGCCAAAGAAGCCTCTTTATACATATGTTAAACAAATCCTTCAATCTGAACGAGACAGTGTTGTAGCTTTGGCAGCTCTATGTGGTCAGACTTGTCCTCGCCCTCACTCCCTCCCTCAGTAATTTCTGCTGAAAGCTGGACAAGCTCTCTGGTGTGTTATTTCCTTTTGCAGTAATGAAAGCCTCTCATTGGGTTAGAAATCACATTCATCACAAGCGACTGCATTCAGGAAGCGTAACGACATCACTCATGTCTGTGATTACTTATGTAAATGCTTTAAAGACAACCACTAGGAGTACTTTAATTATACAACTCACTGAACAGCAATGCTGACAAATAGCTTGTCATTTTCCACAGGGTCTGAATCCTTAAGACGTGGAGTAAGCCGAGTTGAAAGTATTTAACCTCCACAGTACTGTTCCCCTTTAAGGTGTAATTATCTGGACATAAATATAACATGAAGAGAAGCAGCTCATGTGATTGTTCAGGAGCCTCCAGCCATAGGTGTCAATTCTCCCCCAGCCATTACTGCTGCAGATACGGGGTTACAAACATTAGCATAAAGACACTACAACACAAACCAGACCAAAAGTAAAGCTAAGAGATATAAAGCATGGGCAATGAAGGCATAAAACCATTAATGTTTCTCTACATTGGTAATTACTACAATACAGACAGACAGGTTGACTTGAGAACATTTGTAGCCTTCATATGAAGAAAAATGTAAACACTTATGAAGTCTTTTTGTGTGTTTCATAATCGGTCACAAAGTTATCATTTTCTTACTACAGAGCAGTGGCTATTAGTCTGCAGGTGCAGAGGATGTTACACACAAATCCCATTTATGAAAGTTGCAGCATTTATCTGAATTCAGCTAAAAGCATGTCTGATCCAAGCAGAAGTTTGAGATGTACCAAAGCGTACACCATATTCATTCCATGGTATATCACCATGACAAAACAATATTTAAATTGCTAAATCATGCCCCAATATTCTCAAATAATAACAATAATCTGTATTCAAAACTATACATGATCACATCTTGTCTAGCTTCACCTAGAGACAGCAGCACATTTAACAACTTCAATTACTTTTAAGAAGAATAAAGTGTTTTCCATTTTTGTTCAGATTGAATTGCTAAACAAAAGGTCTTGGAGAGAAACAGCCAATTTGTGAGTTTATACCTTGTTTACACCAGTTAGTTCTGTGTAAGCTACGACCCACATACAAACACAGTCGAGTCAGTACCTCAGTAATTCAGCTGGAACGATACCTGAGAATAGTGACCGTTCCATACAGGCTGGTCTTCCTGGGGTAAGATTTTGTAGAATGTTTGAAAAACTAATGGCTAGTGGCCAAATGGGTTAGGTCATTCCCATTTTCATTGTTTAGGTTTTTTCGTCTCTTCCTGATCCTGAGACTGAAGGACATTGTTGGAGAGAGAAATCCGTATCATTACAGTTAGCAACAAGACACTGCCCTTGTGCACACTCTAACAGCTCACTGTAGGGCTCTTGCCTTGCATAGCTCCATCGACTTAAGCTTAATTTACCAGGATTTCCTCATGGGAACTTTGGAATGTAGTTCACATTTTTCTGATCCTTGAGATTAATAATTAAAAAGTTCAATCAATCAAATCTCAATCAAATTGCAAGTTTTCCTTGTAAGGTAAAGAAGCTATGTTGCTAGCACAAAATCAATCCAAATTGAACAGAATACAATGGAAATAGGTGACGGCGAATTGTTTAACTTAACGTTTATAAGACAGTCGATTTATTCAACTAAAGCATAAAGATATGACAGACCACATCGCTGAATGAATGACAACAAAGTAAAGTGGAATCCTGAATGGTTAATTTAGAATCAAACCAATCGTCTGAAGTCTTACAGAATCTTACCCAGGAGCTGTGCCTTTCATAATTCTGTGCAGATTAACTTGTAACTTGCGGGTTAGTGCATACCATTCCCTGACACCTCAGCTGCCATATTGACGAATGCAAATGGGTTTTAGTAAATGGACTAAAACAAGAGAAAATTGCTAAACAAAACAAAACCACGACAAATTTATTGAAGTTCATGCTATGCTATCGTCAATTATACACCATTTCTCTCCCCTCCCCAATCGAGCAATGAGACCAGGAGATAAAGTAAAGAAGTGAAATTGAGCTACTTACGAGCAGCAATTTGTTTTTCACCAAATGGGAGACCTGGACATTGCAAAAATCTTGTGAGGGAAAAGGTTTGAACAAACAGCATCCTGGACACCTCAGACATGCTGCCGTGTTCACGAGAGACAGTCACCCACTCCAATATGGCAGAACCAGGGAGAGATCATCACGCTCAGAGATCTCGTAAAGCAAACCAGGAGACAGCGATCATGATTGGTCAAGTCACTGAACCACTATCACGATCCTTGGGTTAAGAAACTTCAAAAAAATTCAAAAAATAATTTAAATGACACCAGAGAACATTCCTGGTTTGGGACGAGAAAAGAAAATAATTTGCTTTAGAGACACATTAGGAGCTGATAGGCTCTTGTATCCCAAATTAAATTGTAATGAGTCACGTTATAAAGCTACCTGGTCTGTTGTAAGTTGGCAGGAGCCTCAACAACAAGGGTTATTTATTCAGCTTTTATTCTCCGAACAACTCTCGTGTCCTCTCCACCAAATATCCTAAACATGGTGTATTTCACTTACAAACGGCTACTCTGGGGTTTGCTGAGCCACTCGCAGAAGCGAGAGGCTGGATATGCTATGAAGGGCGATTGCGGAATTTGTCTTCAGACTTTGCAGTCGAGGCTGAGAGAGATGGAACATCTCAGAGTGAGAAGAGGGCGTCCTCTGTCTTTTCCTGCTTTGTCTTTTTGGATGTGGCCAGTGACCTGGGCGGCTCTGAGGGAGGAGACGGGAGCGTGGGGAGCATCTCCGCGGCCTTCGCTCGCTCTTCAAGGAACTTATCGAATTCTATCAAGAAACAAAGTCATTGGACAAAAGGCAAACTTTCTGTATTCATTTCTTGTCTGAACCATTTACTGTTTGAGAAACATCCAAACACATTCCATTGCAACTCTTTAGTGTAGACTGGTTCAGGACGACACATGTGAGACTATCGCACTTGCACCAACAATTCCATGTCAGAAATCAGGATTTTTTAAATATAGTTTGTTATTCTGACTTCACCCCCACCCAGTGAAACATCTTAGTAAACAGCAAATGACAGGATAAGATTAAGCTGCAGAAATAGCCTTTCCGACCTCGGTTTTATCAGCACATGAATTATTGATGCCCCATTAACCAGAGGTTTGCAGAGTTGCCAAACGTTGACTAAAGGCAAATCACAACTTAATAAGTTAACTGGAATCGGTTGTGAGTTATTAATTGGTCGATGACAGCAACAGGATTAGTTTCGTATAAATGAAACGTGATTTGTGGACAATGTAAACATCCCTGGGATAAGGAAATGTGTGTTACCTAGCAACAGAATTACCTGGATGGATGCACAGAACATTATTGAAGTAAAAATCATTACCTTCACTTGTTACACCTTCAGCATCATCTCCCAATTCATCTTTCTAAATTTAAAGAGCCAGAAAGATAATTAATTATTCCTCAAACTTGTCAAAATAACGGGACTATTTTGTTTTGCTTTTGTCTCTTCTGCAAACAGAGCTGGCATTATAATTCTTTGGATGCAATAAAGTCAGACATTAGTGAAGGTGAATGTGACAAATCTTCCACTGCAGAAACAAACAACACTGCAAGACGCAATCAAAATCAGAAGTCCCAATTCAGCTGGTGTGATGGTAGAGAAAGTTAATGGATGTCCACAGTCAGTATCATGTGCAGGTCCCGATGAAAGGAGACAAGATAAATTAAAGTCAGTTTAACTCAAAAACAATCTTCCCCCTTCAAATATATGCAAGATATACAAACCCCAGGCAATACAATGTTTCTAGATGTGCTTCTAAATCAGGACAAGTGCCAGCACTAGTTATTCTAGTTCTGCCTCAGGAATGTGTACAGTGGAGATTTGCTGCTGTCTAGTTAAACCCTAATGGAATCTGCCATTAAAATAAAAAAAATCAATGAAAACAAAATACAATTCTCACCACATCTGTGGACAGCCACTGTTCAATGTCTTCCATTAGACAGGCCTGAGTCACAGGAATCTGTTGTACATAGAAGGGTAAGGGCAGCAGCATATTAAACACAATAAAAATAAATTAAAATAAGATAAACACACAATAAAGATAAGGTATGAAATTCATTTTCTTAATTAATTTTACATAAATAGGGCTAGCAATGAATTTCTGATGAGAACCTGAATTATCATCAATTTTTCCTAACTTTGTCTCATCACAGTGATAATAGTTTAAAACAATTGTGATTTAGGCAAGTTTTCAATGTGTTTAATAGTTTTGTTATGTGTGATGGAGTCCAGGATGGTGGCTGAGAGCTGCCTTCACTACAATAGCGTTGATCTGCTTTCTCTTTTGCAACATGAAGTGCTCTATCATTTAGTTTTTAGTCATTGTTTTAAACAATGCGGTCATTATTCATGCTGAATTCTGCACTTTTGTAATAATGAATTTCATACGTTATTTCAAAACATAATTTTAAAAAAATCAACTTCAACCAAACACAAAGCTGATCAGAGAATTGAAAAATAATCAGTCAAATAAAATCAGAACAAGCAGAAATGAAGAGCATAAATGAAGAGCTGGACTGCAAGGTGAGAGATACGAAGCAAGGGTTTAGACAGCCATGTGAATATACACTGGTCCATCAGTCAGACACCTGCCTGCCCCTAGTGAACACAAGCCCTGTATGTATCTCACACACCAGGTGCTCGCTAACTCCACACCACACAGGTCTGCTGGTCTGGCTAACACTCTCTCTGTTCCCCATCAGTCACGCAACCACTTACCATCAGCTTTCATTCTACAACTGAAAAAAAACTTACCTGAAACACAGAGGGACAAGCAATCCCATTTAGCCCAAGTGATTAACTGTGTAAAACATGCCCAGAGCATCAATCACCAGAGCAATCCACACACACACACAGATCTACACATCTACACACACAAATCTACATACACACATCTACACATTCACCCCGATTTACACAAACACCCATCTACACATACATACACACACCCCTACACACATACACATCCCCATACACCCCCCCTCCCGCCACACACACACACACACACACACACACAGACTGTTTCAGGCACCACAATATTTATTATGGGCAGAAGATTATTTTTGCACAATGTGGCCATGAAACAACTGAATCGGGCTCGTCACTCACTCGCGCTGAACTCTCATCAAACTCTTTAAAACATATTATATATATATATACACACACACACATATATATCAAGTCCACTTTGAATGAACAAGAACGCAGTGCTCGTCATCTCATATCATGCAATGAGATACTCGGCTGATTGTAGAGCAACACCAAGTTTAGCATCGGATTTACAAGTTGAACAGAGAAACTTCCACAGCCTCGTTGGACTGAAATGAAAGGGCAGATCCCGGCTGTCAGCAGCTAAAGCAAACTCATAACCTGCTCCAGACAGGGAAACCCAGAAAGATGTAAACACCGTGCAACCCCCACACAGACACCACTGCGGGATATTTACCAGCCTCGTCTGAATGCAGGTTCCCCATTAAACACACAGAAATCTGCAGCACAGAAGGCCATTCAGCCTATCGAGTCCACACCGCCTCACAGAGCATAGCCGAGGAAAACATTTCTCCCTCCCCCAAACTAAAGATAAAACTGCTTTTAGACTTTACAAAAGAAAAACGTGGCTAAATTATTTCAGTGCAAGGCTCTGCAGTGGCCAGTTAGTTTCCCTGAACCATATATCAACTTAAAACTCTTCACACTGGTCTACAAATCCCTTCACGCCCTGGCACCTGTCTACTTCTGACCTGCTTACTCCCACTCCAACTGTGCCTCTGTTAAGCACTCAGACACACTACTCTCCCTGCCTGATGAGCTCTGCATTATTGCTGTGGTTATTGGAAAAGCCAACCCTGGAGTCTTGATGCTGATATCAGTTTCCTATCCCCAGCTTTACTCCATTCTGCATCAAACCTGCTCAGAGCCACTGGCACCAGTAAGAATGAGGCAAGACTGGATTTCATCTCCCAATATGGTCTGTGTTGATTATTGAGCAGCCTCAAGATTGAGAGGCACAGGCAGCAGCCACTACCAGGGAGAGGTGGTAAACCCTCACCATTCCTTGGTTTGTCATCCAGCTGTCTAGTGATCGATTGGTGCTCTCGCTCACTGTGCTCTCCGTCTGTACCAGAGAAAGTATTTCTTAGTACATTAATCAAGCCCAGACCCCAACTCACCGAGGATGCTCATAGGCCACGTATCACCAGAACAGTACGGCTAAAATTACTAATGTGGCATTATTAAAAAGGAACCCTGGCAAAGAATCACGTTGAACTACTTTTACCAACTTCATAAAAACTGTTGTCACTGAATTACAATATTACATTTGCACAGTGCTTCTCACGTTGGGAGGACGTCCCAAAGCGCTAGTGAATTAATAAATTAGTGAAGGCGATTTTATTTAGCAAACGAGACGGACTGTCTGAGATAGAGAAGCTGACAGTCAAATGTGTACAAAATCACTGAAATGCTTAAAGTATCTGCCACACAAGTATCTGCTGATGGTAATTAATAAAAAGCAATGTTGTTTTGTTGTGTGTTGTTTTGTTCAGCAATATGAGTGTATTCCCACTTTCTATGTTGCAATTCACAAAGTAAATTGGCCCGAGAACCTGAGATCAGCCATAATATCCAAGTACTCACCGCCCCAGTATTGTGCTGCCGTGTGTCCAGTGCTCCAGCCAGCCCCTCAATCGCCTGCGGGTCCTCATACTTTACACTGAAAGAAAATCAACAAGTTATTACTATTCAGTGTGTCCATGTTACTTCCTCACAGCGGGAGACAGAATGCAGCACATTTACATATTAGCTGCAGAAATCATACTCGCAGTTTCTCACAGCCAAGGCTCCTGTCTGCCTGATGTTGACAGCAACAAATTACATTTCCATGTCCTTTTACATCAGGACAAGCCAACCCTGTTCCAGGTGCACACAAACATCAGCTGAGATAGCAACACAGGGCGGCCAAGGCTATTTCTGGGTAAACAACCTGCTGAGCCTCACTATCTCTTCAAGAAGTTAAAAGGGAACTTTGATTGACTGGCCAAGTATCTGTCACACGCTCAAGACTATCCGATCCAGACTGAATGCCACACACACAGACACACACACACTCACACAGACACACACACATACACAGACACACACATACACATACACACACAACAGTAATGATCCTTACACTTGATAAAGCGTTTTTGATTTTGGGAGGACATCTCAAAACGCTTCATAAGATACACTGTAAAGTGGGGTGACTGTGTCACCTAGACATGGAATGAAGTGTGTGCATTCTCTCTCTGCTTAACCAATACCCAATTCTAGAAATTATTACATAGAGGCAAAGGCTCATGAACCCCCGAATGTGGATTGGAAACTCCTGTAGGTTAATGCACCAGCTAAACCACAAAGCTTTGCCTTTGTCAACACGGTTTCACATCCAGCTAGAATCACTGGTAAGGCTTTGGCTTGTAGCCTTCCCAGTACTGCTAACAAATCATCGCTTCAGACACAGGATACGGGATTAAAACAGTTTCTCAAACAGTCGGCGCTGCAGAGATTAATAGCAAAGCAGCTTCAGACGTCAACAAATAAACAATTCATTATGTGGAGTGTTTACTTCACATGTGGAAACACAATAATTCAAATACAACGACAACTTACATTTGTACAGTGTCTTTTACATCAGGAGGACCCCCAAAGTCTAAATACACACACTTTAGTGAGGAAAAAAACACTCCTGTTTTCTTGGAAATTTCTGTAGTTTTTCCTAATCTAGTGAAGTCTAGTTAATAGGAGTGACTGAGGAGAACAGGACAGAATCCCCTCCCTCGCACCCAGATTTGCTTTTTTAAACAACTGCATTTAGCAATCATCATCATCTTCATCAAACAGCAAAGTCTCTGCACTCACCTGACACGGCAGAGCTGCACAACAGGACACAACCCAGCTTGAATGTCCTGCCAATCCCTTAGCATCAAACAAGCATTTAAAATGAAGAGGATAAAAAGACGGTGAAGCGAGCAAGCCTCAGCTGTCGCTGGTGGAGTTGACGGAGAACAGCTTGGGGTTTTTGCGATCAAACTTTTCAAAAAAGTGCGGGTCAGTGAAGGGCCCGCTGAGAATGATGGCTTCCAGGAAAAAATACAGAACGACGATCAGCAAACAGATGAGGAAAAACGGAATGAACTGTTTCAAGTCATTCAGATCCATCTCTTTGGGGGCTTGTCAGCAAACTAACGAAGGGCTTTTGCAGGGCACACACTTGTGAAGTAAAAATAGAACGTGTCTGAAAATGATCCCGACACACACACACACACACTCGTGGATTAGATTTAGAAATGTATTTACATCTCATTTAAAAAGGACACGGCGACTCTCTGCTGTCCTTTGACGTTTCTCCTGGCCAGAGCAAGATCAAATTTTAAAAAAAAGTACTCAAACCTTATTCTAGATTTTCTTCCAAAAGAAGGTATTTTTGCCAAATTTATTTTCGGTTTTAGAACACGATCCATTTCCCTCTTTGCCAGCCCCACGTACACACCATTCACCGGGGAAGGGATCAGAAGTTTCAGGACGCTATTCAGCCCATGAAACCTTCTCTTTTTTAAAATAACAGTTTTAAAATAACATATTCCTTGGTTTACCTACATGCAGCAAATAGGAACCCAGATGTTAGTCAATTGGCGGATCGCTTTCTGGGGTCAGAACAACAACTACAACAACCATCACCAGTAAAATTTATTATATTCCTTTCACTGAATATTCCCAGGGGACCAAAGCAATGCCCAATAGCCAGGGAGACAGCACATTCTGTGGTGATGGTCAGCGGGAGTTGGGATACCGTCACCAGTATTAAATGACAGCACTTGTCTTCACTAAAGGAATAAGTGAATCACGGTGGGGTTTCACACTGAACCATTGCCCAGATATTCAAGATAAATGACGTTCCCTCCAGGCCCAGTGGGAAGATCCAGTGAAAACAAAGGTAAACTTGCCGAGATCAGCAGGGCCTGACTTCATGTGTTGATTTAGCCCTCCAGATAGTGGATCAAGATGCAAATAGAACTAATGACACCAAGAGAAAGGCAATGAGGAAACAGACAGACAGAGACAGTCACAGACACTCACTTCTTGCGCTGGTCGGCCAGGGAGCTACTTCTGGTTTGTGCAAACATGTCAAACTCTTCCTCCTCAGTTTTTGCAGTGACGTTGGGCTCCAACGACTTGAGGGTTCCACTCACATCGTCTCCGGCCACATCTAAAGGTAGACAATCCCCCGTTCATCTCAAATCTCCTCAAGACAATCTAGATGAATATCTGAGCACACGGGAGCTCGGGTTTGGTTTGAGACAGTTAGGAGGGAGAGTGGAGAGAGGGCGGGACAAGGGGAGAGGTAAAATCCAGGATTTGCAACAGGATTCAGAAATAATGAACCATGCAAATACATTGATGCAGTCAAGTTAACCCACGGGAACACACTCTGACCCAATTTCTTTCTAGGTGTCCTGGTAACCTGCAGGATTATATCCTGTGCCACACTACATTTTCAACTACATATACACACACAGAATGGTTCTTTAAAGTGGAGTCCTGCAACTCAGTAGTTAGAGCAATCGCCTCGCAAGCAAGAGATCTGGGTTTGATTCCCGGGCAGGGCGAAACCTTGGGCAAGTTTCCTTACTTCACACACACGCCTCTATTTATTTAGCAGTAAGTAGGAACCCGGTTGTTAGGTGATTGGCAGGATCATTTTTCTGTGCGTAATATTCCCTTCAATAAAAATTTAAATTTGGTCACTCAATTGTGGGGACGCTGTTGTGCACAATTGGCTGCCACATTTCACCCACAAAATATACAGTCAATTCACTTTACAGTATGTCCTGTGAAGTGCTTTGAGACGTCTCGAAGACGTGATAAGGTGCTATATCAAATGCAAGGGTTATTATTATATAGGAATCACATTCTTTCCTCTTGTGATTCCAGCACTAATAGCCACATCCCCCCCTCGCTTAGCTCCCTAGCCCAGAGGCGGGTAGTGGGAGCTGGTTTATACATCTCACAGACTCTCATTCTTTACTTTCTAGTTAGCATTTCCCTCTTCTCTTTCAGATCTGAGTCAAACTAGAATATGGTTACCCCTGGTGTCGACCGCACTCTGCTACCTTACTCACAAGTTGCAATTCGTCAGGTTCAACTATCACACCCACCATGAGTCTCAGCCTTCGACAGAGGGAATAATTAGATGGGAAAGTCATCCCTTTACCGTGAATCACTGAGTAACAACACTTACTGAGGCCAGCCAGTTGTGTGGACAAAGCCGAGGCCGGCACGGGGCTGACGATGGCCGGGGAGTTTGGTGTCAGGTCGATCAGACTGTCTGGGTTCTCGGTTCCAATCAATACCTTCAGAATAAACAGACAGAGGAATATGAGCAACAGAACTTGAGGAAGCAGCTGACCACGTGAACAGCATCTGAGCACAAGCTCAGGGCATACAAACTTGTGTCATTTCTGCAATTCTAACTGGATGGTTTGTGAGTCACCGAGTCACTGCCAAACCCATGTAAAGGGACTGGATAAACACAAGTCATTATTGCTGAATCTCACTATGAACTTGGCAATTTACATCATCATCTTTGACTAAAAGTACCGATGGCTGTTGTATCACATTAGAACCTGATGTGTGTACGAGATCATTAGTCCTGGATTACTGTAATCCTATATCTCCTGTCTCCACTGAAGTCATTGAGGGTGTGAAAGAGAAGTGTGACAGAGGGTAACAAGTACAGGACACAGCAGGCTTGCTTTGTGAGCTGCACTAACAATATTCGTCACGCATTTTGCATTTCCAAACGCCTTCCCCCAGCATAAAGTGCAGAGAAAATGCCAACCATCTCGATAACAAACTCCACAGCAAACATACACCTGAGAACAACAATGAGAAAATCTGGATTTGCAGTGCTCTCTGAATTAGATACAAGGTCAGTGTTTATTGTCACTCACTCCCTCAATCTCACGACCCCATTATCATCACTGTGGAGTCCTGTAGCTCAGTGGTTAGAGCACTCGCTTTGCAAGTGAGAGACCTGAGTTCAATTCCAGGCGAAACCTTGGGCAAGTTTCCTTACTCCACACAGAGCCTAATAATAATCCCTCCAAAACTAAAAACAATAATAAATTTTCAATCCACGACTGTTTGTGGGACATTGCTGTGCGTAATTGGCTGCCGCATTCGCCCACAAATATACAGTCAATTCACTCTACAGTGTGTTCTGTGAAGCGCTTTGGGACGTCCTCCCGACGTGAAAAGCGCTGTATCAAATGCCAGGATTATTATTATTATTGTTATCACTGCAGGAAATGTAAAGGAAAGTAATTGCACTCACTGAGTTCACAGCATTCTGTCCCGTTCTAAACCGTTCGAACCTGAAAATAGATTGAAGGTGAAGCAAAGAACTCTGTTGTCCGTTGGCAAAACAAATTATACAAGAAAAGTCTAAGTGCTTCTATTCCCTGCTGCTGAGGATCAGCTACAATCACATGATCATCAGAGTGAGGATTCTTCACTTTTGACCAATAACTACATTTCCCAAACAGAAACCTGGCTTATTAACACGACAATGTGTAAATCAATCCACAACTTGGCTATCCTGCCTGCATTACAGTTAACCTGATAAATAACCTGTGCATTAAGCAATGAGTTGAAACAATAACCCAACACAGCTAATTCCAGTGGTACGAAATTACAAAAAAAAAGTAGTCATTCAATCCACGATTGTTTGTTTATGTGCAATATCAAATACAAGGATTCTTCTTCTTCATATTATTATTATCGAAAAAGCAATGTGAAAGAGCTACAAATAACTGACAAATACCTTGCGGACACAGGGCAGACTCAGGCTCACCTGTCATATCGCAGGAAGACATTATTGAGGTTGTCGTTGACATGCAGAAGCTCCTCAGTGACCTGCTCATTTGTCACACGAGAGATTAGCTCCAGCAACCGCTGCTGCATCGCCCGACATGTCCTGTTCAGCTCCTGGGGGCGGCAAGGGGACATTTAAACAATAACTAGCAAAAGACAAATCATCTATAGACAGGGCAAGGCTAAAGCAGTAAGAAAGCGATTAATTAGGTTTCTAGTGTGATCAGGAAGTTCTTTTTCATTTTAGCAGCAGAAATTCACCACAGGATTTGCACACCCACCACCAAACACCCACCACCCACTACTCCCCACCCAACCAGCCACCCACCCACACAGAAATCATATGTTATTCAGCTGCTGATGGATTGCTAACAGAGTGATATTAAACCATGGTTTGTTTCACCTGAAGCAGCTCAAGATCTGAAGAGTCCTCTTGTCCGGGGACCATCTCAGTTAACATCTCAGACATGACCTTTACGTTGCCGTTCACAACATCCAGCTCACCGCGCAGTTTAGCGATCTGTAAAGTACACACAGAGTGAAGTCAATCTGTGCAGCAAAGACACGAAAAGGGGATTTCTCCGTCAAAAACTGGGTCATTCTCAGTCCCACCAGCAGATGGCAAACGAGTAATAATAATAATAGATCATTAATAATAATAATCCCTGCATTTGATATAGCACTTTCCACGTCTTCTCGACGTCTCAAACACTTCACAGGATATCCTGTAAAGTGAAGTGACGTATATTTGTGGGCGAAACAGGGCAGCCAATTGTGCCCAGCAGCGTCCCACAAACAGCCATGGATTGAAGCGACCAAATTATTATTAAATTATTTTATCTTGAGGGATTATTATCAGACGTGTGTGTGGAGTAAGGAAACTTGCCCAAGGTTTCGCCCTGACCTGCCGGAATCAAACCCAGGTCTCTCGCTTGTGAGGCAAGTGCTCTAACCATTGAGCTACAGGACCCCATTTGGTATGAAAACAGAAAGTGCAGTTGAGTTTACACATTAATAATAATCCTTGACACAGCGGCTCATCACATCTTCGAGACCTCTCAAAGCGCTTCACAGGATACACTATAAAGACTGTATATTTTGTTTGAGAAACCGACAACCAATTGTGCACAGCAGCGTCCCAGAAACAGTCGTGGATTGAGTGACCACTTCTTTTTATTTATTATATTTTTTGAGGGAATTATTACCCCCAGAAAGCAATCTGTTAATCGACAATTGGGTTCGTACTTATTGCTAGGTAAACAGAGGTGTGTGGAGTAAGGAAACTTGCCGGGAATCGAACCCAGGACCTCTCAATTGTGAATGCTCCAACCACTGAGCTACAGACCATTCTGGCTCCATGCACACCCACAGGAGACAAGGGGCTGGCTGGGGAGGTGGGGGGCTGGCTGGGGATGGGGGGGGCTGGCTGGGGAGGTGGGAGGGTAGAGGAGGGGCTGAAAGTTACCTGTTCGAGGGAGGGAGTGATGGCACCGTCTGCTGAAGCCCCTGGAATGGGCAGCTCCGAGGCGGGGTAGACAGCAGGGGCTGGGGGCTGTAGGGGGACGGCATTGTGCGTCTCCGCTGGGTCCACCTCAGGGATACTCTGGAAAATAATAATTCCACATTCATACAACAACGACAACAACAACAGGCGACAAAGAAACAGCAACAAAGCAAATCCCACACAATCCAAAATGGGAGCGAGTTCTCACACATCCCGGGACTGTGGGGAAGCTGATCCACACCACAGGGAGATTGTGAAACATTGATGCCGTTGTGTTCAGTTGCTCACTTGCTCAGTGAGGATGGCAGGAGGCGCTGTCAATCCCACCAGTTTACAGGGAAGGTGGGAGCCAGAGAGTTTCCCTCCCAATCCCATGGGAAGCACAGGGTGAATTTTTCCGCACTCACTGGCTTAGGAAGCGAACAATCGAGAGCGCCACAGAGGGCTGACTCGATCCCACATTCGTTGCCAAACACATCCACCTTGGAGCCAAGGAGACCACCCTTTCCCCCCCTCCTCCCACCCCCCACCGAGGAAAGGCGTAAACACAGCAAAGCCAACCTGTTTGAGCCGCAAGTTCATACAGACCCGTTGTGGCGTGTGGATGGGCGACAGAGCGTCCAGGTCAGTCATCGGGAACTCGAGCCCTTTCCTCCGCAGTTCCTCGTACATGGCCACGACCCCAGTGAGGTCTGGAGTGCTGCGGAATGCATCAGCCCATGCCTGCACAGCATTAAACAAGGTTACTGTATGTGATGCTTCGCCATTTTCTGCTGTGTAAAGCTCGGTGCAGTTAGTTATGTTCCTTACAGACACTGAATACCGTGTATCAAGTGATTACTGACCTGAATTAAACTCAACACTTTGTCCTGCACAACATTGGGGGGGTTGTTTTTGGGCAGAATGGTTTTGACCAACACGCCTTCCACAAAGTCCCGACTGGCAACAAGGACATGGAACCGATGGCCACAATTCTTCACGCACGTCTCCAGAACCTTCAACAAGAGCAGCAGCTTTAACGCACACTTCAAACCTTTCACTTCTCCTCTCACCAACATTGCTCACATCAGCCTGGACACAGAGGTCACAGCAAGCGTTCTTACCAAAGCATCTCAACCACAGCTTGTTCGACAAAGCGGGGAATGGAAATCCAGGCTAATTTCCAGGCTAATCAAGTGCAAGAAATAACTTCTTGTTTTTAGCACATTGTGTTGAAATATTTCAAAAACACTTCGTTGAAGTGTTGCAACTGCTCTTGAAGGCAGACACGGCCATCGTCTTTTGCATAGCAATGCTCACGAGGTGGAAAACCAATAAGTCTGAAGGATTGTCAGCCACGGCACAGAGAGACAGACTGTCTTCTCTTCTCAAATAGTGTCACCTTCCTCAATGGCTACCTGAGCAGGCGCAGGGACTCAGCGTAGTAATATATCCCAATACAGATTTACATTAATATAGACAGAGCTTTCACACCAGGAGAACATCCCAAGTACTGCAGTTAACTCAACAACCAACTGACTCAACATAATACCTAATACCTGAGAAGTTAATAACATGAGCAAATAAGCCAACGAACAGCAAAGATGATCTTTCTTCTGCACAAATTATTATTATTACAAAGACTTACTTTAAGATAAATACTAACCGTCAGACACAGCATCACCTCCCGGAAGTTTTTATTTCCCGCGAGCCTTTTCCTCAAGGCCCTGATGGCATCTTTTGGTCTGAAACAGAAGCAGAGAATGACTGAATGAACAAAAACAATCCTCAGTACTGTGAGATGCAATGGGAACTGATTTCTAGTGAAACATCCTATTCCTAGCTCCACTGATGGTGCAGTTGGTAAAGCCACAGCCCAAAGTAAACCTCGTCATCAGGTCCATTGTCTCACTCAGGCCATAAACACCCACCCCACCCGCCCCGTGATGGTAGCCACAGGCCATTAGTGTAACATCAACGGAATTCAGTAAAATTGCTTCACATTATAATACAAAGTTCCTGTGCCAAGGCCTCAGATTTACCTCCATTTCCGTGTTGACTTGTCTCCACTTGCTGCACTGCCCCCCAAAGCAGCTATACTTTGCTGATAATTACAGATTTGGGTGCAAAACAAGCAAAATATAGATAAGAGACTAATGACTCAATCTCACTGAACTTGTACCAAACTGAGCCACGTTGACCTGGAAAGTCCCAGCGTCAATCTCTGCCAAATCGATGTCAACTTCCTCAGCAGGTTTCTTTACAAGAGTTTCCTGATGCCAATCACTAACAGTGACTGCAGCTGGTTAGTGCACGATTAATGTTCAGTCCATACAGGGCCAGGCTTGACTGCTCTCTCTAACTCCCCCCTCCCTCACCCCCAGCCACGCGACTCAGACCAGATAAATAATAATAATCCTTGCTGTATGGGTGAATTGCACCTCAGCACGACTCACAGCAAATGTGAGTGTGTAAACAGACAAGCATATCTGCTAAATGTGTAAAGTTGTGAAAACATCACCATTGGTGCATTAGCTGAATCATTCGCTGAGCTGTCAGAACCCTGCACTGTCCATTGCTCTCATACTGCGTTTCATGACAGTTTTCCTGTTAAC
Organism: Callorhinchus milii; assembly: GCF_018977255.1. Lineage (NCBI taxonomy): Eukaryota > Metazoa > Chordata > Chondrichthyes > Chimaeriformes > Callorhinchidae > Callorhinchus > Callorhinchus milii. The sequence goes on from NW_024704772.1 coordinate 106,803, forward strand.
GGACCTGAGGAAAAGTCTAGGTTGACTTGGGAGACAGTCAGTGGGACATGAGCTCTTTGCCCCAGTGGCAGCGATTCACAAACCACAGGGTGGGGCCAGACTGACATTCAGATGTTAGGAGGAACCGTAAACCACATATCCCTCCCTGCAGCAGGACTTCACTATCCTGTTTGTTTGCTGTTTAAATAGCAATAAAATCCTCCTATGACCCAGCGGGCTTTATAAATCTGCAGTACGTTTTCAGGAGTCAGCACTCTGGCCTCTGTGTCAGGGCTTTAAGGTCACTTTAGGCTGACATACCAGGGAGGTGCTGTAGGAGCACTGCCGTAAAGGAGGTGCCGTCTTTGAACATCTGCCGTCTGCCCGTTTAGATAGTTGTTAAAAACTCCCACAAGACGAGCCCTGGGAACCATCTCACACCTCTCCTCTACACTTCCCCACCCCAACCAGAACAATGCAGTTAAAATCACCTTTAAAATAGCCAAACAAAATATCTCAAAGTTTCCTGTGCACTGTTCATGCCAAAAATTGCAAAATAAGACAAAAAAAATCTATTGCAGTTTTCACTAATTGAAATCTCTGCCCAGACGATGTACACAGAGGATAAGGGCTCTGGGACTCCACCCTACGTGAGAAACGCTGTATAAATGCAAGATGTGGAGTCCTGTAGCTCAGTGGTTAGAGCACTCGCTTTGCAAGTGAGAGACCTGAGTTCAATTCCAGGCAGAGGGCGAAACCTTGGGCAAGTTTCCTTACTCCACACAGAGCCTAATAATAATCCCTCCAAACCAAAAACAATAATAAATTGGTCATTTTCAATCCATATGACTGTTTGTGGGACATTGCTGTGCGCAATTGGCTGCCGCGTTCGCCCACAAATATACAGTCAATTCGCTTTACAGTATATTCTGTGAAGCGCTTTGGGACGTCCTCCCGACGTGAAAAGCGCTATATCAAATGCAAGGATTATTATTATTATTATTATTATGTTGTTCCTTCGACAGAATCTTCCAGGGTGAGGAGAAGCTTATTGAAGAGCAGGAATGGAAACCCGGTGTGGACAGACAAGGGGAGCAGAGCTGCCAGAGAATGTAAGGAACCGAGATACAAGGAATGTGGCCAACCTTGTTCCACACACGCCAGATACTGATTCTTGGGCTGCTTCACAGTGCACAGAAACTCCCAGTAATCTGCTAAAAATAACTCTCACAAACCACTGTAGTTAGTTATACACATTGGCCACTACTCCTGACAAGCAACTTATACTTACAGATAATACAAGAGCTGACGTCTTTACTGAGAGTTTCAAAGACATGAATGCTGCCAGTCCGTACATACTGGGGAAATATTTAAAGCTTTAAACGTGAAGCAGTAAACAACAACAATCGGGTGGGGGGGGATGGAGATTGGAAGAACAATTGTGGAAATGGAAAGGAATGGTTTAAAGTGTTGCTGTGGCTGGATGGAGGTGGATCCAGCTCTGTACGTGGCACATGGTTGCTCTTATACAACAATTCCGGCTGGTGTTTACACTCCACACACCTGCAACCTTCCTATCCTCCCCTGTTTCCCTTCTCCATCGAGCATAGTCACAATTCAAGGCCTCTGCACACAGAGGGAGAGTTACTCACCCTTCCTCAGTCTCATTGATGATATCACAGATCTCGATGTTCAGGCCCCAATCCTCAGCCTGCAACGATCCATCAGTTGCTTGTTCTGTGTTTGTAAAACAAGGAGAGTGAAAGCTTTCAATTTGAATATCAACTTACTGCTATTCACTGTGAGCACAGTCCTGTATTAAAGAAACATGTCACTGAAATCGACGGTGAAAAATAAAAAGGCTGGAAATTCACAAGTCGTTCAGCAACTGAGAAAAAAGTTAGTTTAGCAGCTCAACAGCCAGAAACTGCCAGATCATTTACAGTCGCCCTCCACACAGGGTAGCGTCTCAGAGCGCTTGTCACTGCCACTTACGTCACCGTGCTGTTAATATCCCTGCTGCAGTTATTCATGTATTTATTGTTTGATAATTAGGTGTTTAATTGCGGCTCCGGCTCTGATTTAGACGTTGTACAGTCACAGCTCCACAATGTATATGCTCGGCCAAGGAGAAGATGCACGAGTCATGGTTCCATTTGGTAAAGTACTGGTTTGTTTACCCTGAATTTAATGCTGTTATTTCTCACCCAATCTCTGGTGAGTGCTCTTTAGTGTGTGCTCTTCGCTGAACAAATCTCAGTGGGGAGAGAGTTAAAAAGAAAACAGCAGCTCCTCCAACAGCACAAACAAGATCACCACAAACTCAGCCATGAGCAGATCTACTCCTGAGCCAGCCAAGCACATCAACATAACGCCCAGCTCAGCCCTGAGCCTTGCCCCCGACAAACACAGCCATACACCTCAGCCGACCAGCCAAGCAGACACAACACCCTCCACCCTGTGGCGAGGCAGAAGAAACAGATTATGTGGAAAAATCTGGAAAGTTGGAACGTTGGAAATTCGCCATAAGCAGTTTGAACATGGCCTGGAGAAGAGGAAACGTTACTAAAGGGATTAAGGGATATGGGGATAGGGCGGGTAAATGGAATTAGGTTAGAAGATCAGCCATGATCTTATTAAATGGTGGAGCACAGGCTCGAGGGGCCGAATGGCTTACTCCTGCTCCGATTTCTTATGTTCTTATGAAACGTGAAGAGTTTTCCTGAGGAGGTGGTGGAGGCAGATTGTGTCAGCAAATGTAACAGGGAAGTAGATAGGTAGCCAGCCAAGAATTTAATTCAGGGACATGAGGGGTGAAAAATCACTTGATGGCCAGTCATACTATTACTCTGTTCCTGTTTCCAATATTGCTCGAGTAATAATTAACTGGACTTTGTGCCTTTTGTTGTGAAACCATACATGGAGCAGAGCAGATTCAACCTCAAGAGGGAAAACTTCTGAAGTGCAATAAACAACCTCTTAACTATTACTGGCAATCACTGCTTCACATCAGCACCAGATCTAGATGACAACAGGACTGTGATACCTGTTCCAATGTCCTGACTCATCCACCCTTTCTGGTAACCTATCACAGCCACTAACTGCTAATTAAAGAAATATTTTTGGGTGTATCCCTGAAACACATCCTCGACCTCTTGTTCTTCCTAATAATCAAATCAAAGTACACTACACACTGGCTGCTCACACAGTAATCAAGTTCTTATATAATTTGTAAAAGTTAAACAACAAAGAAGTCCCAAGATCAATAGCGACTGGGATTGAGATTGATAGAGCACCATCTTGGCACAGTTACAAACCTCTCAATGTCAGGAAGCTAAGCTAATACATGCCTGCACCTGTATTATTAATTCAATTCGCGTAGGTTTAACCTGAGCAACTGTTTGAAACCAGCACTCAAACAATATCATCAGCACTCAATTATTTAAAGATGGAGGAAGCCAACCCAGGCAGCAGGACCAAGCGCATACGAGGGAAGTTTCTCTTAACAGAGGAGAAACCAGGTCACAAGGAGGAGTGTGAAAAGGCAGGACCCTTGACTGATGCTGAGGCTGTGATGTGAAGTCTGCTGGTGGGTTTTCTGGCAGGAGATCAAATGGGCAAAGGTCCTTTTTCATCCCAACTTCTTTTGATCTTTATATAACTTTTATAAAATAAAAGCCACAGAAGCAAATTATTTTGCTGTGACTTGATACAAATATATTGATATAGCGAAGAGTCTTTTATCGGGAGGACATCCCAAGGTGTTGATATCTGATGCATCAATGACAATAATAAGGCGCTACATCAAATGCAAGGATGATAACAATAATCTCACATTTTACAATTATAGGCAGAAGCAGAGCTCAATTAACCATTACTGATCATTTCATTCTAAAACTAGAATCATTTATAATGGAGTCTGCTGACACTCATCGTCTGATACTGATCACACGTGGGGAAGCCACCACAGGCTGACAGGGACCCGTGAAACCACATGACAGCATGAATCAGTGATTTCAGAGTAGGGAGGGGATCTATAAATACAAATATGTGCAATTACAATTATTAGGGTTGCTGTGGGAGGCATTCCAACATCTGTTAGCATAGGTGGGGCATCAGCATTGAATTCCTAACCTCAACTACACCGATTGGTAAAACGGGTTGTTCTTTTGCAGATAATAGAGTCACCAAAAACTGCTCAAATTATCAGGAACAAATTTCTCTCAGTCACAAAATGGTGCAGAGTTTAAACGGAAACATAAGGGACATAATAACAGAAGTGTAAACCAAGGACCATCTTTGCTGCGTTTCTCTCTAAACCAGACTCACTCACTCAAATAGCTGTCTCAAAGACTCACTCATTAACTATCATTTAAAGAAATGAAAGTCAGTCTTTTCTAACAATAGACACAGTGTGCACGGAACCATGGAACTCACCCCATGTCTCAGGAATGGCTGAAAGTCACTCACTAAATAAAATTACTTACTCATTTTGTTTGTTGCTGTGTGGGGTAAGCACTCCGGGACTCTATCCCGTGTGAGGGGCGCTATATTTGTGCACAACTCACATTCACTGCACTACACAGTGAATCATGTGAGTGGCCTTGAGACATCCTCCTGATGTGAAAGGCATATAAATGTAAGGATTATTAATATTGTTGTTACTAAATAATAATCATAAGGTCACTCAATCCACGACTGTTTGTGGGGACGCTGCTGTGCGTAATTGGCTGCCGTGTTTCGCCCACAAAATATACAGTCACTTCACTTTACAGTCTATCCTGTGTAGCACTTTGAGACATCTTGACGACGTGATCAGGCGCCATATCAAATGTGAGGATTATTATATCAATGTTATTAAGATTATTATTAACGTTATGATCATTGCCGTTGAAGCTGATTTGTTGTCCCAGGGCCAGACGTGCCCTCGGAGGCTCCCGATTGACTGTCAGAGCCGCCAATCACCAAATAAAAACAACAAACAACTAAAATAGGAATAAAATCACAATAAAAGCTGAGACACAGAGATAGACACAGAGAGACGCACAGAGAGACAGAGACAGACACAGAGAGAGAGACACGGACACAGAGAGAGACACAGACAGAGAGAGAGACACAGACAGAGAGAGAGACACAGACAGAGACACAGACAGAGAGACACAGACAGAGAGAGACACAGACAGAGAGACACAGACAGAGAGAGACACAGACAGAGAGAGACACAGACAGAGAGACACAGACAGAGAGAGAGACACAGACACAGAGAGAGACACAGAGAGAGAGACACAGACAGAGAGAGACACAGACAGAGAGACACAGACAGAGAGAGAGACACAGACAGAGAGACACAGACAGAGAGACACAGACAGAGAGAGAGACACAGACAGAGAGAGACACAGACAGAGAGACACAGACAGAGAGACACAGACAGAGAGAGACACAGACAGAGAGACACAGACAGAGAGAGAGACACAGACATAGAGAGAGACACAGAGAGAGAGACACAGACAAAGAGAGAGACACAGAGAGAGAGAGAGAGAGAGAGACACAGACACAGAGAGACACAGACACAGAGAGAGACACAGACACAGAGACACAGACACACAGACACACAGAGCCCCGGGGGGGGGGGGTGGGGGGTCGGTACCGATGCGCTGCCCCACGGGGCTGCTGTAGGGGCTGCCGTACAGGAACTCCATCGCCGCCGCCGCCGCCAGACCCCGGACCGCGCTGTCTGTCCGTCCGTCTGTGCCTCTGTCCCTCTCTGTGCCTCTGTCCCTCTCTGTGTCTCTGTCTCTCTCTGTGTCGCTGTCCCTCCGCCGCCCTTCTCTCTCTCACTGGTCGCGGCAAGAGGCGCCGCCCACCTAACACTGCCCCTCCCCCTCCTGCCCCGCCGCCAACAGCGCCACCCAGCGGCCGGGAGCAGCACATACACACACTGTATACACAGTATATACACTACACACATATACACACTACACATATACAGTATATACACATACACACACTATATATACACACATATAAACATACAAACACTCACCACAACATCCTTCACACATACACACATATATATACACACAATACACACATCAGAACACACTTCACTCCCTGCCCCAAGGCTGTGAGTGTGTCTGTGCCCCTCAGACTGGCTCAGGGTGGGCGCCTCTCTCTCCTTCACCTGTGAGTCAGAAGGTTCACACCGGCTCAGCGTCAAACTACACCGCAGACCAGTACATTGAGACACCTCGGGACATCCTCCCGACGTGAAAGGTGATATACACATGTACTTTGTTGTTGTTGAAACGTTTCCCCCATGTGACAGGCGCAATATACATGCAAGTTGTTGTTGGTTGTCTGATCTAGGTTGACATCCCAGGGTGGGCTGGGGGGTGAGGATGGGGCGTTGCATTGCCACTAATCGGGCAGATTTTAACAATAAAAAGAGTAGGCGAGGGTCTCCTGGGTGGGAGCGGGCAAACCCCCAGATTAATCAGTCAGGACAAATAGCTGTCCAAGCTTTAAAGACATTGCAGGGGGCAGCAGCCAAGCGAATCCTCCGTGTTACAAGGATTAGGTTTGAGAGATGACAAATATGCAGCGTCTCTTCAGCTACAAAAGGGGTATCCCCGAAGAAACGTCATAGATCTGTGCAAAATGTTTACAAAGTGTGAAGTAAATCCAGAACAATGATTTAGAGGTTCCCCAAACAAGCAAGACAAGAGTCCTGTAGCTCAGTGGTTAGAGCACTCGCTTTGCAAGTGAGAGACCTGAGTTCAATTCCAGGCAGAGGGCGAAACCTTGGGCAAGTTTCCTTACTCCACACAGCGCCTAATAATAGTCCCTCCAAAACCAAAACAATAATAAATTGGTCATTTTCAATCTACGACTGTTTGTGGGACATTGCTGTGCGCAATTGGCTGCCGCGTTCGCCCACAAATATACAGTCAATTCACTTTACAGTGTGTTCTGTGAAGCGCTTTGGGACGTCCTCCCGACGTGAAAAGCGCTATATCAAATGCAAGGATTATTATTTATTATATAAGAGGCCACAGGTTCAGTGAGGGATCATTAAGGGCAGATGTGAGGAAGTATATCTGTAGCAGGGGAGGGAGGAGATTTCTAGCAGGAGGTTTATGAAGGCAACAGCACATATATTAATAGAATAATAAGGCAGAGACAGATACAGGTACAAAAAAGGGTTTCATTTTATAATAATTCTACAGTAAAAACTACAGTAAACACTGTGCAACTCAACAAGACTAGGAAGCACTTTTTATAAAAGATCAAAAAAATCAGACAGGATTATATTTTAGCCGCTCTTACTCCTCCTTCCGTCCAGTGAAATCACACCCCAGATTCCCCAAAATTCAGGAAAGGAGAGAACGGAGAGAAGGGAAAGGGAACAAATAGGTAAAAGCTGCTTGCTCCCACATTGCAGCAAACCCACAATTTGAATGCTCACCCTGTGTCCATTGTTACACACTGGACCTGTTGGACTATCAACGATGATCAGGAGACACTGAAGGAAAAGTAAAACGACACAAATGTTCCTCTTCTACAGTGAACAGTCTTTATATACAATATGTTCAGGTTCTCGGCGTCAGCCCTCGGTCAAAGCCCCGGCATGATGTAAGCAATGTTATCCAAAGTGTTTGCCTGGTCAATGAAGAAGACACCGTAAGAAAAAACACAGCAACAACTTCAAACAGTCTACGTACCTGTGGAGTGACGTACATCAGTCAGCCAGCCAACCAACCAGCCAGTCAAGCCGGATAATACCGTCTGCAATCTCTGTCCACATGATTGCATCTTCTAGCGGGGGTGGGGAGAGGGGGACACTGTCCAGTGATCAGGAGCAGGATCACCACCCAATCTTTCCCTCTCTGCAGCCCAGGAACATTGAGGTCAGTTATTGTGATCAGCCAATGACACCAGTGTGTTTGAAGAGGTTTCCAATCTCATGGTTTGGTTCAGATTCACTCAAAACTGTGAGGTTATTTCACTTAAATAACTGGTCTCCATCGCTAATAAAAGCTACACTAAACACGCTTCGCATCCTCTTTCCAGCCGCACGTGTCTGTTACTTACAGAATCACAGCACAGATGGCTTAAGAGTTTCTGCAATAACTCTCTTTCACATCCACTTTCCTGTCCTTTCCATGTATTGTACCCCTTAATAAGTGTTTTTCCAAATGTTTGTCTAATTTCCCCTTTAAAAACTGTTACTATTCTGTTGTAAAAGATATTTTTCAATCAGATATTCCACATCAAACACTTCTCCTTCCCTTGGTGTGACAACCTGATGGTAATTCTTTTAATAATCTTAACTTATTGTCCTAAAGACTGTCAACCTCAAACCTGAGCCCAGACTGTTACCCTCTGAACCGGGCTGAGCAGTCGGTGCTCAGTGTTATTCGTATGTGTGAGAAATGTACCAGAACATCTTTTGAGCAGCCGTTGAGGTGATGGACCTGGGCAGTGAGACAGGCCAGAGGACCCAGGGCACAGATTATCGAATCCAGCAGCACCGACAGACTGCCGGAAACCGCCACCATCCCCTAGCAGGAAAAGGAAAACAAGATTTAATCATAGCCGTTTGGGGTTTATAACAAAATGTAAAATGCACGTCAGTTTTCACGACATGTTGGTCAATGGGTCGAGAACGATTGCGACTCAATGTTGGTACCTGAACTCTGTCTCACATCAATGATCCTCCAACAGTTACCTGACCAGGGAGTCATGGCACCGCATTAAAACAGCAGCACAACAAAATACATTTGCTTAGCGCCCCTCATGTCCGGAGGACATCCCGGGGCGCTGGACAATCAGTATTTCAGACTTGAGCTAAGGGCTGGGATCGTGGAGTGAGAAAGAGGGTGATCAAAAGCGAAGAGGAGAGTCTTGAGATGGGTCTTGAAGGAAGCAAGAGAGGGGGCGAGGCCCAGAGTCTGCGGGATGGAGTTCCATCTCCTCCGCTTTCAGCCACAACGCCCCGAAGTTCTGGAACTCTCTCCCTCAAGCCCTCCGCCTTGCCCCTTACCTCTGCCTTTCAAACCTCACCTAAAGACCTTCCTTTTTGATGGTGCTTATGGTCATCTCCCCCCTCCCTCTCCCCTGGCTCGGGGTCAGACTCCGCCACTGTCAAGCGATCGGGAGATGTGGCACGCAGAGCGCTGTGTAAATGCAAATTGTTGTTGTTGTTGTTCCTGCTTCAACTCAATCTTTATCAAGTCATTAATACTGTGGAATCTGTCCCTAACAGTGCAGCACAGCGCAGTGCAATCACCCACTCGGCCACTGGGGGAAGCTCTCTCTCTCTCTCTCTCCCCTAACGCTCACCTCAGTCTCCTGCAGTCGGTGCCCGATGAGACTCAGCGATTCTCCCAGGAGCTGAAGGTGAGCAGCTGCATCGATGGGCTCGGCCTCGGGCATTTTAATGGGGGAGACAGAGTGAGCGGCCGCCCCTGACCCGCTCGAATGGGAGGATTTCCTGTGAGGAGACGTGATTCCCGACGGGGACGAGTGGTGGCTGCCTGCAACAGCGAAGGTACAAATCAACAAGGGATTCACTGAGACATCGATGGTCAGAACTTCGGGTCAAACTACTTTCCCTTCTCGGATAGTGTCCCCGCGTCTCTGGCTCCGAGACGCTGCTCCGCATGAAGGCCGCTGGATAAATGTAAGTTGTCGTCGTCGCATCCACCTGAAGGCAGGACCAAAGAACAATATCTCCGACCTGCAGTGACAGCCCGGGGCCTGAACCTACAAGTTTCTGACCACTCACTGCCTTCTAGCAAAATCACTTTCAATTGCGACCATTTTGTGTAATAATAATAAATAATAATCCTTACATTTGATACAGCGCCTTATCACGTCTTCTAGACCCTTCAAAGCGCTTCACAGAATATACTGTAAAGTGTAGTGACTGTATATTTTGTGGGTGAAATTGCGCACACGGTCAATGAGGATGGCTCACAGTCTGAACACAGCACAAACAGTAATCATCAAAACATAGACGGTAGCAAACAGAGGCGTCCAAGAAATGATCTTTTAGATGAAATAATGATGCGTAACCTTCAGTGTCAACCAGGAAGCCGCCCGAGATTGTCCTCCTCCTGAACTGAGAGGAGATGTGTCGTCGCTGGAGACCTGAGGGAGAGAACAAGGGAACAAGCTCCATCACAGCACAAGACATCCTGCTGATCCCTGGGTACCAAACACCATGGATGGGTCAGCGACAGGAAGGTCCCAGGGCCCAATGCCAGCTGTGCGTTTGCATGGGCTGAAACTGGCCTATGTTTCCAGGGGCTATAATAGGAAACATCAGTGTTCACGTGGGACAAAACATCTCGATGCGTTTCAGAGATGATGGGAGGAACAGGAAGAAAGAGGGTGGAGATTTAAAGGTGGCCATTTAATGCTGTTAGAATAACAATAACGTTCTTTGGTGTTAGCCAAGAATAAGCACAAAAAGGTTTGAAGAGGTTTTTGCAGAAGATTCAAAGTGAAGGGATTTGGGGAATGAATTCCAGGGGGAAAACTGGCCATGGCAGTGGGACACATGGAGTGAGGAATGTGGGAAGGACTGGAGACAGACAGGGCTGGAGATGGTTAGGAATAAATATATTTTAGGGGAAAAACACCAGGTAAAAACCAAAGTGGAGAGACAGGGAGGAGCTGCTTGGCCGGGGATGATGAAGTACCTTTGGGTTTGGTGGATTTGGTTGATTTTGTAATTGCCGTGTCCGAGGGGTCTGTTAGTTTCCGTTTGATGGTTGTGGCCTCGGCTTTGTTCTGTTTGTGCTGCAGGTAAAGACACTTCTGCTTCCAGGCCTGGGGTCAACACAAACACAGCTTATTCTCCAATAGACACTTTAGGGTTTGCCCCGAGCTGGGGGTTGGAAGGTTGGGTGGGGTTAGGGAGGAGGGTTGAGTGTGGTTGGGGGTGGGGTAGGGGTGTGAATGGGGTTTGGGGTGAGACATGGTCAACGAGGATGGCTGAAAATAGCACAAAGGCAGAACAATTTGCTTCTGATTGGATGAGACGGCACTTACCAGCTTTTCCTTCTCAGGAAGCTGTTTCCACACCTCGGCCAGTTTTTTGCTCAATTCCCCGAAATCTGTCCAAACAATTCACCAACATTTTAGTGGCACTTTTCAGGGGCTGGAAATGCCTCATTGTATTAACCTAAAGACCAACACATTAGGTCTGAAACTTCCCTCGCCTCCTTCAAGGCACGCCTTACGACCCTCTTCTTCGACCGTGCCTTTGGCCACCTTCCTACCCCCACCCTCCCAGATCCCCACGCTCCTCTCCCCCCCCCCCCCCCCGTGCTCAGGTCCTAATCCCTGACTGTTCAGCGCCTTGGGTCATCCTCCTGACGTGAAAGGCGCTTTGCAAATGTAATTTTGTATTGTATTAAAATTCACACTCATGCACAATTTGGGAAAATTGTTTGATTTAGCTTTAATTAGCCACTGGACCACAGGGTCTCTGCTGTTCAGTTCTGTCTGTTTCAATAAAACCCCCTTCATCAACATATTTGGATGTAAAACAAGGCAACTACCTTTCTTGCCTATTGCCGGGTGTTCAGCAATGATGTTAACTCTGTATTCTTTGCAGAAGACCTGATAGGCCGTCATTATTTTCTTTTTCTGTAAAAGAAATGCAATAATAACCGTTACAGAATAACTTCAACCAGGACACTTTCTCCAGCCCGGAACCAGCCGTGACAGGACCTACACATAACTACACAAACGTTCTCTCCAGGTGAGTTTCGCTTACTAATATTTACATTTTGGACACATCTCTTTCCAATATTCAACTTCTTGAAAAACTCCCATTAATAAACCTCTTTAGCAATAATCGATGACCCATTGTAACTAGTCAGTCAATTCACTTTACAGTGTATCCTGAGAAGCGTTTGAGACGTCTCGAAGACGTGATAAGGCGCTGTATTATTGTTTCTCATCCACCTGAAAACGGCACCTGTGACAGTGCAGCGCCCCCTGCTGGTTGGTACCAGTGACTGCGTGGCGCCCCCTGCTGGTTGGTACCAGTGACTGCGTGGCGCCCCCTGCTGGTTGGTACCAGTGACTGCGTGGCGCCCCCTGCTGGCTGATATCTGTGCTGCGGGGTGATGTCTGAGCTCACTTTGGTCAGGGCTCAAGTGGGAAATGTGTAACATGAGATAGTGTCAATGGCAAATCTGGGCTACAACTTCCTCTGACCCAATTATTCCCAAATTACCTTTTCGGGTTTCGGGTCAAACTTCTCTTTTTCCTTTTCTTCCTTTTTCTTCTTTTTTTCACTGTGGCTGTCGGTATGGAATATGGGCGGGGGAGGTGTGGGAATAGTGTAGGGAGTGACCACTGTGGGCTGGAGAGGAGGGAAGGTCACGACGCTGGGCTTCACCTCTCCCGGGGACAAGCCGGAGCCTCTCTTGGACTTGGAATGTTTCTTGTCTTTGTGTTTCTCTCTGTCTTTGTCTTTCTTCTTCTTGCTCTTTTTTGCTTTCTTCTTTTTCTTGATCTCGCGATACGAGTCGTCGATGACCAGCTCCCCGGCCTCCAGCTCGGCCCCCGAGGACGAGGCGCTGTCCAGCGTCTCCAGCCCCGAGAACTGATACTCGGCCAGGCCACTACCGTGCACCTCAGAGTAGAAGGAAGCCTCGGACTCGAAGCTCTCGCTGACCCGGGCCTCGGCTCTGTGCTTCTTCTTGACGCTCTGGGCCTTGGGGAATGTTCCCTGCTCCTCCCGTGAAGCTTTCTTGGACGGTTTCTTCAGACTGGAGGTGGCAGCGAAGCTGAAGGCCTCGTCGTCGGTGCTGGACTTGTCCTTGGGTGACAGAAGCAGCTTCACTCTCAGGCCCTCACCGTCCCTCGCACTCCCTCCCTCTGTGTTCAGAAACAGCGGCTTCAGCTTTTTGGCTTTGTGACCCTCTCCCTCTTGCCCGGCATCCTCACTGTCTGCTCCCCCGGACCTCTTCCTGTGCTCCTTCCTGCTATCTGTGGGGAAAGCCGTGTGCGAGGACGAGCTAAAGGGAGAGAACGAAGATTTCTCAGTCTTTTTGGAGGACTTGCTCAGTGCTGGGGAGGTGATAGCCTTCAGGAGCCCCATGGCTGTGTCCGAGTGGTGACTCTCACTTCTCTTCTTCTTCCTCACAGGCTCCATTGGTGACAGCTCTGCACAATTAGTGAAAGGAAAAATCATCTTTTTACAATAATAATAATCCTCGAATTTGATACAATGCCTTATCAATTCTTCGAGATGTCTCAAAGCAATTCACAGGTAAGTGAATTGACTGTATAATTTGTGGGTGAAACGCAGCAGCCAATTCCACACACCAGTGTCCCACGAACAGTCGTCGATTGAATGAACAACATTTTTTTTAAAGGACCATTACCCCTGGAAAAGCAATCTGCCAATCGCCTAACAACCGGGTTCCTACTTCCTGTTGGGTAAAGAGGTGCGTGGTGTAAGCAAACTTGCCCAACATTTCCCCCTGACCGGGAATCAAACCCAGTCGACGAGCTCTCTAACCCCTGAGCTAAAGGATTCCACTTGTAGCTTAGTCCTTCATCCGAAGGACGGCGTCTTGAACAATCAGTGCTCTCTAGCACTGCACTGGATTGAATTCAAAGCTCTGACACGGGAACTTGAACTCACAACCTTCTGAGTCAGAGGCAAGAGGTTGACACACAGCATTAAAAGTGAGAGTGAAATGGTGCTGGACTGAGAAACATATAGAGGGGAAAGTGAACACAACAAATAGAAGTCAGGTAAGGAGCAATATGTAAGTACCTCTACAGAAGATATCATCTCCAGTTAAATGTAGTTTCTTTTTTTTCTTGTGAGAATCAGCTCCCGACAAGAAATCTTCAGTCTCCTTAAAGTCAAAGAGGAAATTGTAATTTAGCCCATAGAAGGTGCAAAACACAAGCACCGACACACACTCAGTTACATTCCCCCAGTAACTCTGTGCTAAACAGATACTACCAATGCCTTGGGACATCCTTCCGATGTTAAAGGCATTGTACAAATGTAATTTGTTGTTGCTGTTCATATTGGAATGGATCGAGTGGGGTACGCTTGTCTCTATCACACTGCACAGGGATGTCAGCAACGCAGGAATAAACATTGATAATAAATGGGGAGAAATCCTCACCTTCGTCTTCTTTTTCACTGACTTTCGCACCTCGGCGTCGATCTCCTCTTCTTCTCTCAGGAAATCCTTGTAGGAGCGCTTCTTCTCACGTTGGCTCCTGCCTGCTGCCAAGCCCACCTCTTCGATGCCGATCTCACCCACTAGACAATCTGCAACGACAAATCTCCTCAATTCCCAATGACGTCTGGAGACCTTCCCTCTCAACCGACCACAAACACTCTCTCCCCCCAGACTTTATAATCCGTTAACCTGCTCGTGCCCGCGTTTGGACATCGGAATAAATTACCTTCTTTTTTCTTGAGGGCGTCATCATAAGCCATGACTGGAAGCTAAATTTAAAATGCCGTGGACTCCAATGATCAGATAGTTCAGAGCAATCCAACAGTGTAAACATTGGGAAAAACCCGGATCTTCAGCCAGTTCTAGATTCATCTGTATATAATCCTGCAGCACAGAGAGAGAAATCAATCCTATTGTTACCGTGTTATCCCCCTCCATAGGGATGCTGACAGGTCACAAAACTCTCAGCAGGCACTCACGGGACAAGACGCCTCTCGTCCAGTGTCTGAGCCAGGTGGGTCCGTAGTACTTCAGGGCATTCACTGCTGATGACAGCCCAGCTCGGCCTGGCTCATTGGCAGGACTTGGAAGGGCCGACCAGTCACTGGGGCAGGAAATCCTACACCTCAGCTCGTTAACCCTGCAGCCAAAGCCCTATTGGGTAGAGTGGTCCAAGTTGGACAGGCAGCGGGAAAGCTTGCGATAGCGGTTACCCCAATGCACACTTTGGACTCCCCCTAAGCCTTGGCTCTTGTCAACCTGTGCAAAATACTTTCCAGAATTAGGTGGCAGGATGCATCCCTCCAAGGAGAGCACTCCATTCCAATCACGGGGAGATTTTGAAAATGCGGATGACGTTCGTGTGGAACTCTCAGTCTGGTTTAGAGAGATTGTGAAGCACAACGGTGATGGGTTTCCAGACACAACAAATTGCATTTACGTTGGCTTTGGCTGAGGTTCAACTGAAAACAAACAGCAAACGAAGCAACTCCAGACATTTCAATTCTCAAATGCAAATCCTGCTTTGTCCCTCGTGCTCCATCGGTGGCCGCACTTTAGCGTCTGTGTGTGTGTGTGTGTGTGTGAGGGGTGGGGTCTGTGAGGCCTTGAAATTCCAGATCTCCCTTAATCCCTCCATCTTGTCCTTCCTTCCCCATCTTCAGGTTGTGTTGGGGGACGGGTCTGTGTGCGGGTGAGGTGGGTGTTGGGTTGGGGGGGGGGTCTGTGTGTGGGTGGGGTTGTGTGTGGGTGGGGAGGAATCTGTGGGGGTCTGTGTGTGGATGGGGGGGTGTTGGGGGGATCTCTGTGTGTTGGGGGGGTCTGTGTGTGGGTGTTGGGGGGATCTGTGTGTGGGTGGGAGGGGGTGTTGGGGGGGTCTATGTGTGTGTGTGATGGGGGGTGATGTGGGGGGGTCTTTGTGTGGGGGGGTGTTGGGGGGATCTGTGTGTGGGTGGGAGGGGGTGTTGGGGCAGTCTGTGTGTGTGGTGGTGGGGGGTGTTGGGGCAGTCTGTGTGTGTGGTGGTGGGGGGTGTTGGGGGGGATCTGTATGTGGGTGTGTGTGGGGGTGGGGGAGTGATGGGGGGGTTCTGTGTGTGGGTGGCGGGTGTTTCTGTGGGGTCTGTGTGTGTGTATAGGGGTGTTGGGGGGGGCTCTGTGTGTGGGCGTGTGTGTGGTTATGTGTGTGTGTGGGGGGGGTCTGTGTGTGGGTGGGGGGGGGTTGGGGGGAGTGTTGGAGGGTGTCTGTGTGTGGGTGTGTATGGGGGGGGACAGTGGGGGGTCTGTGTGGGGGGGGGTCTGTGTGTGTGTGTGGGGTCTGTGTGTGTGGGTGTGTGTGTGTGGGGTCTGTGTGGGGGGTTAGGGGGGGGGGGGTTAGGGGGGGGCGAGACTGACCACAGTTATGATGATCCTCTGACTCTCTGAGGCCCCGAATCGGACTTTAACTTAACCCTAAATCCCGTTTCCCGCCCTTTCTGCCCCCGGGGCTGTGCCGTTCGGGAAACACCGAGGCTTTGGCGGCTCCTGTAGGCCCGAGCGGCCCCGGTGATCCCCGCGGGAGGCGGTGTCTGTGGGGCCCAGGCCGCCGGGAGCCGCCGGGAGCCGCCGCTCGGTGTCGGTGCCGAGAGCCGCGGTCTCACCGTGAAGCGCCGCCGCCGCCTCCCGCCGCCGCCGCCATGTTGTCTGTAGCCCTGAGCAGCCGAGCACCGAGCGACCGATCGGCAGCGGCTCCGTCCATAATCCCAGACAGAAATAATACAAACAGATAATAACACTATAAACATAATAACACTGTACTGTAATACACTGTAATAATATATTATAATATAAACAGATAGTAATAATATGTTGTCATATAATAATACTGTAAACAGATAATAATATACTGTAATATACTGTACTAACATAATAATATACTATAGTAATAATATATAATATACTATACTAATATAATAATATAATCATACAATATGCTATAATAGTACATAATATACTATAATAATATAATCACTACAGTACAATAATATACTATAATAATACTTTAATATTAAAGTGGAGGGAATGGACTATTTTAATCCCTGTACTCGTGTTATTATTTGACAATTAAAAGGGAGGCCCACCCCAGATGGGACTCGAACCCACAATCCCTGGCTTAGGAGGCCAGTGCCTTATCCATTAGGCCACTGGGGCTGTTCACTTGCAGCCGCTCGAGGTGCGACACTTATACAGTTCCTGCGTCATCGCGTCGCCACGTCATCAGCGGGAGACGCTCACGCTCCGGTCCGGGTTTATATTGATATATTTACATCTGAAATGAAACGCCAACTGTCCCGCGAACCGCCCAAAGAATTCACCGCTTTTATAAACCATTAATTAAAGTTTTTTTAAATGTATTTATTGCCTAAAAGTTCCGTAAAACGGACCCCACCCCAGATGGGACTCGAACCCACAATCCCTGGCTTAGGAGGCCAGTGCCTTATCCATTAGGCCACTGGGGCTGCGCGGCTGCAGCGGGAGACCGGGTCGGGATGGTCCGCATTCCCTACACTTCCCGAGGGATTGAATCCCGTCCTCAGGCCCTCAGTCAGCAATAGCCACACGTCATCCCGACCGTCTCACAGTGCTTCCCAGCACAGACTGAGGGTGTAGTGACTGTGTTATAGACTGAGGGAGTAGTGACTGTGTGTTATAGACTGAAGGTGTAGTGACTGTTATAGACCGAGGGTGTAGTGACTGTGTTTTGTGGGGGAAACGCGGCGGCCGATTGGGACAGTGATGGCCCCACAAATGAAGTCACCAAATTATTATTATTTTTTGGCTGTTTGTCCGATCGGGAAACCCACCCGAGGGGTCGCCCCGAGCGGCCGGGGATCGAACCCCAGTCTCTCGCTCGTGAGGCGACTGCTCTAACCACTGAGCTACTGGACTCCGCAGATAGGAACAGGAGGAGGCCATTCAGCCCCTCGAGCCTGTTCTGCCATTCTATAAGACCAGAGTTGATCTGAACCTCAGGTCCAATTACCCACCGTTGTCCCGGATCCCTCGATCCCGACTTGACAAACATCTCCCCTCCTCAGGCTGGTTCCTCCCTCCTCTGTCCCACCATCCGTCATTTTGCCGAGGTATAGATCAGCCGCTAATAGAATGCAGAACAGGCTCGAGGGGCTGAATGGCCTCCTCCTGTTCCTCCATCTCTTCTGGAAGTGTCACCTTATACCATCACTGAGGTGCAGGAAAGTGCTGAGTTTGCTGCTCTTGGCCACGACAGCAAAGTCATTTGTATTTTATTTATTATACTTTGGTACTTTACACAGAAAACCGTCACCATTCCACGACAAGATATACATTCATCTGAGCAAAGATTACAATGGCAAGTGCATGCGACACGGACAATCAGAAAGCACGTGGGTTGGACAGAAAGCCGTCAGTTCTGAAACCACAAATACAAGCCACAATTTTACAATCTGAACACTTTAATATTTTAATTTTTAAAATAACCAATGGAAACTAGTGAAGGCAAATGGAAAGGCGGCTTTAAGAACGGTCCTGCGGTTGTGGCCACAAAGGCTCTGGGTTAAATTAAGGCTGTTACACATTATAGCATTAATGAAATGAACAGGTCACGTGTTTATCAGCCTGTGGCTGAATTTCATTAAAAAATAATAATTCTGATATTCCTCCTCCTTCGCCCCGAAGATTGACAAAGAGACAAACGTCCATCAGAATCACAGAGACAATCATTTCTTCAGCGTTTTCACAATACAGTCTGTTCACATCCGCTTCAGTCAGTGGCTGCCGAGGCTCTGCCGGGCACCGGCTACCTCTTCCCGAGTTCATGCATCTGTAGGCTGAAGCTGGTGAAGCTCGACAGCAGATCAGCCACTTCGTCCACCTGAAGGAGGA
The DNA here is from genome assembly GCF_018977255.1 of Callorhinchus milii. Classification (NCBI taxonomy): domain Eukaryota; kingdom Metazoa; phylum Chordata; class Chondrichthyes; order Chimaeriformes; family Callorhinchidae; genus Callorhinchus; species Callorhinchus milii. The sequence goes on from NW_024704772.1 coordinate 125,411, forward strand.
CATCAAAAGGGGAAAGTGAGAGGAAAGCAGGGTCAGCCAGAGAATGCTGTGGAGGGCAGGGATAGATGGTCTGGTGTGGTCGTGTTTTTCCTGCCTTACCTGCTCTTTTGTGCTGGTCATCTGAAGCTTGGTGCACAGGTCGTCCAGTTGTTCAGTCTCCTGGTGCTGCCCCAGTCTGTCCAGGTACTCACGGAGCATCTGGATTATCTGTAACACAGCGAGTGATTTGCAACTTAATAACTGCTGTAACAGGCAAACCTGCCCCACACTCACCTCCCAATCCATGTCCTTGCTTTGGCATTTCTGAAACTATTCTTTTGTGTCTCCTTCCTATTCCCCAGCCCCGATGGGAGAATCCCTGCCGCAGAGGGAAGGGAAACCCCGTCACTCGCCTCACAACTCACCTGTTTGACCTCTGCCCTCAGGGCTTCCAGGCTGCGGGAATGTCCTTCCTGTAAGATGTTCAGCTTAGACTTGGCCAGGTGGAGTGGGGTCCTGCCGGCTCGGTCCAGGGCATCCACTCGGGCCCCTAAAGGCAACATCAGAAGCTTCGCTTATCCTGGGCACAACCTTAGCTCCTCAGGCCCTGCCCTTCCCGGGCCCCACCTGCTCCGGTCCCCACTCCCAGGTCCTGACCCCTCAGGCCCCACAACCCCCACCCCCCTCACGCCCCCAGAGATGAAGCTGGTTTGTGAACCTCCCACCACAAAGGGCAGTAATTAATAGAATAAAATCCAAACTTACCTCCCCTTAACAGCCTGGTGATCACAGACACGTGGTTGGTACAGGCAGCTGGCAATCAGACACAGAATCACAGTCAATAATAATAATTATTATTATAATAATAAATGTGTCACAACACCAGGGTCCCTCATGCCATTGTGTCTGTGCTGGTGCTCGCTCCTCCGCTGATGCTATCTAACAAATCTCATTGCCCTTTTCTTTCCCCATTCCCTTCAGTGCTTTTCTCCCCTCCAGTAATCATCCCATTCGCCCCTGATTGTGTGAGTGATATTTACAGCCATTGTGTTTAGTCTGTAACCACATGATCATCAATAGTAAGAGAAACGCAGTACCAAGGTGGAGAGGTGTGTTTCCCAGGCCATCCCGCTGGTTGGGGTCAGCTCCGTGATCCAGTAACAGTTGCACTGTAACAGGACATCGAACATCACTATAATAACAGCAATTAAACAACAACAAACTTGCACTTATAAAGAGCTCTTCACTTAGAAGAGATGTTTCAAAGCACTTCACAACGACAATACTGTCACACACAGAGGAAAGTAGGGAAATTTGAGAGCACTGATGAACGTCGGGTCAAAGACTTTGAATCCCATTTCATGGTGTTTTCCCCTCTCGCTGGGCAGCACCTGGTCTCCATTTGACTTTAGAACCTCCTCGAGAGGAGACAGAACAAGGGAATAACAGTGGGGTCTTTACGGAGATCAAAATATTTATTTATTTAGAAGGAAGGGAAAAAGAGGGAGAGAGAGCAAAATGAAACATTTTTGAAAAAGAATTACAGACAGCAGAGGCACAGCGGCTGAAAGCTTGGCCACTGATGGTGGGATAGACTGAGTGGGAAGTGAGCAGCATCAGGCAGAAGATTGGGAGGAGCGAGGTCACGGAAAGAAATTAAGGGGAAGGGTCTTAAAGTCCTGGGAGCCAGTGAAGCCTGATGATGATGATGAGGAGGAGGAAAATGGGAGTGTGAAGTGTGTGGGAGAGAGAGCACAGGCTGCAGTTTTGGAACGTACTGGAATGTGGAGCGGGTTGGCAGTAAGGAGAGCGACTGCAATGTACTCACCGATTGAATCGTTTCCGTTGCAGGAAGCAAAATGAAGTGCGGTTCTGCCCTTGTCGTCCGCAGCACAGGGATCGATGCCGTCTTCCAGGATCTGTGTTACTGAAAAACATCCCAACACCATGGCAAGAGGGTTTACACTCCCCACAACACTGACACCAACCACGCAGACAATGGGGCCAACAAGGAGACAATGGCTCTAATTAATAGTATTTCGGTATTAAATTCCTCTAATAAGGGTCACCGGTTGGTGACCGGATGTCCTTCTGGTCAATCTGCATGAACTCCGCTCTGACCTGATGTACATCAACGACAGCAAAATTAACATTTGCTCTCCTTTCACATTGGGAGGACGTCTCATGGTGCTGGAATTTCAACAATTGAGTTTATTTAACGCCCTTTGTGCAGAGCAGCTTCTCAAGAGCGCTCAACAGTGCAGAGTTTGTGGAAGTCAATGAAGTTACCAACAGCTCCTTATTGAAGGAACTCTGTTGTTAACAACTCCACTGACTCCAACTCTGATATTTCTTGTCGTTCCAATTTTCTTCCCTTCCCCTGACCACAAGGCTTTACCGCTGACCTGACTATGATCAGCCAAATCAGACACAACCGCTGTGAGGATGTGGGACCTTCTGATTTCTATCGGTCAGTACTTTACCCACTAGAAATGCCCCCAAACCTACCGATGTCCACCTCGTTCGCATTGGCAGCTTCGCGTAAACGCTTCTGAACTGCAGGAGAAAGAGAGATTTCAGATTAACAGCAATAATCCCGGCATTTGATTCAGCGCCTTATCACATCTTCAAGACGTCTCAAAGCTCTTCACAGAATATAATGTAACATGAATTAATTGCATATTTTGTGGGCGAAACCCGGCGGTGTATATATATATATATACACTGTCTCGGGAAACTTTGCAGTGAATGTGGCGCAAAGACAGAGGAACAATGAATCGGGAGAGTTGATGGAGGCCGTTCGTGGATTGGAAGGTGAGGGCGAGGATGTGCGCGGACTCTCACCGTGAACCTCTTTGCCCAACGGACAAACCCTGCGGTGAAGCTTCACGTGGCGTTTCAGACGGCTGACGCCCATTTTGCCGGTCAGCTCGTCCCTCCGCGAGCCGCAGCCGTCGTGTTTCTGCCACATGAAGTGCAAGTAACTGAGCGCGTCGCTGTGATCCCCTCCACTGAAGCCCCACTGCATCCTGAGGCCACTGCACCGCGACGGCGACTTCTGCTCCGAGACCACGAACTCTCCTTCTGAGCATTTGTCTGAGGTATTGTCTTCATCAGAAACGGCGCAACTCATTGCACCTCCGCTTCTCCGTCACTGTCTCTCCACTGTCCTCAACGTCTCCGTCTCTCTGTGTCTAACCTTATGGTGTTGTGGTGGTGTTGTTGCTGTACTCTGTCAGTCAGTGTCACAGTCTGTGTGTCCCTCAGTGTCTCTCTGTTTGTGTCTCTTTCCTCTTCCGGTCACAACCGCCCAGTGACTGACTGACGGCGGTGACAACCAATAGGAACTCCAGACACCGATGACCTCATTCCCACCCAATGAGCCCTCCCCCCACACAGCCCCTCCCCCCACACACAGCCCCTCCCCCCCACATAGCCCCTCCCCCCACACACACAGCCCCTCCCCCCACACAGCCCCTCCCCCCACACACTGCCCCTCCCCCCACACACACAATGGGTGGGGGGGCTTGGTGTGTGTGTGGGGGGGAGGGGTATGAGGGGGATTATGACGTGAGGTTGGGGGCGGGGACTCTGTCCTGCGGAACCTGGGGCTGGGGACCGGAAGGGGAGGAGTTTCTAGTTGCGGGACGCCACTTCCTTCCGGTTGTGACGCGCGGCAGCGGCAGCGAGAGACATGTCGGCCTTCACTGAGGAGTACAGCGCCGAGGTGAGCGGCTCCCCCCGCGGCCCGCGCCCCGCGACCCTCCCCCCGTGCCCCCCCGCCCCGCGACCCCCCGCCCCGCGACCCCCCGCCTCGCGACCCCCGCCCCCCCCCCCGCCCCCCCCCAGCCCCCCGCCCCCCCACGCGGCCCGGACAGGCCTCGGGCTCGGGCGCCTTTGTGACCCCGGGATTATTAGGATTATTACTATTATATTATTATATATATCTCTCCCCTCCCTTCCTGATCCCAGGCGCCAATTGTTTCCCGGCTGAGACTCGCCATTCGCACAGACTGGGCCAACAACCACAGATGACATTTGTTCAGCGCCTCTGTCACAGACTGAACCTGTGATGACTGAGACCCCGCGAGGCAACGGCGACACATTTACTCACCTGCGCCTCAGGCAACGAGCGCCGTTGTTTCAGCTCAAAAGCAAATCAAAATCGCCCATGAATTGACCTGAGATATAAAGAATGTCTCCCCTCATTTACTGCAGAAAGTAACACTGTACTGACCACCACGTTAATGTTCCCGCTGCCTGAACACCACCATTAGTTTGCTAGTCAGTTAGTTTGCTAGTTAGTTAGTTTGCTAGTTAGTTAGTTAATTACATGGATAGATTGGGTATGTAAGTGCTGAGATGACGTGACAACTATTTTGTATTTCAGCCTTCAAGAGATGACACTTCGCATTCTAAAGGGGAAGCGACCACAAGTAATAAAGTAAGCTTTTTTATCACTTTAGTCTTTCACTGGTTTTGTACAGCTCTTTGTTGTGGCGCTGTTCAATGTTGTGCCAGTTCTGGTTTTTACCGGCCGAATAATAATAATAATAATCCTTGCATTTCTAGACCTCTCAAAGCGCATCACAGAATATACTGTAAAGTGAATTGACTGTTAATTAATTGAATTAATGGTGGGGGGNAGAGTTACATGAGCATATTGAAAAATCCTCTTGGACACCCGGAGTACTATTCTGTGTGACTGTGTGGGTGTGAAATGGTGCTGTTGTCGTTGCCTGTGTTACTAAGCTATTTTGCCCCTTTTTCCACAGTATGATCCATATGCTTACAATGCTGAATACGACCTGCACACAGGTAAGCCACTCACCTGTCTCACATGCATTTCCTTTCTCCTCAACACAGTCAGGGGGTGAATGTATGGCCTGGTGGAGGTGGGCTGATCTCGGCTGATTGCATGTTACTCCCAAGGAGAAAATTGCAGAGTTTCACTCTACATCACCCGATTCACAAGGCAACACAACCTAAAGTAATTACTGTAAATGCTTTGAGGAGTTTTGACGTCACAGGCGCTAGATCAAACGGAAGGATGACAGTTCTGATCCTGTAAAGCGTTTTGAGATGCTGAAAGGCACAGAGCAATGTGAGTTATTGTTGTTGTTCTCAGGGGATCCCAAGCAGGACCTGGCTTACGAGCGTCAGTATGAACAGCAGACGTACCATGTGATCCCAGAAGTCATAAAGAACTTTATCCAGTATTTTCACAAGACGGTGACTGACCTGATTGACCAGAAGGTGTACGAGTTGCAGGCGAATCGTGTGACCAGCGACCTGATCGAGCAGAAGCTGTATGAGATCCAGGACATCTACGAGAACAGGTATTGACAACAATCACATAAGCGTCTGTTTGCTATTCCCGTCTCAGCCCATAGACAGCACAGCACACTCAGGGCTGATCTTCTGTAGTTCTTAACGATTAAGGTTTAACTTAATAATTTTCAAAAACTTGTAATGATTTCAAGTTTTATGACTTTGATGAGCTTAACCTTAAGACCATGCTGAATTGCAGGCCTCTGATGTATTTATATATGAGGTGGAAGCGGGCTCCACGTGTATGAAGTGCCTCTATGTCTGTCTGTCACTCCTTGACTTTCCTTCTCCAATCTCGCAGCTGGAACAAACTGACCGAACGCTTCTTCAAAACCTCACCCTGGCCAGAGGCTGAGGCCATCGCCTCCATCTGTCGCAACGGTAAAGCGCATTGAACTGTCGCACGGAGTGCACGCCTGTACGTAACTGCGCTGCCTAATAAATCCAGACTGAGCACGGCGGCCACAAGCTTTCACCTGAACAGCAGCATGAGCAGCCCATCAGGAACAGTGAAGGGAATTCTGATTGGAAATTTCCCACAGACGGGGGTGGTGGGGAATGTAACAAGAGAAACTTTACAAAGAAAAGAAGTTTTCACATTGTGCAGCTAAGATTACTGGCTGAACAGCGTCTGTGTTCAGTTAACAATAAACTGTGATGTATTTACCAGCAAGTCTTTCTTTTCAGATGTTGTTTTCCTGATTCTGTATAAGGAGCTGTACTACAGGCACATCTACGCCAAAGTCAGCGTAAGTCCTCGTCTCCACTCGTACTGTTTGTAAATCTATATCCAGGCCAGGGTTAATAGCTTCCTGCAAATCCATGGTTAAATTGAAGTCAGTCACTGCACATTCCCCTGCAAACACATGGTAACTACATTTCACAGTAAGATCCTTGTGAAGCACATGTGGCTCAAAGTGTTTTTCTCTTCACCTCGCCAGGGAGGGCCCACACTGGAACAGAGATTCGAGTCGTATTACAATTACTGTAACCTCTTCAACTACATTCTCAGTAAGTGCGTACTCCACACAGGCTTTTATTTCCTGTCCAGTCTCCCCTCCCGGCTCACTGAAGCTACACCTGAAATCTTCTGTTTTTGTTTTATGCCTTGTTCATTCCACTTTAAAGTATATCCTGTGAAGCGCTTTGAGATGTCTCAATGATGTGATAAGGCGTGATACCAAATGCAAGAATTATTATTATTATAATTACTATAAAGCACATTTTGATGTATAAAGCGCTACAACAGTTCTTTCTTTGCCACCACAGCTAATGTGTTTTAAGCGATTGATTTTTATGAAGCTCAAAGTGCTATGAAATACAGTTATTATCAGCTGACTTCTCTGACTCCCTGAATAAAGGAAAGTGTTTCTATCTCTCTTTTCTAATCCATTCTCTCTCTACCTGACATCCTCAGATGCTGACGGACCCGTTCCTTTAGAGCTTCCTAACCAATGGCTTTGGGATGTCATTGATGAGTTCATTTACCAGGTAACCAGCCCTTTGTTAACGTGCAACCAGTGGCTTGAGAGTGATGTTGGTCTTGGTGGAACGTGAGATTCAGGCTCGACGGTCCTCAGAGACTGTCCTGTTCTTGGCCAAGTTTGTCTTCCTCGACACACCTAAACGCACGCACACACACACGGCAGGATGTGGACATCTCTGTGGCTTGCGGAGTCCTGGACCAGTTAGATTTGAACGTTGTGGAGCCAAACGGGTAGAAACAGGGATCGAATGTAAAAGTTAAATATTTACGGAGAGAAGTGGCTTTGCTAACCGGATTTGTGAATGAATCTGAACCATGTTACTTTTGACGCTGGTCTCAGTGAAGCTTCGCTCTGTTGCAGTTCCAATCTTTCAGTCAGTATCGGTGTAAAACCGCTAAGAAAACGGATGAGGAGATTGAATTCCTTCGGTCCAATCCCAAAATCTGGAATGTGCACAGCGTCCTCAACGTGCTGCATTCTCTGGTCGACAAATCAAACATCAACCAGCAGCTGGAGGTGTACACAAGTGGAGGTAAATGCAGATATTCCCCGTTCTCAACTCGACTCCGCCGTCTCCATCTCTTCGCTGTGCTCCTCCCCTTGTCTGGCCAAGTGCGTTTGCTCCTCTGACGCCTGCTGCTGTTTGTTGACAGGTGACCCAGAGAGCGTGGCTGGGGATTACGGACGTCACTCCCTATATAAGATGTTGGGATATTTCAGCTTGGTGGGACTTCTGCGTCTCCATTCACTTCTGGGAGATTATTACCAGGCCATCAAAGTGCTGGAGAACATTGAACTCAATAAGAAGGTACGTCTTGATGATGCGCAGTTAGGATCAATCCCATTACTTTTTACAGTCAATACAGTCGGCTATAGTTGAGGCAAAATCTTTTTGAATGGGAATTATATGTAGCTGCTAGAAAAGTAAGGATATGACGGAAGGGAGAACAAGGAGAGTGGGGCTAGTGGTTCACATTTGTGTAAATAATATCTGAGTTTCCTGCCTGCTTTGGGTTGTGAATGTTTGTGACTATACCATGTGGTTTATCAGCTAGCCAATGTGTCGTTACATGTGTTACAGAGCATGTACTCCCGAGTGCCAGAATGCCAGGTCACAACCTATTACTATGTGGGATTTGCCTACTTGATGATGCGTCGCTACCAGGATTCCATCCGAGTGTTTGCCAACATCCTGCTGTACATCCAGAGAACCAAGAACATGTTCCAGCGATCCACTTACAAATATGAGATGGTAAATAATGGCGTTCAAGGATTTGTATCTCTGTCAGAGTGTAATTAGTGACTGCATCGGTTTTTCCAGATTACCAACTGGCAGCTTTGGCCACGACAGTCAATTCCAATGTTCTGTTCCGAGGAGAACAACAACAAATTGTATTAATGCACGCCTTTCATGTCAGGTGGACCTCCAAAGGCACTGTAAGATGTGGGGAATTTACAGGATGTTTTCTCACTGTCTCACAGATCAATAAGCAGAACGAGCAGATGCACAGCCTTCTGGCCATCGCCCTGACTCTGTACCCCATGAGGATTGATGAGAGCATCCACACCCAGCTCCGAGAGAAGTACGGAGACAAGATGATCCGGATGCAGAAGGGGTTAGTGCAGCCGCTCCCTGCGGTTTACCTGATTGTTGGGATCTAACGGTGTCTGTGGTGATCAGTCAATCACATTCTCAGCTAGTAACAAACTACACAAACAGATCAACCTGATCTGTTACACCTGACCTGGTAAATCTTTCCGTTGGTTACAGGGACCCACAGATCTTCGAGGAGCTGTTCAGTTTCGCCTGCCCCAAGTTCTTGTCGCCTGTGGTGCCAAACTATGATGCTGTTCATGCCAATTACCACAAGGAGCCCTTCCTGCAGCAGCTGAAGGTGTTCATGGATGAGGTGCAGCAGCAGTCTGTGCTCTCCACCATCCGCAGGTACATGTGTCAGCCCGGCTCAGTCACTAACCATCTCGTTTCCATCGGAAGGTTGTGGGTTCAAGTCCCACATGGGGACTGGATGTCAGTCCAGACTGAGTGCAATGCTGGAGAAATTATTACAGTAACCTCGCTTCTAACAGGGCTTAGCTGTAAACTTCATCCTGCCGTTTCCCTTAAACGTTAAAGGTACAAAAGGAAAAGCCTGCCCTGTTTGTAAATTATCAGGCAAGTGACTGACTAGCACTGAAATAGATTTGTGTGTGGGAGGGGAGGGGGGCGCGGGGATGTATGCATGTGAGTGAACAGACACAAGACATTAGTGTTCGGGTGTGTTGTCAGCTCACTAAAATAATTCACTTAATGTTTTCCTGGCTCGCTGTCTGAGCTGCCAGTATTAATAGCCGCCTAGTTACCATTGACCGCGCTCTCTCTGTTACTGTAGTTTCCTGAAGCTCTACACCACCATGCCTGTGGCTAAGTTGGCCGGCTTCCTGGACATGTCAGAGCAGGAATTCCGCATCAACCTCCTGGTTTTCAAGCACAAGATGAAGAACCTGGTGTGGACAAGTGGCGTCTCAGCGCTGGACGGGGAGTTTCAGTCGGCCTCGGAGGTGGACTTCTACATTGACAAGGTTTGGCCACCAAGAGGGCAGTGTGTGGGTGTGAATGTGGAGACGTATAGCGTAGTGTTTAGAGCACTTGCCTCGCGAGTGAACCTGGACTCCATTCCCGAGCAGAGCGAACCCTTAGGCAAGTTTCCTTACTCCATACATATGCCTGTTTACCTAGAGGTAAGTAGGAATAATTTGGTCACTCATGGGATACTGTTGTGCGCAATTGGCTGCCGCATTCAATTCCCTTTACAGTGTATCCTGTGAAGCGTTTTGAGACATCTCGAAGAGGTGATAAGGTGCTGTATCAAATGCCAGGATTATTATTATGGCAGATCTCCACCCACATGCAAAAGGAAGCAATTCAATCAGAGGTACACAGACTAATGGGACAAATGGCCTCCTGGTGTGAGGTAAAAGATAATCTTTCCGTTGAGGCAGTGCTGTTCACATCTGGCTGATGTCTCAAAACCATTCTTTCTCATGAGGATTTTTGTATGTCTTGTAGCTGAATGAAGCTCCATTATTCAGATTCTAACACAATTAACATCAGCAAAGCTGCAGTCGTTTTTCTTCTTGTCAGTCTTTGTACTCCTGAAAGTCTTGTTGCGTTTAAACCCAGTCTGATTTGCTGTTTTAATTCAGGACATGATTCACATCGCAGACACCAAGGTGGCCCGGCGTTATGGTGATTTCTTCATCCGGCAGATTCATAAATTTGAAGAGGTGAGGCTGTTTATGTAACTCACTGACTGTTTCACAATCTGGGATATCAGTTTAGTTTAGTCTTTCTCTCACCTGAGTCAGATGTTTGTAGGTTGAAGTCTACAACTGAGAGCTGGATTGTCAGAGGAACAGTCCCTCAGACAAGATGTCAGACTGAAGTCTTTCCTGCTTTTTGTTCATTTATTATTAATAATAAGGTAGATAGTAAAGATCCCATTGTATTCATTGAAAATAGAAAGGAGTTTCTCCAGGTATCATTACCTAACCACTGGGTAAAATAATTTGTTTACCTCCTGGCTGTGCTCTGTGACCCACGCCACAGCAACGGCGGAAGTCAGCACGGGCACTAGGTTTAACTGCAGGGCTATGTTACACCTTAGCAATAATAATAACTTGAGCAAAACTGGCATATATGTTATGATGAGCTTGTTTAGATCATAGCTCATCAATGATAGGAGATCCCTGAAAAAATATTTGCCCATGACACTCCCTGGAGGCAAGACCTTTCCGATGAAGTATAAATAATGTCTCTACGTCAATCGGTTATTGAGTTCTTAGTGGGTACAGATATAGACATTAGGTCCTTATTAGTATAGATGAGCGTCTGCACTGACCACAAGGTGGTAGGTATGTGCTGAGTTCGCTTGCTGAGATCCCAGTTTGGGGCTTCTGATTCTCCTATGTCTGAAATAAGGAGTGAAATCCCATGTGGTTCCTGATGCTCACTCTTTGGGAATGCGGGTGCCGTCTGTATTAATAATAAAAAATATATACTGAAATGTAACTTCTTTCTTTTCTAGCTGAACAAAAGCTTGAAGAAAATCAGCCCACGATAATCCAATTACTTTTCAGAAGGACTGAGTGAAGAAGGTTGCTATCTGGGGTCTATGGTTTCAGTATCTGATTGCTAATGGGTGGGTGCACTGCCTGGAGGCTGGTGCTATGCCGTGGAGCAATTACAAGCTCAAAATCATCAAAGACTAAAAATCAATAAACACACTTTGTTTTATAATTTGACGGATCGGATCCAGTTTCCCTGACAGTTTTTGACTGTTTTCTATACGTTGCTATTCTCGGTTACACAGTTGCCTACATGGCCTTGTTACTTGCTTAAATCCCAAACAATGGCTGTTCAGATGTACTTCATGTCAAAACAGGGCAAGGAAATCTCACTTCCCCTCCCTCCACAGGCAGATTTACAGATAACAAACAGACCCTCACCAACTACAGCTGAATATTGGTAATTCGGAGAGTTCGGTGTATACAACCCAGCGTTAGGTCAACCAGATATCTGCCCTTCAGTGTGACTGACATTATTCCTGTTACAATTCAGATGTATTCAGTTACTAAATTAAACCTCCACCGAACCACATTTATCAATAAAATAATAAACCGATGTCTCCTTGTTGTATTTGTGTTTCACACAAAGTTACTGAGTGGACACCTGAGTTGGAAGAATTCCATAACAACAACAAATTAATGTGTACAGTGCCTTTCACGTCAGAAAGTCCTAAGACGGTCAGCGTTTGGAATCTGAAAGTATGATCTCAGCTCATGGTCTTTGCCATCACTGCACCTGAACACAATCTAAAGTGGCAAATGTGATCTATCAGTGGCACTACAATCAGTCACATTGCCACAAAAATCAAACCGCTGCTGTTAGAGCTCTGCACTGGTGAGAAGGCTCTGAGTTGGGACCCGCAGTGACGCTGCCACACCGCAGGGCGGCCCCGCCTCAAGGGCCATGGCAACGGGTGACGTCAAAGCGCATGACGTGCCCCGGAAGGAGTCTGGTTGCGGCGGGGTAAAGGTTTGGGTGACGCTGTGACGCCATTGCTACTGTTGTTGTTGTTAGTAACTGCCGCCAGGAAGTTCAGGCCAGTGATTGGCAGATCCTCAGCCAATTAGAAAGCCGTCTCAGGGATGTTCTTCCAATCCGCGAGCTGCTGGGGCGGGACTTCCAATGTGGGTGACCCTTCCGCTTGAGCTTCAGGCGGACATTCCCTGACACCTTCCCCTCCTCCTCACCTCTGGTCACCGAGACCCGCTTCTCCTTCAGTGACTGTTGGAGCCGGGAAACAAGACGACTGGCCGGAGAGCGAAGGGAAGGCGGAGGGTAAGTGCAGCCACAGAATCACATAATAGCATAAGTGACGGGAAAGCAGTGGTGGGGAAACACACACCGACATGGAACAACTCAGCCGCAGCCACTCGGCCCATCCTGTGGCTGGTGATTCTTCCACAACAAGAGCCTGTCCTTGTCCCATATCCTGACACCCCCATCCCTCAACTTCATTCTTATAACCATGTGTCTGTCCAGTGTTTTTGAATGTGAACATCGCCGAATGGCCTCTCGCGGTGTAATCGTTATATTAATCCATCCATCTTCCTCCATATTCTGGAGAGCTCACATATTCTTCGGGGGAGACTTCAGGACCAGAGAAAATTCAAGGCTGCAGCGAAGTGACAGCGCCTTAATGAATGGTCCATAACTTTGCTTATTTGTCTCTTGTATTTCATTGCTGAGTCGTGTCCATCTCCGTTCATTGACTTTTTTTTATCTTCACAGAGAACATAATGTTGTGATCCTGACCTCCACTCACTGTCATGGCGACCTGGTCCCGCACAGCTGTGTTGAATCTCTACCGCGCTCTCCTGCGAGCAGGTCAGCACCTGCGGTACACTGACCGAGAGTATTACTATTCGTACGTTAAGCGGGAATTCAGGAAGAACCAGCATCTCACCGAGGAGCAACAGAGAACTCAACAACTGAAGAAAGGCATTTACTTTCTGAACAATAAGCTTGGAGGCCTGGTTTAATTAATGGCCGAAGCTTAGTAGCTGATTTGAGAATTCTAGGTGAATGTTTACTAAAACTTCTTAGGCTGCACTCCACTGAAGGGTCAATGAGCAATATAGCACCTGATGCAGCATGAGGACATGAAAGGCACAGGCACAACTCAGTCAAGCTCAGTTGATGGTTGGGGCTACTCATTGGGTTAGATAGGTGAAATCAGCCAGGGATCCTGCTTCAGACCAAGTGTTAGCATTGGCATCTAGAGTGACGTGTGAGCGTGAAACTGATCTCTGCAGTTCAGTTTCACACTAACCAGGGCGTAAGTGAGTCAGCGAATGGGGGAAACCCAAAAATGTAGTTTTAAAAGTTTTTTTTAAATGAATAAACTAATATCTTATAAAATAATAACAAGATTACATTTGTAGAGCGCCTTTCACGTCGGTAGGACGTCCCAAGGCACTGGACAGTGTACAGCATTTCAGACCCGAGCTGGGGGAGAAGGGAGGGAGGGGGGTGGCCGATGGCATGGTCAAGAGGAGGGTCTTGAAGCGAGACTTGAAGGAGGCTAAGGAAGGGGTGAGGTGGAGTGATTGGGGGATGGAATTCCAGAGGTTGGGGGCAGAGTGGCTGAAGGCTCTACCGTCAATGGTGGGGCGGGTGGGTCAGGGGACGTGGAGCAGGCCAGAGCCGGCTGAGCGGAGGGAGCGGGCGGGTTGGTAGGGGGTTAGGAGGTCGCGGAGCTCGGGTCTGAAATGCTGTACACTTCCAGTGCCGAGGCCATGGAGGGCTTTGTAGGTGAGGACCAGGATCTTGAACTGGATCCTCTGAAGGATAGTGAGCCAATGGTGTCGGACAAGAATGGGGGAGATGGGGTCACGGAGTTTTGTGGGTGAGAGGACATGGGCTGCAGAGTTCTTGATTATCTGCAGCCTGTGGAGGGAGGAGTTGGGAAGGCCAACAAGCAGGGAGTTTGCATAGTCGAGCCTGGAGGTGATGAAGGCATGAACAAGAGTTTCGGCGCCTGAGGGGTGAGGCAGTGGTGGAGTTGGGTGATGTTACGGAGGTGAGGGAAGGCAGAGCTCGTCAAGGCTTGGATGTGGGGAAGAAAAGAAGGTTGAGGGTCGAACAAGACACCGAGCTTCCTGACTGGCTTGGTGAGTTGTAATGTGCAACCATGGAGGTTGATGCTGCCAGAGCCTGAGGTGCAGAGGCGCTGGCGCGAGCCAATCAGGAGGGCCTCAGTCTTGTTCAACTGGAGGAAATTTGCCCTCATCCAGGACTTGATAAAATGCTATGTCAAATGTAAGTAGTATTATTATCTGCATTTGTGTACTGAAGCCTATTTGTAGTAATGTTATCGCTTTTTTGCCTCTAGTTGTACCGTGTTTAACATGGCTGGTGCTGGGGAAGGAAAGAGCAAGAAGGGGGATAATGGGATTGGAAATGCCATAGACTTCATGCTTTCAAATGCCAGGCTGGTGCTGGGGGTTGGCGGTGCTGCCATGTTGGGTATTGCAACACTGGCTGTCAAGAGGGTAAGATGTTCCTTTTTTCTCAGTATTTACTATACTGTGGTGCTGACAATTCTGCTGTGGGGGAGTTGTATCTTACACTTTGTAACTAACATGAACCCTGTGGTGAAGGAAGATTGGAAATAGCAAGAGTAGAATATTCTTATTCTTCATTTTTTTCTGAATTTCTTTGACTGATGGGTGGACTCTAAACTCAGTTTATTTGCCAGTTTTCTCTCCTCCTTAAGTTGATAAGATAGGACTTCAGCCACCGCTGCTAATTCACAAAGTGGGAGAGGAAGTAAGAAGCACACAGCTGAAACCTGAAGCTGTCCTACACCTCATTCCCATCAGAGGGCTCTTCATACCAATTAATGACATGAGTCCTGGCTTACTCATGTTATTAATTGCTATGAAAATTGCTATATTATTTCCTTATAGCATGGGTTGCGATTTGAACCTAAAATTTCTGCTTATGACTGTGCTAATAAGGCTGTAATTGAACAGACTTAAGATATTGGGGGAGCAATCTATTCAGTCAGTCCACATGTCCAGCTAATGCTTCGATCTGGGTTTGCCTGTTTCCAGATGTACGACAGGGCGATTAGTGCTCCAAGTAGCCCCAGTAAAGTGGACTCGAGATCTGGGAAGCGAAGCTGGGAGGAACCCAGCTGGATTGGGTCATCACCACGGTTACTGACCAAGGATATGAAGAGCAGTGTTAGCAAGTCTCTGCAAACCTTGCCCACAGATTTTGTTCGTCTTGAACCAGGTAAATGAATTATCTGGGGGTAAAATAAGGCTTTGAATTAATATATATGATACACCAAGTACTGAAAATTCATGTCTTTTGTATGTGAGGAAATACAAAATGATTATTGAGAGAATATTCCAACATCAGTAATGGTTTTAGGAACAGAAGGGTGGTGTGGTCAACTGGTACATCTTGGAGTGAAAGGTGCAGATTTGCTTCTGTCATTTTCCCACCCTTCAAGTTATTTGTACACCTTTCATCTTAGCTTTTATATTTTAAATGCATTTATTACAGGAATGTAAGAGGCCATTCAGACCATCAAGCCTGTTCCACAAGTTTGTTTGATGAGAAGAAATCTGGGTATCTCACTTTTAAACATCCATTGCCTCTGCTTCTTTAGCCTTCTGGGGTAGTATGTTCCACACATTTGTAATGTGTTTGTGTAAATATGCTTTTATTCTGAAATCCCTCCTACTTTGGATGTAAAGTTAAGATGATGTCCCTAGTCTTTGATCCTCCACCAGAGAGAAGTCATTGACTTCATTGTGTTCAATACTATTGTTTCAAAACATATTGTTTTCCTCTGTCGGGAACAGGTATCTCCAGAGGCGCTGGTTCCAGTAAGAAATCCCACATGGACCTGACGAAGGCCAGACTGCGCATGTCCATGCAGGAGAAGCTGTCGGTTTACTACCGCAAGCACGTGATGGTTCCAGATGGGGAGATGAACCGAGCCAAGCAGGCTGCCATGGACATCTGCTCAGAGCTGCGCAATTTCATCCATGCCAAACTGCCTGACATGCCTCTCCGGGATATGTACCTCAGTGGCAGTCTGTATGACGATCTCCAGGTCTGAACTTGAGCGTTTACCCCACAAAATACACACAAACACTTTACAGTATATCCTGTGAAGCGCTTTGAGTCCTCTCGATGACATGATATGCAAGGAATATTATTATAAAAGGCTACTAATGAGCTGACATTCACTTCATCTCTAATTAGTCATTTTGTAAAGTGCTTTGAGATGTTTGTTTTATGTGAAAGATGCTACATAAATAGAAGTTGTATGTCGTTTCAGTGCAACAAATAACTTCCAATTTTTGATGTGTAGAATTCCCAATCCAAGCACATATCCATGTGTAGTCCACAGGTTGTATTCTCTTAAGACGTGTGATGCTATATACACTGAATTGTGGAATGATTGGTCACTGTTGAAGTTACGACTCCTTCAGCAGTGAGGAGCGTTATTAGTTATTGAGGAAGAAGCACGTGCAGTAGTAAGTTAAAAACATAACTAAAGTGAAATAGTTTGTTTTGCCTTATGCTGAGCAACCAGTCACCCATCATGGCAGACTTCAATTGTGAGAACAACTAATGTTCCCTCATTCTATTGTAAACCTAAGAGTGGCATTTGAGTGAGTCGTGTTTGCCTGTATAAATAATCACAGCAGCACTGGCCTTGTCTATTCATGTCAAAGAAAGTGTAAGACAGCTAAGACACAAAGTAGCTGCCATAGATATTAATTGTGTGCCAATCTTTCAGGTAGTTACTGCAGACCATGCTCAGCTAATGGTTCCGCTGATCTTGGAGAGAAATCTCTGGGCTGCCATCCCAGGGGAGGACACCATCATGAACATCCCTGGCTTCTGGCTTGTCCGCAGGGAGAACATGGAATACTTTCCTCGCAGCAGCAGTTACTGGGACCGCTGCATCGTGGGGGGCTATCTTCGCCCAAAGTAGTGATCGAGACGTTTGATAAGGTCATGTCAGGATCGATCAACTGGCCAGCCATTGGGAATGTCTTGGACCTGATCATCCGCCCAGTGGTTCCCTCTGAGTCACTGACCTTGGAAGTTCAGTATGATACCAGTAAAAGGCTGTTTATTGACTTCTTACCTTTGATTGTCATGGAGGAGTCCATGCTGATCGCCAAACCACACAGGAATGGCCGCTATGAAAACATGTGGCGTCAAAGTTTCCGGACTGCGGAAACAGCCAAACTGAGAGCCCTGGATGACGGGGATGGAGGCTGTCGCTGCTGCTGTCTGAAGATATTGAAGACGATATGTAAATACAACCCCGTCCTGGGAAAGCTGACCGCCAGCCAACTCACCAATGTCCTCCTCCATCAGAGCGAGAAGGAATGCGACTGGTCACAAGAAGCACTGGCTGATCTGTTCATTGGGGCCCTGAAGGAGCTGATTGGCTACTTGGAACAAGGCTTCCTGCCATGCATTCTGGACAACAAAGTGAACCTGTTCTTGGAACTGACTGACAATGAGATTGATGAACTGGGTTATACTCTGTACTGTTCCTTGTCAGAACCAGAGACTTTACTAAACACATGAATTGAAATGTTCAGTGGGCACTTGTACAAGTTCATATTGTCCTGGTGATCAGGGAATTAGTCAAGTGACCTATAAATGTGCCTAACCAATCCGTTACCCAAAGTTTACCAGGAGACTATTTTGAAACCAGACTTTCCTGAACATTTCTTGTGATTGTGTTGCATGAAAAGGGAAGGTCAAATGGCAGTCTCGCAGGCAGCACGTGGCAATTTATGTTAAACACAAGCAAAAATTGTGAATAGTGCTGATTTAGGGAGCCAAAATGTAGAGTAAATGTTCTCATTTCTCAATAAGTATAAATTGTAAGTGTCCAAACAAATCCACCAATTTGGGAGTGAACTTTCAAGATCGTGGTGTGAATAAAGCCTATTTAATTGAGTTGGTGGCATTTTCTTTTCTTTTGGCAATCTTCCCTCCCCCCAGCCCCCTCTGATCGGGTGTGATCTTTTCTTTCCTTCAAATGCTTATTTGCGACATACTGCTGCATGCCAGTAACCTGTTTCTATCATCTACAAATGCACAGTCACTAGACTTTCTTTCAAAATGTTTGGGCAACACAAGGTGTTATATTATAAATAACAAGTGTTTATTCTGAGCATTTGAGTCAGTGTCAGCAGTTATTTGACTGCAGAGGAATCAATAACCGAGCCTGTCCCCACGCTCACACCAAATCCCCAAAGCGGCCTTCATGAACTGCATCTATTCTCCATGTAAAATATCACACTGTTTATATCCTGTCGAAAGTAGCCTCGTGGGAATATTATATGAGGCAGGATTCCTGTTCCTGGTTGTTATTCAGTGCACATAATGGACAGGAATCCTGGCTGACGTGGGTAAAAACAGGACTGGGTGCTGTTCACCATCCACGGCTCAATTAAACGATTTGTGAACCGAGAATGAATGTCTTCAAGCATTTAAATTATACAACCTGACTAAAACAAACGGCAAAAATGTCGTGGAGAGTTAAATATACGACGAGAAAGTAAGGCAAATATCTTTTGGAATACTTTGTTGACAATATCTGAGCATTAAGAATTGGTTATTTAGGCAGTTAGTTGCCTGAGCCTCTGTAACCCAAGAAACCCTGACTTCAGGGTGCAAGATAATTGGCAAAAAAGAGAAATTCTTTGCCTGGAGGGAAAAATCCTCATCAAAAGCTAGAATTTTTAAAAAAACAAATGTCTTCCATTTTCCTTTGTTTCTTTGCGCTGTCCTCACGGTTCTCATAAAACAAGACCCTCAGAGCTCACAACTTTTACAAACAATTCTGGCTTGCAACCCAAGCCTATGATTGGTTTTGACTTCCACTTGATCTTTTAAGCCAGCTTTTTTTATGGTGTTAGCTTGGCTGGAATGCTATGTGGTATTTTCATTGGGAGAAGGGAAGGGGTGGTCCCTTAACACAAAGGTAACATTAGCCTTGGAAGAAATCAAAGGACTTGCCCTTTAACCCTTTTACCAGTGCAACCTCAGATTTGCGTTGGAACAGCACTCCAGATGGCACGATCGAATATTTCTGTTACTTTTTGTTTTAAGCAATAATCAAACTTGTGCATGAATCAAATGTTCAAAATTTGCATTAAGAACTGTAGCAAATCCCAGCAAGTCAGTGAGAGTGGTTAATGGCAAAAAGAACATTACAAGATAACTCCAGAGGAACAGCAACTTTGTGCTTTAACTGAGTGGTCCTTCATGATCAGAGCCAGCCAGAAGAAGTGTTGAGGTATGTTTTAACTATGTCTGTGAAATAAGACAGCTCCTTTACGGTGACTGACTGGGTGGTACAGTCTTTTGGAATATTGGACAGATGCGTCACGTGAGGTGGCAAAAGCCTGAGCTGAGTTAACCTGTGTGGCAGTGGGGGCACAGACATCGGTCTCTGAATTGCCTGGGTGGGGAGGCAAACAAATGAACATGATTGCTGATTGCTGACCAGCGACCCCTAGTGATCAACATTTGTGTGGAGACTGAATGAGAAAAGTAGGTGGCGAGATCAGCCATGAAGGAAATGGATTGATGATATAAATAACTTGATCTCAATGCTGGGTCAGAAGATGTAGGTTCACGTCCTACAAAGAGACTTGGTCAGGGAACTCGCAATGGCAGCATTCATTACTCTGTGTGCGAAATTGAATTCATTGTGTTATTAATCATGCAATGATTTGCCTTTTCTGCATTAGCAGAAAGCTGTCAGCAAGTTGTGAGTGACTTTAGGAAAGCTCTGCAATTTTACACAAGGAATTGGTCAGGCAAGCCTCCATTTCTTTAAGGAATTTATAAGGATTTTTCAAAAATTCTGCATGATCTTAAATTTTAAGGCTAAGATCAAGTGCTGTCCTCTGGTACCTCAACCAAGTGAGGTCATTCCTGATGTGTAAGTCTAGACAATGAGGCACAGTATTTGATGGTGGGAGGTATTCTCGCAATAAACTATCTATGATGTTGAAAACCTAGGAAGTAAAAGGTCATTCATTAAGTGTGTATATTCATTAAGATAGTTTTAACTTGCTCTTATAAAGAGGACAAACACCTGTTCCACTGATAGCTCACCCCAGCATTCGTTATCTCATTTTCTATTTTTGTGAGTCCTGAAAGGCTTTGAAACTCTTAGGATGCCTCTGTCCATGTGTCTGTGTCTTTAAGAGGGTAATAGAGTTCCCCAAATAACCCAGTGAGTACAGTTTGCCTAGAGTATCAGTAAGCCATAAAAAAAACAATCGGTAGCCTGTGCTGAGTTAGCAGATCTAAACCAAGGCAGCATTTGGATAGTGATGATTGGCTTCAATGTCTCGGGGTCCACGACGATAGACTAATTTAACAACCCAATTTAAAAATACAAATAACCCTAATCTCATCCACCCCTCAGTGCCAGGCCAGTGAAGGGGAGGAAGGACTCAGCTTCAATGCTGGGATGTGCTGCCTGTAACATACTTGACCTAGACGTTATCATTTAATTACAATTGCACTGCTTTTATGGGTGCAAAGGCATAGCATATTCTAGGATAGATATGACATATCTAGCAGCTTAGCTACAGGGTATATCCTAATATGACACTGTTGCTTGGAAACCACATTAGCACTTACCCATTGATTACGGTTTAACATAACTCTTTACAGACTGAGCGAGGAGAAACCTTTTCAGCAGAAATTCTGAGCCCCAGGAATGCCCTGTCAGCAGTTACAGTACTTCAGTGCTCAGATCCCCAACAGTAGATCCTCAACTTAATTCCTCAGTTTCTAGACACCATTCCCTTGTGAGAAACTTTACATTCTATTCAGTAATTAGCTTATCTCACCCGGGCAGCAACAAGGGCTTTACAATGGCTGCAGTACATACACTAAAGAGGGGTTGTGGCAGATATCATTGAACATGAAGTGAAAGCGTATTGACCTCAGCCACAATGCCCTTGTTCTGTGTCTAGGTTCTCACCTGACACACAGCAATAAAGCTGCAATAATCAGCACCTTCACAAGAGGTGGAGGAAGAAAACTGAAGGGGAAACGTTTTGGAATGTGAATCTGAATTGTTGAGAGCAAATCTACGCAGGAATAATTTAACTGGATAAGTCTTCAACTGAAATGGCCATTGTCTTTTCTCTGCTACAGCTGTCCGGGGCAAGGAGAAAATAAGGAAACCATATTTCTGGGCAAAGGGTATTACGATAATAATAATCCTTGCATTTGATATAGCGCTTTATCACGTCTTCGAGATATTTCAAAGCACTTCACAGAATATACTGTAAAGTGAATTGATTGTATATTTTGTGAGCAAAACACGATTGTGGGTGAATTTCCACAAGATTGTGGAGACCTGAAAATACTACAGTTGCTGTCAGTTCCATATTTACAAACCTGGCAGCTGGCAAAGAGACTTCTAGCTGTGAATTCTTTCAGGCATTGCTAAATTTAGGTGACTTCCTCAACGAGCACTGACTGTTCCAAACAAAGCCCAACAATGGCAACGTCACCTGGGGAAAGGCTTCACGCCCCACCGCATGTTGGCCATGTATTTGGCAAACATGAGAGAAATGGGAAAGGAAGGCTGTGGGAGAATTAGGCAGGGTGGAAGTTATGTGGAACATGAACACCAATGCAGACAAGTTGAGCCATGTTCTAATGGTCTATGTAATTATATGAAAAAGAAAAATGCAGAAGTATGTGTGCACTCCTCTCAAACAATGCAGGGTGGTTCCCTGGATAAACGCAGAAATAAAGACAATGTTTAATCAGAGCAATTTGCCATTTTTTTGGAACAATTAATCTTAAAAAAAAGCATAAAATATAAGTAAAAATAAGATACGATCATTACATTAGAGGGGCAAACCGGGTTCCCAAACCAGAACAAAATCAACAGGAATGAACTGGCCACTCTATTCATTTTCAGTTTTCAAAACCTGAATGCATTCAATGGGTGAAGAAGAAATCTTTGCACAATTTTGTGGATACCCTCAGGTGTTAGCTCAAGGGCATGAAAGCTTCTTGGTTTCCTGAGCAGGTGTGGCAATCTCTCATTCAGCAGGTGTGATATCTATCACTTCTTTACCAAAATAGATTCACTATGGAAACCAATGAACCCAACAACATACATACAAAATCCAGGATCCACTTGAGCTTCACGAGTGCAGTTCAGAACATCTAACTGAGCAAATACTTCATGTGAACTCTTCTACTCCTCTTTTCTATTCCCTTTGTCCTTCCACACTTAGAAATTGGTGTAAATACTTAGGCTGTCTTCACAGTGTTACATTGTGTTACACTGAATCACTAATTCTTTTAACATTTTCTCCCGAGACACTGACAAATGCTGAGATGTGGTTCCACGCCCAGTGGGAGTTGACGTGTGAACTTATACATTTAATATCATTCTTTCCATATCTAATGGAACAATTCCCAGCAGGCGGTCATGACCTTGGCAGGAACCTTGGCTAATTTCCCCCCTCTGCATTTTTCACCCTAAACGGAAAAAAGGCAAACACAACACCGTATGTCTTGGTCCTCAATGCATGAAACTGAATGGGTACAGAACACACTGTTACCATTCGATTTAATCTTGAACTGTAAACGTGGCTTTTGTCTTGGCAACTTTCCATCCTCCTTCTCTGTACCTGAGTAAATATTGTAAAGCAGTCATCTAACACTCACTTCATAGAACCAGCTACTCCCTCTGCCTCCTCATCCTTCTGGACCTCTCTGCCCCACAGTGAGTTCATTCACTTAATGGCCTTACACAGCAAGAATTCCAGACAATTATTCATGTGCTATTGAAAGTAGCTCTGCATTATTGATGGGAAAGACAGACAGTGATGGCTGATACTCACATCAATTGTCCAACCTTGGTACCCTGATCAAGCAGACAGAATTTGCATAAACAGCAATATATAACCAATTTGATGTCTGGGGGAAAAAAATTATGAGTCAGTCTCACAATTAATATTACACACATGAATATTTTTCAATGCACTATGCTGACAAAACATCTTGCATCTGGTAGTAAAACAAGTTCTTTGTTTGCATGAGGGTCACTGGAGCACCTATAGTTTGAACTCAATATGATTATTCGACATGTGCTTCAAATTAGAGCTGAGGAGCTAAGTGACATGAGAAAAAACTTCTTCACAGAAATGTTCAGGAGACTTTAGAATGCCTTGCTCCAGATGATTATAGATCCAGAATCATCTGGCAGGTTTTAAAGGGGAGTTTAGATATTTTGTAAGTAAGGGATTTGGGGAAAGTGCGGAGGATAAAAAAAAACTTTAGATGATCAAATAAAATAAATTTGTGTTCCACTGACAAGCAGAGTTGCCAAGCAGCCCGAGGCTGTTAGTGCTTGGAATGGAGAAATTCTCGTTTACTTTCCAGCCACAATTACAAGCAGCGAAAAGGCCACACCTACATACAGGGCTACTCCTTTTATAACACAATTTTTGGAATCGAGAAAATTAGACCCTGGAATTCATGTCCACAGAGAAAATAGTAACTTTTAAAGAGATCTGAAGATTGAAGAGAGACACATCAAATGGTGCTGGGGGAGTGGGCAAGGGAGCAGGAATGGACAGCTTTCAGAGGGCCACCAGGGAAATATAGGAACATAAGAACGGGAGTAGGGCATTCAGCCCCTCGAACCTGTTCTGCCATTTTATTAGATCATGGCTGATCTGTACCTCAACTCCAATTCCCCACCATTGCCCCATATTCCTTGATAGTCTGACCTAACAAACATCTATCCACTTCAGTCTTGAAAATTTGAATGGACCCCATCATCGACAGCCTTTTTGGGGAGAGTTTTAGAATTCTACTACACTTTGTGTGAAAAAATGCCTCCTTATTTCACTTCTAAATGGCTTAGCTCTAATTTTAAGATTATGCCTCCTGTTCTGGAGGCAGGGGAATAACCTTGTGTGTTGTATCTTCAGTATTGGTTTCCACTACCCAACTCCTCAGCTTTAGTTCTAATAAACTGCCCCAACCCAACCAACAATAACAAACAGAGAAAACCTCAAAGTGCTTCACTGAACGATATAACATAAGAAATGCTGGACAAAAAGACCAAGGTCCATCTCGTTCACCTTCCACCTTTCTGGCAGCCGCATGCCCAGTTTGGCAGTCCCAAACTATCTATGTACTATATGCCATGTTATTTACTAAAAGAAAACTATCTAATCTGTGTTTGAAAGAATCAACACTTCCTGCTTCAACCGTCTCCCTAAGTAGAGAGCCTGTTTCACAGGTTCACTATTCGCTCACTGAAATAGTGTTGCGTAGATTCGTTCTGAATTTATCCCCTTCAAACGCAGGCGTTTCCTCTGGTTTCACTATTCTGGACAACATGAAACAGCCTGTCATGATCTATATTGTTTAGCCCCATTAGAATCTTAAAGGCAGCAATCATGTCACCTCTCAAACTTTCCAGCGTGAACATGGCCAATTTACTTAGTTGCTCCTCATAGTCCAGTCCTTCCATTCCCTCAGTCATTTTGGTTAATCTCTTCTGTATCTTCTCGATTTTTCCAATATCCCAAAAGGTACTTGGGTGACCAGAACTTCTCTTTAAGTGTGGTCTCACCAATGATTTATACAGTGGCAGGAGTAGGGACAACTGTGGAGAGTGGGGGAGGTGTCCCATTATAGGGTCAACACTTTCAGGGTTTTTAGGGAGTGTTTTGACCACAGAGTGAGAAAGGGCAACGGGATTTTTAAAATCATCCTTCCACCTCCTTCCAGCGCCATCAACCCGGGGACATCGCGGAGGACTTCACAAGGAGCTGCTGTCAGGTGTTCACAGGCGAAAGATTGGGAGCTCGGCGTCGTGCTCCGCCATCGTCAAGCGCTCCGAGGCGCTGCCCTGCCTGAGGGGCGCTGTGTAAAATGTCAGTTCTTAATTGTGAGGGATTTTTTTCCAAAAGTTATGCGAGGATTATTATTATTATTATCATTATTATTAGCAGGGAAGCTTGGCTGCACATGGTGGGATGGGTTACCGTGTTTCCTGCTCACAGTACAGGCTGCTTTTACACACCTGCTCTCTCTCTCTCGCTCGCTCTACGGCCGCCATTGAGCAGCTGTCACTCCCTCATCCGCCCAAACCGCCCGCGCGCCTCCAACCGCCGCCCCGCGCGCGCGGCTCCCGCCAACTGTCAGCGCGCGTGACTGCAAGTAGCGCCGGCGCCGCCAGCTTCAAGCGCGCGCGCGCGCGCGCGCGGGTCACATCCTTCGGCCAACAGTTCGTAATTAGACGGCAACGCCCCGTGTCCAAGTGAAGCAAAAAGCGGTTAATATATTCGCGGAGGTATTAACCTTCTGCTCGGGAAGGTTAGGAGGAGGGGGGGCGGGGAAAGGAAACCGGTTTATTTGCGGTGACGTAGACGGCGGAGGAGTGCAAGCTGCAGCGCGGCTGCGCGGGTATATAAGGCGGCGCTCCGCGCACCGCGCGGTTTTTCTCCCCGCAAACAGCCACGTGTGAGTAAAGCGAGTCCGGTTTGGCCATGGCGGCGGCTGTCTAAAGCGGGAGCCCCGGCACCTAGGCAACAGTGCACTGCACTGCGCAACAACACAGGCATTAACAATGGCGTAAGTCTCTCTTTTTTAAAAAAGTCTTGGGATGTTTTGACATTTGGTCTGTTCGGGGCGCGGCGGTGGCGCCGTGACCCCCCCGGGGGGGGAGGGGGAATAGCGGGTATAAAAGTGGGTATAAATGTAAATGGTTTCGAGTGTTCGGTTTGTTATGTTGTGACAAAAGATTTGTCCGCGGAGGAGGAAGTGGAAGTCGGGTTTGCGATCACAAAAACTGCTTCTTACGTTTTTTTAAAAAAAAATATTTCTATATATATTGTGTTCGAAGTTTTCGATCGTTACCAAATAAACCGGTGGGGTGTGGGGGGGAAATCCTCCCTCGTGGATGGGGGAGACATTGAGCTGTGAAATGGCAGCGCTGTGTGTGAGAGAGAGAGAGAGAGAGAAGATGGCGCCCGAGTAAAACGTGGCACCAGGAGGTGGTGAGAGGCTGTTGGCGGGTGTGGCCTCTGACTGACCACTTCCCTCTTTCATAATCAACTGCTCTTGAGGTTAACAATACAATACGACGTCTGCAGAGCCATCGCGCCTTTCGTGTTGGGAGGACGTCCCGACAGGAGAGGGGGGGGGATCAGCCCTGAAATTTATGTGAAGTAGTCACCCCCCGCACTCCGCCATCCCCCCCCCGCGCGCCCCCGCGCTGGGACATCCGCCACTGACGTCAAAGGCGCCGCGTCATACAATGTGCAATGGCTTCAGGGAAAGCTGCACTTTTCGTTGGATTGGGACGTGTACTCCCGTTTGCCACAACGTCATCGGTTTGTGAATCTGATTCCGTTCATATTATTTTCTTTCCTTTCCGCTGCTGAGGGGGGTTGGGTGGGGGTTGGGGGCGGAGTCTGCCTCTTGCTCATATCTGCACTCCCAGTGGGAGTTGCCAGATGGCGAGAGACTCTCACTCTGCTCCCACCCGCTGAGATGATTATCTTTTGCATAGACAAGCGATTGTATCCGGGATCTTCCTGACCGTTGGCTCAATTCCATTTGGAAAGTTTACAGGTTTACAAAACTCAATGTGGAGTATGGAGTAGGTGCAATTACATTGATAATTGGACGTGTCCGTATTTCATGTTTGAATTCTAACAATTGTGGTGTGGTTTGTCCTATCTCTATTTACAAAATGTTTTTTCTCTTTATGCTTAGGCTCCAAAATGGGCTTGTCAGCATTGCTGCTGTCGACAGCATAGAAACACTCGACTCGAAAACGTCATATTTCCTCGAATATCTTGCATTACGAAAACAAACAGAAGATGTCAGTTTGGCCAAATTCTTCGCTTTCCACCTTGATGGAGGACTTGGTGTCCCTCCTGGACTCGCCGTTTCTGACGGCTGAAGACGACCCCTGTCTCCTGCACAAGGATCTGGAGGCCGGGCCGGTGAAGGCCTGCCTCAGGTCACTCCCGTTTGGCGATGCATCCTCCCAATGGCCGTGTGTCAATCCATTACTGGACACAGACAATGGTGTGGGTAAGTTAATGCATGTCATGTTTGAGGCTCATCTTCTCACACACTAATCAGCCTGGACTCGTGAAGTTGCACTTGCCCAAACTCTTAAGGATCTTTCACAGAGATGGATACTATTATTCTGGTCTAGATTCAGACCTAAATCCTAGAAAAATTTCTTATTAACTGGTAAATTGTGCACCCAATTGTTATAAAGTGTAATTTCTGGAGTACCCAAAATAACTTGAAACTTTTTGCCTTTTTCAGGGGATGCGTTCACCGGCTTGGACTGGATGGTTGAGAAGGTAGATCTCTTTGACACCCTGATTGAAGATGAAAGTGATCCTCCATCCCCAGAGGACCTGATGGCAGCACTGGATCGTTCTTGTGACCTTCTGGATGACCTGCCCTTTGACCCCTTGCCCAATAAACTACAAGTATCTGACCCTGTGCTGGACAATAATAATCTGGACTTTGGGGCATTCCCCACCTCACCCCTGGGATCTGATCAACTGGCCCCCGCTTCCCCCTCCCCCGTCAGCCTGAAAACCCCAGAACTTTTCTCCTCTCCGAGCCACTCAATAAATTATGAAGAGGAGAGTGAAACCA
The DNA here is from genome assembly GCF_018977255.1 of Callorhinchus milii. Lineage (NCBI taxonomy): Eukaryota > Metazoa > Chordata > Chondrichthyes > Chimaeriformes > Callorhinchidae > Callorhinchus > Callorhinchus milii. The sequence continues at coordinate 153,026 of NW_024704772.1, forward strand.
GTGTTTTAGATAATGATAAAAGGCTAGATTTGGCTTTGCTTCAATCATCACCACTTCAGAATTCCTGCAAAGAGAAGGATGAAGGGGCTTTATCTGACTCTGACAGTGGGCTTTGTAAAAGTCCAGTTCAAACCCTCGACAGTGGGCTTGACACAAGCCTAGCTCGGACTTCAGGGGGTGCTTTGTCGGACTCTGACAGTGGGCTTCCTGCAAGCCCCTGTCACAGTCCTGTTCAGTCTCCAGATAATAGCATGTCAGAAGGCTCCTCTCAATCTGGCCTGTCCTCACTGGAGAGTTTAAGCCCAGTCAGGTCGACACCGTACGACCGCCCTAATGCAGAGACAGTAGCAAAAGTAACACCAGCCAAAGTGAAAGTAATCAGTGGTGCAGAGCCGAAAGTTATAGAGAAAAAATTGAAGAAGATGGAACAGAACAAAAGTGCAGCAACACGGTACAGACAGAAGAAGAGAGCAGAGCAGGAAGCTATAACTGCAGAATGCCGGCAGTTAGAGGCAAAAAACCAGACCTTGCAGGAGAAAGTGGACTCTATGGCAAAAGAAATTCAATATTTAAAAGGCTTGGTAGATGAGGTCAGAAAAGCTAAAATTAAAAAAGAAAAAAGCTTGTAATGTAGAATAGTGTGTTTGTATATGTTGTAGTACTTGTTTTTAATGTTATTTGTAATAAAACATTGAAAATGTCAATCAGTAGTTGATTACTTATTCCTGGAGGGTTTTGCAACATAACCTGCACAAAGTCATTTGATTCAACAACAGCTTCCATTTATACAGCGCCCTTCACGCGGGGTGGCTCCCAGGAGAGCTTCGCAGTGGGGGAGTAACGACAAGTCGGGGAGAGGGAAGCCATTCAGAATACCTGTTCTCATTCTGTCCTAAGCAGATAAATTCATTAGTTCAATAAACCATTCATGGAACATCTGTAAGAGCACCTTTCTGCAGCCCACACACCGTGATGTGTGCAGTGGAGATGAAGATGTGATAATTTCCCAAACCATTCCCAGTTACGACATTTATACAAAGTGAGGATTGCAGTTCTCTTCCCCTGTCTGTACCACCTGGTCGTAGCCTTGTCGAGGTGCTCCCTTCTGCTTTACGCCATTTAATCTTCCTGTATTGCACAATTAACATTTTTGTGTCTCATAATTCACAGCAATCTGTAAGGCCCATTTGTTTCTTCAATTAAATCTGTTAAGGACAATCAAGATTAACCTGCCATTCAGAGATTTATGTTGACTGACTGATCAGATCTTGTTTCTCCAAGTAGTTTAAGCAGTTTTTTTTCTGGGTTTTGAAGTAAGACTACCTGGGATATAAAATTGTGAAAAGCTGTGCAATGGGAGCGGGGGGGGGGGCGGAATGTGGGTTGATTGATTGCCATTCTACTACGGCCAATGTACTGCCAGCAATGACGTTCATACGTGTCATTACTCAGTTCAAGGATAAAGAACAGATGTTGCTGACGTGTGGAGATAAGCTTCTCCCACTTAATTAGATTTACATCTTTATGTACTGATCACAAACACAGTGTCAGAGATAAATACACACTGCCCTTCAGTTCAGGCACATCTGTTCTTTTTACTCGATCCAATTTTACCCTTGAAACCACATTGAGCACACATTGGAGGTGCTCGTTTGTAGACTTTACACCCACCCCTAGGCTTTGATACCTAGCGGTTGGAGCCCAATTCTCTATGGACCTGCACTCAATCTAATCTGATCACACAGAACACCTCGACCTCTCGGTAGGACGTCTGATAACAAGTACCAACAGTGCACCATGGAGCTCAGCACCTGTAGTGTTCAGGGGATTCGCAAATCAAGCAGGAAGCTGATTCCTGTGGAGTCCTGTAGCTCAGTAGTTAGAGCACTCGCCTCACAAGCGAGACTCGGATTTGATTCCCGGGAGGGCAAAACCTTGGACAAGTTTCCTTACTCCACAAGCCCGATGATAATCCCTCAAGAAAAAAAACAATAAATTGGTCACTTCAATCCACGACTGTTTATGGGACACTGCTGTGCGCTTCACAGAATTGGCTGCCGCATTTGGCCCACAAATGTACAATCAATTCACTTTACAGCCTATTCTGTGAAGCCCTTTGAGACGTCTGGAAGACGTGAAAAGCGGTATATCAAATGCAAGGATTATTATGTTCTTATTCATGCCGTTCACACAAACTCGATCCCACCTCTAATCATTTTAATCTCATTCTCCGAGTCTTCCCTAATATTCAAAGGTTGTTGTGAAATAATCTCTTGCTCCCTCCTCATGACTCAGCGGGTGAATTCACTGCCAGGTTTGACACTGACTCAGGGAAGCTTGGCGGGAATGTCTGGCAGCGAGCTTGTGCTGATCACAAACTACTCATTGAATAAATTCACTTGAGACATCAGACAAACATTTCTTTCTTATACGGTTGAGAAAGTGAACCCAGAAAATACTGTCAGATCCACAGGCAGCAAGACAAGTGGGTAATAATAATAATAATTCTTGCATTTGATATAGCACCTCATGTCTCAAGGCGCTTCCAGAATATACTGTAAAGCGAATTGACTACTTCATAGGAGGTTCTAATCGACTGAATTAACGACAACAAAATTACATTTGTAAAACGTCTTTCACGTTGGGAGAACATCTCAAGGCGCTGAACAGTCAGAGATCAGGACGAGAGTGTGAGGGGGCAGGGTCGGGATGAAGGAGGGAAGAGAGATAGGAGGGCGGCTGAAGGCACTTGAAAAGGAGGGGGAAGGCAGAGCGGGTCATGGGCAAAGATATGGAGGAGAAAGGACAGTTCAGGGTCAAACAAGGCGCCCAGGTTCCTGACTGGCTTGGTGAGGTGGAGTGTGCATCCTGGATGGTGATGGTGCCAGTACCCCCACACAAAGCACGATGACTGGACTGAGGTCCATTACGATAGAGATACAGACATGGCCCAAGAAGGGTACCTGATCCCTAAGTCAGTGCCTTCAGCAAACGAGGGGAGAGAATTGGGAGTCATTTTAGTGATGTGCTCTGAGAACCAGCAATTCAGCAGAGACATTCTTCACAATGTGATAGGTAAGCTGATGAACTATTATGACCCATTTTCTCTACGGCTCAATGACCCTGCTGAATAGGATTTCACTCCCAATAGTTTGCCAGCCCAGCTCACCCCGATTCCTCCCATTGTCTGTGCTGCCGACTGGGTTTTCATAGACAAACGTGACTGCACAGTGGTTAGCTGCCAACTCAACAAAACCTGAGCCTCGAGTACATTGGTCTTGGCTTGATATTGACCCATTCATGGACCAGGTACACCTCAGGGTAGAGGTACCGCTGTTTTTTTTGGAGAAAACTGTTCCACTTTTATTGCATCTCGTCACACTGGAACATCTCAAAGCACTTCACAGGAATTACCAGCAAGTGTAGTGACCGCTGTATTTGTAAACACAGACCTTGGTTTAAACGTCTCATCTGAAGGACGGCACCACTAACAATGCGGCCAGCAACCCTCCCACAGTGCTGCACTGGAGTGTCAGCCTCGACTGTGAGAGTCCTGACATGGGGCAGGAACCCACAACCTTCCCCGGGCGGGCACTATTGGTGTGAATTAGTCGCTTGTAGGTCACTGCTCCTTTAAGAGAGAGTTTTATTTTAGTCATTTTTGGAATAACTCCCAAACCTAGTACCATAGCTGGGTGTTGCCTTGAGCTGGATGGTAAAGAGTGTCCACCAAGATAAAAGCTTTTAATTATCTCTTGCTGCTTCATGTAAGTGAGTGTGCGGAGCCCAGAGCCGAGGTCACCACAAGCCTCGGGAACAGAAAAGTTTGCAGTTTGTTACGCCCCCGGCAAAATCATCTGGCTGTCCGTGGGGACAGTGGACCACAAGCCCCAACATTCAGGGTGAGCAGCAAAGTCATGGACGGGGGGAAAAGGACCGAAAGGGAAGCAATGGATCTTGTATCTGGTAAACCAGCCCACGTCCCACTGATCTCCTGCTAACACTGCAATCTGCCCGAGACTGATGGCAATGAGGCGGGGAGGCACAGTGGGTGAGGTTCCTATTCAGAGAAGCTGTGCTCGGGGGAGATTAAGACTTACTCAATTCAGGGAATTCAATACAGGAAGTTTTCTGCTGACGAGAAACAAGAAACTGTTCGCTTTCCGTAAATTGTCAATTAGGGAAATGAAATATTCCAAAATGAGCATTGCTTCCCCTGGCTTCTCGACACCCTGCAAACCAGTCCACCCTGTCCTCAGCCAATGTGCACACACACACACACAGACACACACACACAGACACACACTGCAACCTGCTTACCCAGAGATCTGTGTTAATGATATCTGGGCTCAGTATCACACCTTCACACCCAGAGCGGTTTCGTGATCTGCCGTGATCTAATAAACTCAGGGGAATGGCTCAACAATCTCTTCCTGTTCCTATGATGGGATCTCAGTCTAAGCTGACTCTCCAATGCAGCGCAGTGGTGGTGTGGGTGGGGTGGGCTTTCGTTGTCAGAGGTACCGTCCTTTGGATGAGATGTCAAACCGAGTTCCCTGTCTTCCTGTTCACATGGGTGTTAAAGATCTCATGGCACTATTTGAGAAGAAAAGGGAATTTCTCTCTCTCTCGGTGTCTTGGCCAACAATGCCTCAAAATGAAATTGCTCACTCACTCCATGGCTGTGGGCAAATTATCTGCTGTGTTTCACCCACAAATACACCGCCACCCCACTTCACAGTAAACTACAGTAAATCCTATGAAGCACTTGGAGACATTCTGTATCAAATGTAAGGATATTTATGATAATAATCAAGAGCAGGAGCCCTCCCTAAGCCACGGACATTTGCTACCCTGCCTTATCACACTCTCAAGAATTTTACTTTGAAGTGTAGTGACTGTAGGCACTTTGTCACAATGCGCACACAAAGGAGAGCCGCCAGCGATTGGTGGAAAGTGTTGTGAGGGGGAATTGTTGACAGACGTTACATTAAAGTAATTTGAACCACAGTTCAAGGAGCCAAAAGTTGGAACAAAAGGCAGTTTCGGAAACAAAGTGATAACTGTCCGTGCGGCACCGGGCGGATAAATCCGGGTGTGTCTGAGGGACAGTTAGAGTCGGTCAAATAAGTCGATGCTGGAATTCTCACACACCATTGTTGAGCCGTAAAACCTTCACTGACTGGGACTCAGAACATAAAATGGCTGCAACCAACTGCAATATGGAGGCAGCTCAGTGACAGGCAGAGCCACACTGCCACCTCCTGGTGACCAGGCGACACTGCACGCTCACACTGCCACCTCCTGGTGACCAGGCGACACTGCACGCTCACACTGCCACCTCCTGGTGACCAGGCGACACTGCACGCTCACACTGCCATCTCCTGGTGACCAGGCGACACTGCACGCTCACACTGCCACCTCCTGGTGACCAGGCGACACTGCACCGCGAGGACTGCACAACCCAGTATTTTGTTGCGTTCAGCCATGTCCCACAAACAGCCATGGTGTGAGCGACCAATTTTTATTTGGCCAGGACACTTGAAGTACCTCACCTAAAGGAAGAAAGTGGTTTGGATCCCAAAGTATAGAAAGTTTAATATTTAATTGTCACACGCCTCTAATACAGCAACGAGTCTGTCTTTAGTTAAGTAACTGTGATCCACTACTGACACATACCTAAATTTAAGGCTTTTGTCTTGATCCTTACTTAGGGACTTGTGTGAACAGTGAGGAACACCCCAACCCAGTCCATCCCACCCCAGCTTCACCAACAATACATCCTGTACCTGCGGCTCATGGGCACGTTTGCTCTTGTTCAACATTCGCTCCAGCCACTGAGACTCCCAAGTTATTGCGGATTTCCAAAATATTCTTTCTCAAATGTCCTGAAGTCTTTCTCTGAGAAAACACTCTTTTCTTCCTTCTTTGCTTTCTCCTCTTCCGGAAGGTCTCTCGCTTTCCTCCCTCGATTGTAATTGAGAATCTGCACCAAAGCAGAGAATTGCTCCACGTTATAATCTATTGCTCTGAAATGCTCCCCTTGTGAAGGGTACGAGGGAAATACAAGTTGTTGTCGTTGTTCACTCCAGTAAATCAGAAGATTACAGGAGGCCATGCACTCCTCCAAACGCACACACACTCATGTGTGTATATGCACCCACAAACACGCCTGCACACGTGAACACACACATACGCTCGTGTGTATATGCACCAACACAGTACCGAGACACACCCGACCTTTTCAGTCGCACTCACCTGTCTGGTGATGCTGCTCTCAGTCTGTGAGCTCACGCCCAGCATGTACCGGAGATTGTCTTCAGTGTGGTCCGTACCCTGTCGTTTCCGATACTCCTCTGTCGAGGAAAGAGCGCTCTTATTAACACCCGGCAAGATGGAGTGGAGGACTAGTGGGAATGCTCATTGTATTCCCCTCAGTGGGGAAACCCACCGTGCGATGTGATGTGATGCCGAGCCACACAGTGGGGTCTAACCTGCGGTGATTTCTGATAACATTTTTTTACGGAGGATGTGTTGGATATGTGCAGGTCCTCCCTCACATGGACAGTGTCAGCACGGGAGACAACCACTCGCCCCTCAATGTCCCCCACACGGGCGTCTACGTTCGCAACTCTTTAAAAGCCATCAGCAAGCGCTGGTCATCGCTGAAGGAACAAAAAGGTGTGAGGGTCACGTACCGAGGGCTGACTTCACCGCCTTCCCCTTCACAGTGGATTTGACCTTTTTCTTTTGTGCATGAAGCCTCTGCCGCTGCTTCTTGACTCCTCTCTTGCCTGTGGTCCTCAGGCCGGTGCGGTCAGTCCCAGTCCGGCCACACGCCACCTTCCTCTTCACCGTCATGTCACTTTTACCTGAAACACAAGGCGGCGATCGCGTCAGAAACACAGTCAACAACGCACAGTAATTGGCCTCTGCGCTCGAGACGCTGCCGTGTGATAATGTGCCATAAAACACAGAGTTTCATCTTCTTTGCCATCACACGGAGCAGCACCGACCGGGCGGCACTTTATTATAATAATAATAATAATAATAATCCTCGCACTTGGTACAGCACCTAATCATTTTGATGACGATGACGCAAAGAGCTTCACATGATATTGCTGTCCAGTGGAGTGACTGTGCCTTTTGTGGGCTAAACAGGAGAGGGAGTGGGGGGAGAGGCGGGAGAGGGGAGAGAGGGGGGGAGGGGGAGAGAGGGGGGGAGGGGGGGGAGGGGGGAGAGAGGGGGGGAGGGGGGGGGAGGGGGGGCAGTGAAGCCCCACTTACCCCTGGTTTCCTGGCCCAGCAGCTCCAGGCCTTTCCTCACCAGCGACGCCGACATCCTACTGTAGGCCCGAACCTCACCAGCGCCGCCCACTGGTCACACACAGCGCCGCCCACTGGTCACACACAGCGCCGCCCACTGGTCACACACAGCGCCGCCCACTGGTCACACACAGCGCCGCCCACTGGTCACACACAGCGCCGCCCACTGGTCACACACAGCGCCGCCCACTGGTCACACACAGCGCCGCCCACTGGTCACACACAGCGCCGCCCACTGGTCACACACAGCGCCGCATGCGCGGTGAGTTTGTGCGTATGTGTGGGGGAGAGTGTGTGTGTGGGGGGGGAGTGTGTGTGGGGGGGTGTGTGTGGTGTGTGTGTAGGGGGTGGAGGGAGGGTGTGGGGGTGTGTGTGGGGGGGAGGGAGTGTGTGTGTGGGGTGGAGGGAGGGTGGGTATGTGTGTGTGTGGGGGTGTGTTTGGTGGGGGGGTGTGTGGGTGTGTGTGTGGGGGGTGTGTGTGTTTGGTGGGGGGGTGTGTGTGGGGAGGGGTGTGTGTGTGTGGGGGGGGTGTGTGTGGGGGGGGTGTGTGTGTGGGTGTGTGTGTTTGGTGGGGAGTGTGTGTGTGGGTGTGTGTGTAGGGGTCGATGGTGTGGGGAGGGGTGTGTGTGTGTGTGGGGGTGTTTGGTGGGGGGGGGGGTGTGTGGGTGTGTGTGGGGGGGGGGAGGGTGTGGGGGTGTGTGTGTGTGTGGGGGGGGGGAGGGTGTGTGTGGGTGTGTGTGTGTGGGGGGGGAGGGTGTGTGGGGGGTGTGTGTGTGGGGGTGTGTTTGGTGGGGGGGGTGTGGGGGTGTGTTTGGTGGGGGGGGGTGTGTGGGTGTGTGTGTGGGGGTGTGTTTGGGGGGGGGGGTGGAGCTGAACAAATAAGGTTTCAAATATAATCGCTGACTGAGAGTTAAACATTGAGCGGTTTATGAAGCCTTATGTTTAAAGTGCGGCCCTTACGCTCCCGGCTTCAGGTTTTTTTCACCCACAAAATACAGTCACTAAACTTTGCGGTGTATCCTGTGAAGCGCTTTGAAACGTTTCGACGACGTGACCAGGCGCTGTGGCCAATATTATGATGATGAAGGTGTCGCTGGGATGGCAGCAGCGTGTGGACAACTTGGGGCGCTGTCGGGGTATTGCCGATCGGGGTATTAAATCTCCTGAGGTTTGGCAGTAATTAGCTGTGAAGTTTACTCATTGATGCCAGAACCAGTGAAACTACATCAGTGAGGAGTAACCTCTACTCTAAACCGCCACTCCCTCTGCCAGTGACTCTGCCACTGCCTCACCCCTCAGGCTGCCCAAACCCTCACCCACGCATTCGTCACATCAAGGCTCGGTTACGGGAACTCCCTCCTCATCGGCCTTCCCAACTCGTCCCTTCACAAGCTGCAGATCATCCAAAACTGCAGGTCGTTTACTCTCACGCACCCTGGCCCGACCCCACCGGCTCCCCATCCCCCAGAGGATCGAGTTCAAGATCCTCATCCTCACCTTTAAGGCCATCCACAGTCTTGCCCCCTCCTATCTCTCTGACCTGCTGACTCCCTACCAATCTGCCCACTCCCTCCGCTCAGCGAGCTCCGGCTGCTCCATATCTCCCGCCCGACCCGCCCTACCATCGGTGGCCGGGCTTTCAGCCTCTCTGCCCCCACACTCTGGAACTCCATCCCACGGTCCCTTCGCCTCGCTTCCTCACTTGCCTCCTTCAAGGCCAGTCTCAAGACCCTTCTCTTCGACCGTGCCTTTGGTCTCCCTCCCACCTCTCTGCCTTCCCTCACCCCTACACCACCCCTCCCCCATGCTCGGGCCCCGACACTTGACTGTTCCAACGCTTTGGGACGTCCTCTCGATGTGAAAGGCACTCTATAAATGTAATTTTGTTGTTGTTGTTGTAATCACTAGTTACAGTGGCTTTGGCGAGAACCAAAGTGATTCTCCCAGATATAAAAGTGTTCGTCAGAGCTGAGTGAGTCTCCATGTGTTATCTCTGAAACCCACTGACAGTTTCTATCATGTGAAGCGAGCCCTCGCTGGGTTGCCAGTGTCACAGAGGTCATTCATCCTGCATTAACGTTGGCTTACAGAACACCATACGTTCAGGAAGAGCTATCCGTTTAATGTCCAAATGTTCACTCACCCCTTCCCCAGTCCCTTCCTCAGAAAGTGTCTCATCAAATTGGAAAGCTTTCAAGGTGCTTCACTTCACAGGTAATTCCTGTCAAGCGTAGTGACTAAGTAGTTAGTTTCACTGCTGGCTACTCCTTTGAACCCAACACTTACAGCACTGAACTCCTGGGTCAGCTGAGATCAGTGAACCCAACACAGGAGAAACCCTGAGTAATCACTGTACAACAACAACTTTTTTCCGAGAGCGCTTGAATGCCCAGTGCTATCCAGCCCCACTCCTCACTGCACGTCACTCAGTCACTGGAACCGTCGGAAAGATTCTACATAATTTATTTTGAATTATTTCAACAGCAATTAATAAAGTATATCACAATTCAATTTCTCTACAGATCACATTACTGAAGGCAAGGCGTAAATTGGAGCAATATCTCTAAGTTTGATACATTGGAGCAGGAAGCAGACTCCATCATTACATCTGAGCTTCTGAAATGGTTTTTAAGGCTAGATCATGTAGACCATGATAAGCTGTTTTATCTTGTACTGACCAGTAGAACCAGAGGACATGGCCTGTGATTGGAGGGGAGTAAATTCAGAACAAATCTGTGGAGACACTACTTCAGTGAGTGAACAGTAAATGTATGGAACAGAGTCCCTGAGGAGACAGACGGAAGCAAAGTGTTGATTATTTCAAGAACAAATTAGAGCGATTTCTGTGACAAATTCCCAAATTTAGTCTGAATTTGTAAGCCGCTTTTCTGCAGCTGTTACAAAGGACTTTCAGGCAAAAAATTTCAATAATTTGGTCACTCAATCCACGGCTGTTTGTGGGGACGCTGCTGTGTGCAATTGGTTGCTGTATTTCACCCACAAAATATACAGTCAATTCACTTTACAGTATATCCTGTGAGCGCTTTGAGAAGTCTCGAAGATGTGATCATGCGCTGCATCAAATGCAAGGATTATTATTATTAAAATGCTGAAACTTCAGCTCAGGTTTTGTCTGAGTAAGTTTTTCATTTCTCCCATTGCTACCAAAGGGCAGATATTTCTGACTCGGAACAGCTTCACCATTGGGAGACCACCATTGGACGAGGTGGGTGGGGGGGCTACTTCAGCTTCCCTTTTCCCTCGGAGATAATGTTCTCGGGCTTGGCGCGTGTGAACCACTCCACCCAGGAGCCATCATAGATAGCCACGTCCTCCTTGCCGCAGAGATAGGCTGCCAAGGCGATGTGACAGGCTGTCACCCCTGTCCCACACGTGGCCACGATGGGTTTGCTCAGGTCCACATGGTGCTCCTCAAATATCGCTCGCAGCGAAGCCACGTCCCGCATGAGCAGCGTCTCCGGGTCCAGGAAGGTGTTAAACGGGATATTGATGCTCCCAGGAATGTGGCCCGGCTCGAACCCTGGAGATAAATAATAATAATAATCCTTGCATTTGATACAGCGCCTTACCACATCATTGAGACGTCTCAAAACGCTTTACAGAATATACTGTAAAATGTAGTGACTAGATCTTGTGGGCAAAACTCAGCAGCCAATTGCGCACAGTAGTGTCCCACAACAGTCGTGGATTGAGGAATCCAATTTTTTTGTGGAGGGATCATTACCTGTGGAAAAGCGATCCACTGCTGACAATGGTACAATAGCATCAATGATGGTGTGTAACTAGAGCCGAACGTGGCAGCCAATTAAGAGATCCAAGTAACGCCCAGGTTACTGCAGCAAATTGTTGGCCACCATGACACTCCCAAAATAAGACCGGATTTTAGAAGTTCCTACAGCTCAGTACCATTTTAGTTTTAAGACAAAAGCTGTCTTGCAGCCAAAGACCAGGTGAATTTTGAGTGCTCAGGGAATCAGAGTTTCAGTCAAGGATTTCCCTATTGCTCAACCCTCAGAATTGCTGACTTTGTCTAATCTGATTGTTACTTTAACAGAATCCAGGTTAATCATTAGTGGGATAGGTCACACATAAACACTGACAAACTGTCTACCCGGTGAGGAAATCACTCGCCCATAAATACTTAGACTCCTGGGCTTGTGGCTCACAAAGTTTCCAAATAATAATCAATAATAATCCTAATTAAAACATCCCCACAAACCTTTAAAAGTTCCGAACTGTGGCTGAATTTGACAACTGCCCACAATTCTAATGCCGACTGTCAAAATATATACAAGAAATTACATCAGTAAAGCACCTTTCACGTCGGGAGGACGTCCCAACAACAACAACAACAACTCTCCTGGTGTTTTCAGATGAGACGTTCAACCGAGGTCCCGGGATGTCTGCAGATTAGTTGCTGCAAAACAGTCACTACAGTTTACAGTCGAGTCCTGCGAAGCGCTTTGAGGCAAAGGGTGAAATTACAAGGAACGAAATGCCAGGGGGAGGTTCCAGCGATTGTTACTCCAGTTACTTGGATAATGGGTACAGGATTATTATTTTCATTGTGTTATGTTGCTGTTAAGGCGCGATGATGAGTTGTTTAAGCACAGACTCTCCCTGAGCTCTGGGGTAGAGGGTTATTAATAATTACTAGTTCAATAATCCGCACTTTGGGACGTCCTCCCGACATGAAAAGCGCTTTACAAACGCCATCTGTTGCTGTTGCAGTAGTTATTATTAGTAATAATATTATCAGTAATGAGGCGTGGAGACCCCCTCCAGGCTCCGGGCTCACTCCCCCCACCTGGAGCTGCCCCGGTTATTAAAGGGGTTTGTGTAGATGATCGTTAAGTTATATCAAATGCAAAGATTATTATTATTATTATTATTATTATATATTATGAGTTATTTCAGGGGTTAGTGAGGGGGTGACAGACACACACCACACACCCGAGTGTGGGCTCGGGTTCCCGGCCCTGAAGCCCTGGAGATCATGTGGTGTTTGTGCAGATGATTACATTATATTATTATAATTATAATTATTATTATTATTATTGGGGGTCATTAGTGGGACACACACTCACTCACTCACTCACACACCCTCTCTGGGCTCGGGCTCGATGCCCCTGAAGCGGCCCCGGGACCGGGCGTCCAGCAGCTGGAAGCGGGGTCGGTGGATGTTGCTCACGACGGCGGGGAAGGCGGTGACGGCGCTCGGGGTGTAGGAGGCGGTGAAGGCCCGAGGCCTGGGGCTCGCGTGGCCGCTCTCGAGCGGGAGGCCCAGGCGGCGCCAGGCGGCCAAACCGCCGTCCAGCACCGACACCGCGCGGTGTCCGAACAACCGGAACATCCACCAGACCCGCGGGGAGCAGAAGGCGCCGTAGGGGCTGCCGTCGTACACCACCACCCGGCAGCCGCCGCTCACCCCCAGGCCGCCCGCGTAGGCCGCGAAAGCCTCGGGCTCGGGTAGCGAGTGCTCGTAAGGGGACGAGCGGTCGCAGCACTCGTCCAGGTCAAAGTACCCGGCGCCGGGGATGTGGGCCTCGCGGTGCTCCCGCCGCCCGTCCCGCCCCGACCCCGGCAGATACCAGGAGGTGTCCAGCACCCGGATCGGCTGCTCGGCCCCGGCCCCCGGAGCCCCGGACCCCGGAGCCCCGGACCCCAGGGCCTCGGCCAGGCAGCGGGCAGACACCAGCGTCCGGCTCAGGCTCATGGCGGGAGCTTCGTCTGCTCCTCAGCCACAAACACACCCCTTCCCCCTCACTCTCTCCCTCCCCTCACTCCTCCCCTCACTCCCTCCCTCCCTCCTCCCCTCACTCCCTCTCTCCTCCCCTCACTCCCTCCCTCCCTCTCTCCTCCCCTCACTCTCTCCCTCCCTCCTCCCCTCCCTCCCTCCCTCCCTCCTCCCCTCACTCCCTCTCTCCTCCCCTCACTCCCTCTCTGCTCCTGACTCGCTGTAAAATCGCAGCTGACTGACTGACTGACTGACCACCGGGAGACAGAGAGATTCTCCCTTCTCTTCGAACAGCGCTGTGGGATCTTCAACGTCCACCTGAACAGACAGACGGGACTTTTAATCCTGAATCTGATTCTCATGTGGGCCGGGGAGCGTGTTATAATAATAATAATAATCCTTACATCGGTACAGTGCCTTTCACCCCAGGATGCCCCAAAGCACTTCACCGGATGTACTGTAAAGTTTAATGACTGTGTGTGGTGTGGAGTTCATTTAGTGTTGAAACCCTCAATGCACGAGGGGGTCATTCACATGCAAGCGAGCGAGAGCATTTTGTTTCAGGTTTTGTCACCGAGCGCGAGGCCGTGTACGTGCGCGGGTGCGGTCCAACACAGGATTGAGCGCTGACTTCATTGCTTTTAGCCAGAGCAGTAATAGGGCCATTACAATTGGCTACAACTCTGCGCAAACTGGCTGCCGCGTTTGTCTACGACACAGTCACTGTACCTTACAGGGTATCCTGTGAAGCGCTTCGATAGTCCTCCCGATGTGAAAGACAGTATATCAGATATCAGACGAACCCACTATCAGTTGACAATAAGAATTTGAGGATTTCCAGCTGCCTCTTTGGAAGCAGCGAGACAAAGGCACCTCCACTCTGACGCTCCTCTACAGCGTCCGCCTCGAGAGACCAAAGGAGCTCTGTAATCCTGACCCACAAGCTCTCGGCTCGGAGGCGAGAGTGTGAGCGACTGAGCCGCCACAAAGACGGGCTTGAGGGTGGCAGGCGGGCGGGGCGGGGCGGGCGGAGGTGAGGGTGGGGCAGAAGGTGGCGGAGGTGTGAGACTCCCAACAGGACGTCCCGTCACCTAACAACCCTCAAACCCAGTCCGATTCCGGTCCGGCACGGACGGCGCGAGGGGCTCACAAGCCAAACGGCGGCCGCGGTCGGGCAGCGAGAGAAACCCCGCGGATCGAGCTCCGGGACCGACAACCACCGGAATAAAACCTGATCACCAAATAATCAGATAAATAACGGTTGCTCGGGGGCCGGGAGCGCGGGGGGCGCTGCGGGGGCCGGGAGCGCGGGGGGCGCTGCGGGGGGCGCTGCGGGGGCGGCGGATGCGGATAATCCTATTTTATGGGATCTTTATTGATTTTTATTATATCTAAAAAAAAGATGGAAGAGTTGCCAGGTGACGTCACGCCTGGCCGCCCGGTGACGTCACGCCCCGCGCTCCAGAACTTTCCGCCGCGATTTTCCCGCTTTTTTCCCCCCACTCATAAAAGTCTCCGCCCCTCCCTCCCTGCCCCCCCCGGGCCCGCGTCCCCTCGAGACCAGAAGGAAGGTCGCTAACGGTTACCGTGCGGCGCCAGGGCGATAACACAACGCCTGTTGTTACCGGGCCTCGCGGCCACCGGATCAAACCGGTTCCAACCGGCCTCGAGCACCTCGTAGGTAGCGGAGCGCGTGCCTGAACAGAGTGGGGCGCGAGGCGAAAATAAATTGAAACAACCCCCCCCCCTCTTTATATACATCCCCCACCAGGAGAGAGCGTGAGGGGGAAAGGAATCAATAAAGAGAATCTGGTTTATAGAAATAAAATAAGAAGCCCCCGAGGAGGAGGAATGTATGTGACCGGGCTGGAGGCAGGCGCCACGCGGGCAGCCCTCGGGAGGGGTCCTGGCGGGGCGGAGGGTCCTGATGCCGCCATATTGCTGCCGCCTCTTGTTGTTCCTGTGGATGAGGAGCGGGAGCTCTCGGCACCGATTGATACACACACGGGGAGCCGCCGCCGCCACAGCAACACACACGGTAAGGCCTCGCCCCCTCACAAATACAGGCCCGGGGGAAGGCCTGAGTACGAAGCGCGGACACACAGGCAGTGCGGGCGGGAGGAGGGCAGGGTCCAGGTCCCGGCCCCGCCACAGCCTCCAACCAGAGGGAGAGGCTGGGAGTGACTCTGGGCCTTTCCTCTCCACCAACATCCCTTCCTCCTCCCCCTCCCTCCCTCCATCACTCACTGTGTCTCCAGTGTTGCGCATTACATGTGCTCTGTGTGTGCGCCTTTCGCTGTATATATCTGTACTCTCTGTCTCACTGTGTGCGTGTCTCTTTACTTCCCTCTGTCTCACTGTGTGTGTCTGTGTCATTGTGTCTGAGAGCATTTGTCTTGCGTTAACTTGGACATGCATAAAAGAAAGATTGGGAAGTACTCTTTCCCCCCCCCCCCTCCGCCACACTGTTCTGTCTCTCGCTTTATCTCCATCCTTCATTAAGAATCTCTACTTGCTTAATACTTTCTCGTCGGGTTCTGTCTGCGAGTGTGTTTAGAATAAAAACTTAATTCGCTCTGAAATAAATAACTTTCTGAAAGTATTTCTTTGCTTTTGTTGGCTTTTATCACTTGCTCTTTTCCCACTATTGCATTGGGCATTACATGTGCTTTAAATTTTGTTCAGAGTAATTTGAAGATTTGCTTTTTTTAAAAGAAACTTAGATTAACTTGAACTAAAAACTTTTCATTCACTCTTACTGGGCTCTTCACTTCCTGTCTTTCTCTTCCCACCATTCCTCCCTCTAAACTTCATCATCTATGTATTATTTCTACTTGGCCTGTATTGTTTTGGATGATATCTACTTTGAAAAATAATTTTGAATTAAAATGGAAATGAATAGTTTCTTAAGTATCAATATCCTCACCAGGTTCTGTCCCTCATTCCTATATCATGGTTTGCAAATTCCACTTGTTCTATATTAAACTAGTATTTGAACAGCCCCAGTGATGGGGAGATGGTATTGATGTGTGTGTGTGTTATACGTATATATAAAATAATCTTATCACCCAAAGAAATTCATTTAAGATTTATGAGAAGTGTGATATGATCTAATTCTCAGTATCACTGTAGAGTTTTTTTGTGCATTGGATCTAATCATTGTTAAGTTGTGGTTTTATACCATATTGTGAATCATATGACCAGTACTGTACGGAAGTTTCATTATCAGAATCTCATTCACTCATCTAAAACCGCAGGATGTAAATGTGAACCCTACGGTCTTTTATGATGAGATGCCCTGTTTAATGTTTGTGATTTTTTTGTGCACTAGTTTTCTTCTCCCCGTCTCCTGAAGGCACTGATGTGTGCAGTTGGTGCACTGGAAGCCCTCTGGTGCTTTGCTTAATCATTCTTCACGTTCTTCTTAGAAATGAGGTTGTTTGTGTGGGGGATCCTTTATTCCTTACACCCACAATTTCCATCTGGGATCACTGGCAAGCGATGGAGGCTGCTGAAACACTTCCTGTCTTATTTTCTTCCCCTTCTCACCCTAGTGTTCGGATATTGAGGCCAATTGTAGCATCCCTACTGTCTGCCGCCTCGGTTAACAGCTATCTCAGTAGCCTGAGGCATTATATGGCTTATTGCTACCCGAGGCAGTACCTTCTTTCAGCCACTAGATCAGGGGATCCAGGGACCGCCTATTGGTCACTAGATCAATTTAGGAAGTGTTGGAAGTTGTCCTGTGCTAGCAGAGAATTGGAGTTGACGTACACAGGAAGAGACCGTGCCAGTGAGGATAAGGTGGTACCTAGCCAGTGCTCATTTCCTATGTTTTTCTTCCAGAAATCAAGGTGAAGGGCCAAGGCCAAAGTACAGAACACCATCAATACTGAAAGCAGTGACTGAGAGAACAAAGTGGTTAGAGACGCCAAGTTTAGATTCTAAAAGCCTGCTGATCGTGTGAGGAAGAAGCAATTGAGGGAGGTAAGGAATCTCACAGTCTTCAGGGGCTGGCTGAGTGGGAGAAAGTTCAGTGAAGGTGCAGGGAGGTGCTTTGCTTATTTAAATGGAGCATGGCTTAAGATTGTGAGGCATATTTAGTGTATCATACAGCACACATGGGGTGGAAGTATTGCATAGGCCATGATACCTTAAATGCAGGTAGATGTTAAGAAACCAGGGTCTCCAGAAAGAGAGAGTGAGTGTTTCTCCTGGTGTCCTGGCCAACAATTATCCATTCACTTTGTCTGAATGTTGGACATTGCCATGTGCAAATTGTTTGCTGAGTTTCACTGCAACCAAGTAGTAAGCTGCACTTTACAATATATCATTTTAACCCCTTTGACATATTTTGATGTCATAAGGCACTGCATCAAATTCAAGGATTATTTGTTAAAACACTCACTATTTTAGTGCAACACAACCGTAGAAAAGGAAAATATCTTTGAAATGTCCAATTACCCTTGCTGCAAGAAATTCCATGTCCAAATACATTTTGCTTTATTGCAAATGTAGTGATTGCAGCAATATAGTATCCTTGCATTCAGGAGAGACAATTGGCGGGTTACAGTTTCAGCTTGCCAAATGCTGTGCTGAATTTTGACCAAAGGGTGTTGTGTTGGGGGTGGGGGGGGCGGTGGTAGAGAGTTAATGTAGATGAGCTAAACAGAAAGTTAAGAAAGGAGCTGCAAGATCCTCTGGCGGGTGACAGAGGGTGCAGATTTAAGATAATTGGCAAAAGAACAAGAGGGGAAACGAGAAATTTATTTTACCCAGAGAGATGGTCTGGATTGCACTGCCTGAGGGCTATGTGGTAAGAGCGGGGGGAGTGGGACTAGTTGGTAGTTCTTTCAAAGAGCCAGCATGGGCACGATGGGCCGAATGGCCTTGTATACTGTAAGATTCTATGATTTCATGTCAGTACTGTATTTTGGAAGGGCTGGGTTTGAGGTGTACTGGCATCATTCATGACTGGCTTTCAGGTTGCTTTGTGTTTTGGGTCTGCTGAAGCTGGAAAGCCACCCATTACAGCTGGTCAGTTCATAGAAATTTACAGCCCTGTTAGAAACTTCCATCTTTAATTGCCTTGAAAAGCTATACAGTTGTGTGTTTCTCCATAGTATTAATGCAAGTTACCAACAATAAAAACAGTTTGCAAATTTTCTGACCTGGAAGAATCCAGGGTTGCAAAGAGGAGTAAGTAATGAGTGTGAGAGAGGATGTCGTTTGGACCCTTCTATGTCATTTGTAGTCCTCCATTAGAGGGAGGCATTGAGCAGAGGTGAAGTGCTTTTGGTCAGGGAAGGAAAGAACATGTTCAGGGTGAGATGTGAGAAGCCTGTTCTTGTTTGTCTTTTGGGACATAGGAACAGTAGAGTCCATTCACCACCTCAAGCCTGTACCTCAACTCCAATTACTTGCTTTTGCCCCCTATCCCTTGATGCCCTTATCTAACAAACGTTTATCCAGCTCAGTCTTGAAAATTTGAATGGATCCAGCAAGCATTTATTCTATGTTCCGAAATAGTATTTCCACAAGATGTAGTGAAATATAGCATACTGTGTTGTCTGGAGTGAATTAACCCAGGCCATGAATGTCTCTGGTTTGGTACTTGGTCACTTGGTCTGTGTTTAGATTCTCATTTGGAATTGCCCTCAGATGACTGAAGGCACGGTCGAAAAGGAACGTCTTGAGACTGACCTTGAAGGAGGGAAGGGGTGAAGCGGGAGCACCCTGGGATGGATTTCCAGAGGGTGGGGGCTGACTCCTGATAGTGGAGCAGACAAGTTGGGGAAAATTCAAATAAGATACTATTAATATAATATTATTAGAATAAGATACGTGCAGTGCTCTGTACAGCTGTGATGTACTTCGTAGATTTAGGCCCATCAAGATCCCAAATGTTGGGGATTTCCAAAAGCAGCCTCCCGTGATTAAATAGTTTTGTCATTATATTCTGTGAAGCACTTTAGGATGTCTAGAAGACGTGAAAAGCGCTATATCAAATGCAAGTATTATTATTATGTGATCTTGACACTTCCACAAGTGGTAAGTGACAGTTAGAGTTACGTGGGGTGTCTGAAAGTCTGGGTAACTGCAGTTAGTCCTCTAGGGACATCTGCTTCCACATTTTGCTCCATAAACAGCAGAAAGACATCTACTGGATCTTAATCTGTTACAAGTCTCCGCTATCATAGGAACACACACATGTGTTTGCACACAAAATATACAGTCAATTCACTTTACAGTATATTCTGTGAAGTGCTTTGAGACGTCTCGAAGATGTGATAAGGTGCTTTATCAAATTCAAGGATTATTGTTATTCTGTATATAATAAACGGGTGATGGATAGTTGAAGATATAATAATAGTGAGGTGTATACTTCAGTGGTTGCAGCAGACCCTCTCTTGTCAAGATCATTCTATGAGCTACACAAATGAAGGACATCCATCGCCTCAGATTGGGATTGAGCCCATCTTTCCCTTTGGGATGTCAGTTGACCTGAATGGGTCTCCAGCCTTTTTGTTAAGTATTTAAAATGGCAATGGTACTGGCTTCTGTAAGCTTTTATCATCAAGCTCAATCTGTAGCTCATCTTGTCTGCTGGAAGAGCTACTCCACTTATTTTTGACAATTTTTAAAAAATGCAAAGTGCCCCATTAAATCACGCCTCTTCTTCTTTCCCCCCCCCCATACAAATACACACCAGCCAATTTGTTCTCCCTCGTTAGTAACTGCAAAAATATCACATTTCAATAGTTTTGTCCTTAAAACTGTTGCGTGCTTGGAGTCAGTGTTGGCTGGGCTGAGGTGTGCAGCTGGCTTTTCCTTCCCCTAAGAATAATAATAATAATAATAATAATCCTTGCATTTGATATAGCGCTTTTCACGTCGGGAGGACTTCCCAAAGCGCTTCACAGAACAAACTGTAAAGTGAATTGACTGTATATTTGTGGGCGAACGCGGCAGCCAATTGCGCACAGCAATGTCCCACAAACAGGCGTAGATTGAAAATGACCAATTTATTATTGTTTTGGTTTTGGAGGGATTATTATTAGGCTCTGTGTGGAGTAAGGAAACTTGCCCAAGGTTTCGCCCTCTGCCTGGAATTGAACTCAGGTCTCCCGCTTGCAAAGTGAGTGCTCTAACCACTGAGCTACAGGACTCCACATGGTTGGGGGAGGGGGGGTTATAACTGTCATGCTCCCACACTGACATGGAGGGAAAAAAAACTATGGACATGCAATTGTATCTGGGAGCTTGCCAATCAAACCTCCAGTGATTTCACTAGAGGTTCTCAATCTTAACATGCAATGTGGTCAGGTTGCTCTCAACCCGTTTTTATTCACAAAGGATGTGAAAACATAAACTTCAGGATCATAACTGGGATTTTTTTCTCTAACTTTTTTTGTAACATTCAATACATTTCTCATGATGCACTTTATCAAAAATAAGTTGACAGCCTATTTTATCTGTGTATTTGATCATCACTGGAACATCTCTCCTGAAACTGTTTTTCTCTCTTCTGGGTGACAGTTTCCACACTTTGATATGTCACTTGAGTGAGTGGTCATTCATTCATGCGTGAATATTGTAGGCGAATGGCAGCAGATTATTCAACTGTGAGAAGACATTAAAGCTTTCAGCATGATCTGATTGTGTCGTCCCCAATAGTTGCAGGTACCAGCTCCAGTAGGAGTCTGCGGCTAACAGTCAGCAAGCAGGGAGTTCTGGCTGAATCCCCCTCGCTGCCCTTATCTAGATCATTCAGGCCAATTGTTATTCCCCCTAACTCAGCGTAGTGCGTGGGACTTTCCTGGGTCGTAGGTCAGTGACTTACTTACTGGATTAAAGTGCCGCGTATCTTTGGAGCGGAATCATTTTATGTTTGTGTTGTTAACTTCATCCCGTTGTGTAGGTTAGAACAAATGTTAGGAAGGAAACTGGACTTAGAGCAGATAACTCCATTGGGGAGAGGGAGTAAGTACAGCACAGGAGCTTCAGGAAGAATGGATACATTGCAGACATTTAATCAGCAAAGATTGCAGTCAAGTCTATGCTATTAAATACTTTGTTAAAGAATATAGAATCTTTTGCCAGTTGTGAGATGTGAATTGGGAATGGGTGGTGACACAGGTTTAGCTGATTTCATTATGTATTCCTTCCCCTGATTGTAGAGCTGACAGTCACCATGGTGGAGGCATGAGCTATCGTTACTGACACTGTCCATATATCCATGTCCTGATGGTTTAGCCCATGTGATATTGGAGGGGATGGGGAAGCAGGTTGTGTATTATGGGTGGGCCAGTGAGGAGCCTGAAAGTATATCGCAATAACTTCAAATCTGTTCTCCTGATTTTGAGCTGTAAAGATTTGGTGTGAAACATTCCTTTCTCCTGATTAGGTGGATTCCCAAACCTACCTGGGAACAAATTGAATATTGAATTCAATAAGGCAGAATTGTAGTTTGTCTGCTGTTTCGAGAACTTGTCTAAGAACTTCTATTCCCTTTACAAATGTCTCTTTATTCACCTTTATTTCTTTCCTATTTGTTTATCAATTAGTTTCTCTTTCCTCTTTTTAGTGGATATCTGGGATTTACACTGTAGGTGGACAGGGTCATCACATTCAGGAGAAGCTGGTTTGTCTGTCTCATTTGAATAGAATAAGAAATCTTTCATAGCATATAGCATTAACCAACCTCTTGAGTCCTATAAAGTGCAATGATCTTTTAAAGTTCTGTTTCCTTTCTTTTCACTCGGTCATTGGAGAATTGATTTGAACAAATGTGAACGCAAAGTGTAAATGAGTGGAAATTAACCCTTGATTATAACTTGTGTTTATCGCCAACAAAATAAAGTCACTACACTTTACAGTATATCCTGTGAAGTGTTTTGAGACGTCTCAAAGAAATGATAAGGTGCTATATCAAATGCAAGTATTATTATAGTGCATTTCAAGTAAAAGCGCTTCACAGAATAATGTTGAAGAGTGAGTGGTACATGAGCAAGTTATATTTACTAGTTTTTTTTTACAGGTGACTGAAGTAAAACAATGTCTGGAATTGCTTTGAGTCGACTTGCACAAGAAAGAAAAGCTTGGAGAAAGGACCATCCTTTTGTAAGTAGTCCCGTACAATACAGTCCTGCACTGACCTGCTCAGGGCATTGTCTTTACCAGTCCCCGGTATTGTTGTTTAACCAGTGTCTCAGCCCAATTAATTCCTACCTGGTGCTACATGTGATTGTGAATGCAGGCTGGCAGGTAATGTGGGCAGGTAGCAGCTGCCTGCAGTATAATGTGTGGATCACAGGGCGTCAGTGTTCAGTGTCGTGCTATTCTGGTTGAGGAGTGCAAAACTGTTTTATATGGGAGTTGGGGATGGACCTACTTTCCCTCAATGTAATTTTGCTGTTAAATAAATCCTGTGGTTTGTGTCTGAGCAGAATAATGCTATTGATGGAGCATTGTTTAGTTATCTGCAGTTTCCCTAAAGGCACTGCATTTCTTATTTAAGGCATTTTGTTGTGTTGCTCTGGGATGCTACCCTGTGTGAAGGGTGCTATATTAATTGTTGTTGTAGTACCTGAACCTGGTTGGAGTCCTGCTTGTTGGTGGCGGGGTGTGGCTTTCAGTGTGGGAATTGGCCTTTGTAAGCTCACACAGGGGATACTGGACAAACTGCAATAAAATCTGTTTTTTAAAAAAAACCTTGTGCCCACTTCCTGATAGATCAAGTTCTTCAGGGGTACAGTAGATGAATTTATAGGCAGATACCTCAACACCACCAACTTATATCTATATGGCGCCCTTCATGCGTGGAGCGCTTAGATCGGGTTTGAGTAAAAACAATCTTGCTAATGACTGCATTGACAGTAAGTAATGTGTGTGAATATGTGATGTGCTGTTTAGTGTGGTCTAAACTTGTCCTGTTTCACTGTCAGGGGTTTGTTGCGGTTCCCACCAAGAATCCAGACGGCACATTAAACTTAATGAACTGGGAATGTGCTATTCCAGGCAAGAAAGGGGTAAGTAGTCAGTGTCTGAATGTAATGTTTGATTTGAGGCCCAGGAAATATACACACCAGTTTGAGTTATTCCTAGTCAGGAATTTTGACACAAACTCATCCATCTCAGCCTAATCTTGACTGTGGATGAAAGATTAGAGATGCCGTTGGCTGCACAGTGTATTTTGTTATATGTGAAAGCGATGTGAAAGTGTGCATTAATGTGTCTCCCCCCCCTCCCCCATGCTGGACTTCCAGCTGAGAACGGTTGGGTTTGAGTGCTGCTGTGGCAATATATTTTGTTTGTCATGGTTTATGCTCTAGCCGTACATCAGCCTGTTGAGGTATCTCCTGGCCTCTGACTGGAATTTTTTACGTATACATTTATTTTCAACAACAATTTGGATATGTATAATAATTCCCTTCAAGAAGGGAAAGACAGAGGAACCATCTAAACAATTTTACAGTGTATAGTTTGGGACACGATATGTCAAGTGATTGCCAGGAGGTGAAAGGTGAACTAGATGGACCTCGGTCTTCTTTCACCAGCAAATTCTTATGTTCTATTCTTATAGACGTGAAAGGATTATTATAATGAAAGTCTTTTCTCTTGCAGACAGCGTGGGAGGGCGGGCAATATAAACTCCGAATGCTCTTCAAGGATGACTACCCTTCATCACCACCGAAATGTAAGTGGTTTATTGTTGGCTGTGATATTATTCTTTCTCTCTCTCTGTGGGCTCGTAAACCAACCCAACCTGCCTCTTAGCATCAAAGCCTCTCTTGTAACGTTTCGCCTCCAAAATATACAAGTCAATTGACTTTACAGTATATCCTGTGAAGCGTCTTAAAGACGTGATAAGGTTCTATATCAAATGCAAGGATTATTATATTAACTAACCAAAGCGATTTCTCTGGCCATTTCCCCCCTAACTGATGTAGCTCAGAGCTGAAATGCTACACTCTGCACTTTGGTTAGTTAATCGTGACTTCTCTGTTCTGGAGGTTGGTAATCACGTTCTGCCAAGATGTATAGTTTCATCCTCTCAGCTCTCCATATCACATTATATAAACACCCTTTTCTCTGAATCCTTGTGATCTATCGCCAGAATGTCTTACTGTGGCGCAAACCATATATCACAGCTGAGTCCGATCTAATCCTTGTGCCTCTTCACGTGCTCTTCCCATCAAGTGTTTTGTTTTGTGATCTGACAGGTAAATTTGAGCCTCCGATATTCCACCCGAATGTGTATCCCTCTGGTACGGTATGTCTATCCATTCTAGAGGAGGACAAGGACTGGAGGCCAGCCATCACTATCAAACAGGTAACCAACCCCTTGTAACTCTACAAAACTGCATTTCCACCATTCTGTAACTTTGCTTTCCACCACTGACTGGCCATCTCTTTCCTGATAGATATTACTAGGAATCCAAGAACTTCTCAATGAGCCAAACATTCAAGATCCAGCACAAGCAGAAGCATACACAATCTACTGGTACGTAGGGCAGTAGATTGAAGCTAGGCTGCTCCCTCTGTTGGCAGGAGACACGGAGAACTGTGTTTATCGTTGTTGTAAAGATAGCTAACCTGCTGTGGCTCAAGCTCTTCCTGAGCCAGTTCTCAAACGTACACTCATGTTGGGGGCAAAACCCCCGTCTGACTCTCTTGGGGAAAACGTGTAACTTTGTGTTTCTTATTGTTCACAGCCAGAACAGAGTAGAGTATGAAAAACGAGTGCGAGCACAGGCCAAGAAATTTGCTCCAACATAAAAACAAACCAACAACAAAAAAAAGATGTGGATTTCTGACTGTCGGTGGAGAAAAGGAGGCATGCTTTTACATTTAGCAAGTTCCTGTTACAACCAATTGGCTGTCTTTTGGGGGGAAAATAGTTTGCATCATTACTTGGACAATTCTAGTTTACAACTACTACAACGACAACAACAAAAAAATGACTCCAATCTTCTCAGCACAAAACTTGCTGTGTTTCTTTCTGTGACGGCCGTAGTAAACTGGTTATTAAAACAAAGCCTTAATTTTCAGTGGCTGATCGGTCGATCGATTGGTCTTCAAAGTAGAATATGTGGTAGTCAGAATCGCGGCTCCAAATGTAATGCTGGCTGACTAGCGAAATGTAGTTGGATTCTTTTTTTCAACCTGGTTAGCCAGTTTTACGTCCAGTAGGAAAGGTTTTTCACCTGTGTCCACACACCCTGGGGTATAGTTACCACCTCCAGGTGCCTTCACCAGGAGGGAGATTTTAAGAGCAGAGAAAGTGAGAACAGTTATATGCAAAACTCACTTCACGATATTATGAGCTGTGTTTTTTTTTGCTCAAAAAAAATTTGTGTCAAGTTTTACCAGAGAGCGAGACTTGGAAGTCCTGTAATAAACTTATTGTCTTAAGTATTGTATTTAAAACTTTAATAAAATTCACTTTCTGTCCATCCACTCCTTTCCTCGGTCAGTCACTGTATACAATTCCTCTGGGAGGTTGCAGTTGCTGAGCCTAGTTCAGTGAGACCTGCAGCTTGTTGCTGAGTGTCAGCCTGTCTGGCTGCCAGGGATTTGCCTCACTTCAGTGTGAGAACTTGCTCAGGTCCTCAGTGTGGTGGGATTTGGTTTTAAATGCATTTTTAAAAAAATAAATAAATCAATTTCGATGACTCCAGTTGAAACGAGAACTTGTGTATCACCTGCTGTGGTTAGTCTTGTCAGCTGCTCTCACTTTTTTTTATTTGCTCTGGATTTCCTCCTACCCGCCCACAGCTTCTGATTGCAATGTCCTTACTGGAAAATCGAAGGAGCCATTTAAACAATTTGTGGCAGCAATACCCGTGTTTGTAATCTGGAAAAGTATCTCCCTTTGGCTGAAGGTGTGAAGCTGTGTATGTTTAGTGAGCAGGTGCTGCTCTCCTAAAGACTGGTTTGAGACGGGCAACGAGGCTTTGGTTACGGTCGCCTCGCCGTGGCTTGAGACCGACATTTAGCTGTTCCCGAAAGGCTTTTTCTCCCATCTTTAGACGGTGGTGTTTCTTTTTGGTGGGAGACATGTTTTGATCAGTAATTGTCAGTGTTGTAAAGCAGTCAAACATTTTGCAAAGGGATTGTAGCTTCTTTGGTTGTCGCGAAGACGTTTGGAGCGGAAAAACTAGACCAAGAATTATCTGGAAAAGTATGTTGACTGATGCTCCTTTTGTTTTAAAGGGGAAAGGAAAATCTTTTTTGGAATTTTGAATGAATGGGATCTTGGACTGGTCTGTTTCAAATCTATAGAATACATGCAGTATTATAAATTTTCAGTCTTGGTGTGAAACTTGGTATCTGCTTGGCAAATACGCAGTTGTGGCTTGCAATTCCCAGGATTTGGAAGAAGGTTAATTGGGAAAGGAGGGAGGGGGCAGTAGAAAGGTGTTTGCAGACAGTTTTACTACTTGCTGGGCCTTTAGAAATTGTTTGGTTTGTGCGTTGGAATGTACTACATCTGTAAGCATAAGTTGTCAACATTGCATTTGAAAGTGTATACTTTACTTGCTGACTTGATTCATTACCTGTGTACAGCGTGATCAAATAACTCCTACCAGGAATGTTTAGGTGAATTACAGATGCTTAAGATGGCCCTGGTGAGTCTGTAGCTGTAACAGTCCTCCAGTTTGCATTGCTCCAGTTTCACTTTGGGCTGGGGATGCTGTGCTTCACTGTAAAATGATTGCGTTGCCTCCTGTTTGAAAGTTCCTCCTGATTCCTTGTGGATAGAACTCTGCTTAAAAACATTTACAGCCCCTTCAGATTGCAAAGCATTTCAGAATTCTACACTGAACCTTGTTCTAAATCAGAGAGAGACGCTGTGTGTTGTTGAGCAGGGAGTAATACGTTGGATTGTATTTTCTGCATCGTTGATTCTGGTCATAAATTGGAAGTGTAGCTCCTCTAATCTGTCACTTTCTTCCCCAGCAATGTCCACACTCACTCCCATGCGATTCTCCACTTGGGGTGCGAGTGTGTGTCTTTGTTCTTTTTTCAATATATAAAAATTACCACGAGACGATCCAAAGCTCAAGTCACCTGGCATGAAATCAGGCTAAAGTTTATCCTTTTTGCTTTAAATAAAGGTTCTGTTAGCTTTAGTATTAGTGTCCTGGTGAAGCAGCTGAGAGCACTTGGGAGTAGATCTCAGTGTCTGTAGGATTTTCACCATTCACAGGGTCACCCGCAGGTTTCACTCACCCTGAGATAAAACTAGCTTGGTTCATACTTTTTTTTAATGGGGGAAGTAAAAATTCAATGGCCAGTGATCCGTCTCTTGTGTGTAAACTATGTGCTGGTGTTTTACATTCTCTGCAGTATGTGTGCACATTGTTGAAGATTGAAAGATGGATTGTGTTTGTGTAAAATGTCTCATTGACTTGCCCACGTTTTTGCGATTGAGCTGGATTTGGTTTCTCAAACAATAATTACTGGTATCTAAAGCCTGTCAGTCCTGGTTAGCAGTTATGTTGGCTTGTGGTGACTTTTCCTGGTAGGATAAGTTTGCTATTTGCTGTAGTGGAGCATTTGGGTGTGTACAGTGTTAGAAACTTTTGAAGACCACTTCTGGTTCCATAGAAGAAAAAAAGGGATTTTTTTTTTGTTCTTGTTTTAAAGATATATTACAAAATTGTTCCCCCTATCAAACTTTCTGGTCTACGTTGCTTAGCTGGGAAGTAATATCATAGTTTAACATAATGCAAAAAAAATTAGGAGCGGAGGTGGCTGGTCAATAAGATCTCACTTTCTTGTGAAATCTCAAAGCTCAGCAAACTTCAATCCTGAATCCATTCCAGTTGTCTCCTGTCCCTCCCCACCAACAAGTACTTGCTAAATTTATAAACCAAACACCCTGGGAATATTGGCGGGTCACTTTCTTTGTTTATATTTTTTGATGGATAAAGTGACAAATTCATTAAAAAAAACCCAATATTCCAGGGTGGTGCTGTAAACTTGTACAATACTTTTATATCTTTTTTCATAGTTCATTGGAGTCTTGAGTATGAAATGGGTGTGTCTTTAGAATACATGCTGATTTTAATGTTTCCTTGCCCCCCTGCCCCTAACCCCTCCTCTCTTTCTCCCCAACCCCCAGAGAGGAATAAACAAACCAATAAATAAATTAACGGCTGGTTGTAATGGTCGCCTCTTGCATGGCCCTCTAGTGCGATCTGGTTCGAGGAGCATTCTGTGTCCTTAAAGTGTCACTTATGTCACCATGTTGTAGAGAACAGCGAGGAGAACTGGGAGCTGAGAACCTTTACTGTGTTTGGGGGCAGCATAGAATCTGTCAAGTGAGCGAGCAAAGGGATATCACAGTGATCAGGGATCTTCATGCCTTTTCCATGCGACCACCCTCTCCACAAAAAAACTATACTCATCCTCATGTCAGAAATTAAGTCCGAAATGATGGTATCTGCTTGACGTGTTGTGTGTGGCCAACCAGGGTGTAATAGTTTTGAGCGTGGCGCCAAGCATTGTATGTAAAAGCCCTTGAGTTACATGTGAAGGGAGTTCTCTAGATATCAAATGTTATTTCTTTTTGTAGATTTAATTGTCTGAATTTTGTAATTGCTTTTAGTTAGATTTGTTAGGAAGTTAGCATTAGGACATTATTTTGGGTGCTTACCTCCTCTACTCCCTCTCTCACTCTTCTCCCCTCAAGCCCCAACCCACCACCTTTCCGATTATCCTGCATTCAAAGCTGCAGGACTCAATACTTTGCTTTTAAACGTGTACTTATCAGTTCTCCCCAAGGTTTGGGGTGCAGAGAAACCAATTTCACTACATGTGTTGAATTGTGCAGCTTAACCAGAACAAAGCTAGGATTAAAATTACACCAATGTTTTGCTCCTATGGATTAAGGTTTTTTTTCCAGCTGGAATAGGTATCGATGAAGCGTTTATGGCAAAGCACCTGTTTGGACAGTTTTTCAAACTTTTTGTGAGGTATTTTCCCCCCTCTCCCCCCTCATAATATTTTTATATGTTTAAAGACTTGAGTGCAGTTGAAATCCAGAGTCCTGTTGGGGGCTCAACTTTTCAGGCTGCAGAACTAGCGTGAGACGGAGCGCAGAATCCCTCGGCTGTTCTGCCGATATTAACCGCAAGCTAAACTTGTAACCTTTTTATAAATACACGGGTATCTGTTGGAGTCTGTCTGTGGGAAGCGGCTGCACAAGAAGCTTCTGTAGATGAGCTTGGTCTGGTGAGTGTATCAATGGTCTTTAATTAATTAATAAATAAATAAAAACCACACATGGGGTCGGACTTAAACCCACTGTCGACTGATCCGTTGCTAAATGGCTTGTCTGTCTTCTCGGGCCAATTTGGGGTCCGGTTGTGTGAGCCGTATTGTTCTGTAGTGTAATAATTACAATATGGTGGAATGTGAAACATTTTTTGACATAGAATCTGCTATCTTCCCAAGCATACCTTATATTGTTTTCCCCAAAGGCCATGTTTGTTCTCCCCCTATCTCCTGCTTGCCCGAAAAGCCCAAACTGTTAATATTGAAAAGCAAGAAAAACGCGCTTGGTTTAAAATAAGTCAAAGAAATAATAAATAAAAATCTTAATGAATGGAAAGTTTTTTTTAAAAAAAACAAAGTGAAGAAATCATTCCATTGTTCATGTACCGTTTCAGCACACGCACCATTTCAATCACGGATACCTCTGTTTGTATGCTGTTTGTTAATGTATTTGTGTTTAGAAAAAGAAATTAAAAATGGCAAAGTAAACCATGATCTCTTCTGTGTGTTTCTTGTTCACAGATTTAACTTAAAAGAAATCTTTGCACTTCGGTTGTGGTCTCCCTCGAACCTTGGTGTGACTCATTTTTATACCTTGATTTTGGATCAGGTTTAGAATTGATCCCCGTCACTGCGGAGGTGATTTGGCAGGTAAAAGCCCCTCCGGAGAGCAGTCCAGCTGGGCAATGCTTTCCAATCGCTGAAGCGATTTCAGACATCTCAAATGCGATAAGGCGCTATATCGCTCTGAACTATACAGTCAATTCACTTTACAGTATATCCTGTGAAGCGCTTTTGAGAGTCTTGAAGACTTTAAGTGCTATATCAAATGCATGGATGCCCCTCTGCCCCTTCCCTCACTATTCCCATGTTATGTTATGGCCGGGGTTGGTGGGGGGGGAAGAAGGGAGCAAGAGTGGTCTGTTTGTGTGCTGTTTCGCTCTGCGTTTCCCTTTCCTGCTCTCTCTCCACCCGAAGGCCGTGTAACAATAATAATACTTGCATTTGACCCAAAAGCTTTTTTTTTCTCTCTCTCAAGCGTTGAGGTGTCATGACCAGTTTGTTCCACAGGAGGACAGCATTAGCTGCCAGTCTTTGCCCAGATCCCTCAATGTAACTGGAATGGTGATCAATGGGAGCGTTGCATTGCACTGGAGGCCATTCAGCCCATTGCAGCTTTTGAAAGAGCGACGCAAATTAATAGAGGAACCTCAAAGTCTGGACAGGTTTGTCAATGAGAAAACTGCTGTGTAAGTGCAATTTGTTGTACCCTTGATATTCAGATCAAGTACAAATTTACATGTTACAGGCTTCGGCTGAATACACAAAGCATTTATTTAGATAGTACACCTTCACGTGGGATAATGACAGGGTTGGAGGCCGAGCAAGGGAGAACGGGAGGATAAACCGTCACTACCCTTGAAAACAATTACTGTTGAGCACAAATAATAATAATAATAATAAACCTTGCATTTGATATAGCGACTTAATCACATCTTCGAGACATCTCAAAGCGCTTTACAGAATATGCCAGTTCATAAGTGTCAATAAGGTTTTGTAGGACATAATCAGCTTAATTAAATACCTAACCAATATTACCAATAAATAAAATTATATCATCAGTAAAACATAAAGCAAATAGGATTAAGGCAGAGAATAAAACAATGCGGTATAATAAACAGCTTTTTCCACAGATTAAGTTAAACTAAATATAATTGAGCTAAACAAATAACTAAAGATCATCAGTGATTATTATCAATAAGAGTTCAGGTTCAGACCGACAGGAGGAGCAGTGACCATTGTCACCAGCAGGTGGCAGGCTCGGGGTTGGCGCGTGCGCACTCGGCCCCTCCAGGGCCACAGGAAGTAGAACCAATTCGCGCCGCCGGAAGTGCAGTGAGTGCGCGCGAACGTCAACCGTCAAAGTGGTGAGACACCAACTGTCACACCAACTGTCACACACCCCCTCACACACACTCTGTCACACCCCCTCACACACCCCCTCACACACACCCCCTCACACACACTCTGTCACACCCCCTCACACACACTCTGTCACACCCCTCACACACACACCCTCACACACACACCCTCACACACCCCCTCACACACACTCTCACACACCCCCTCTGTCACACACCCCCTCACACACACTCTGTCACACCCCCCTCACACACACACACACACACACACACCCCCACACACACACACCCCACACACACATACCCCCACACACACACACCCCCTCACACACACCCCCACACACCCCCTCACACACCCCCTCACACCCTCGCACAATCCCATACGCACATGAACCCTCACACACAGAGTGACACACACCCCCCGGGGGGTGAGGGTCTGACGTGGGTGAAGGTTAAACTCTCTATGTGCTGTTGGTGAGAAGATTCCGCCCTTCAGCTGAGACGTCAGACTGACCCCCCACTGTGGCTACTCAGCTGTTAAACATCCCAAACAAATACACATCTCACAGTCACTACATCTCACAGTAAATCCCACCCACAGTCACTACATAAGAACTTGCTGGACAAAAGCAGACCAAGGTCCATCCATTCCAGTTCGCTTTCCACCTGACCGTCGCTTGACATGTCGTGTCCCAAACTATATACGGTCTCCCCCGGATATTATCCCTAACAGAACTCTGTCTTGTTTGTTCGTGAAAAAAAACAACACTTTCTCCTTCCACCGACTGCCTCCCGAGGGAGTCTGATCCATTATATTATTTGGTGGTATTTACTCTCTGACTTGGCTGATATTAAGCCAACAGGAGGCTGAGTTTGCTGTTGGTTATGGTCACTTCGGTGAGGGTTTATGATTGCTTTCTGTGTAGATTTGTGCTGAGGTTGGGTCTTATTCTGGACATGTGAGGAAGACTCGGGGGCCCCAGACATTGGCAGTGAGGTCTCCCATGTTCCAAAACTATTTTGACTCTGAATCCTCAGGAGCGTTATTTACCAATTTCAGGAATGTTGAGCTTGCGGAGCGGAGCGTCCTGGTGTGAATGTGTGGGGCTGCGTTTTGACAGCTAAAACCAGGGAGATCTCACTGACAGTATAAACGATCCCGTGTGTGAGGAGCCTGAGGCTAAGCTTCTCAAAGCTTCTGCTGTTGTGCTTGAGAAGTGTTTATTGCTGGTAATTTTTAAACTATAACGTTCCTTGTGCTCCTCACTACTCCCAGGTCAGGTTTGCTCCTGAACCATGCAATAATCCTGGCATTCCATGTAGTGTCTGTCTTATCACGTGTGTATGCTGTGCTGAGGGTGCCAGCTTAGTGAGCGAGTCTGTTGTGTGTGCCGCTGCGTCGCGCCTACACGCGTGTTTTGCATGGTGTGGGTCATATGCGTTGCACATGTACATGACTTGTGTTTGTATATGTACACTCTGTGTATGTGGTGAGTGTGTATGCACCTGCGCTGTCTATGTTGTCTGTGAGCGAAGTACACTGTAGATGCTGCAATAGTCCTTCTGTTTTGCAGGGGTTCTGGATCAAGCCAAGCTCTACAACATGGGGCCGCTGATCAAACTGGTGAAAGAGAGCAAAGCGAGATTAACAGGTAACCATGGTACAGACGGCTGTGGGGGCGGGGGAGTGGTGGTGCTGCCTTTAACAAACAGGTCAGCATCTGCAGTGTCGCTATTATTTAGATAACCCTCTGGTGGTTGGGGGGGAAGAGGAGGCCAAGAGAATGTTACACAAGGTGGGGTAAATATTTAACCACAATGTGAGAGCCAGCAAAACAAGCCCTTCTCTTTGCCTTTGCCTCCAGTAATGAACACTCTCACTGGTATAACCCTCCTGTATATTATATCAGATACTCTCACAACAACAACGTGTCTGCGTATAAACATTCTTCACATGGGACAGCTTCTCGGAGTACTTAACAATGGTGGAGCTTGACACCGAGTCGGGGAGAGAGAGGAAGGTCTACAAATATGATCTGAAGATGGAACTTCCAGGGTTTCAGGGCAAAGTGGCTGAAATAGCTGAACGGTGCAGGAACACTCTGGTGTGAGAGGCTTTAGCTGAGAACACTCCAATCTGAAATCATTCAGTTGCAATGGATGAAAGGGTCTCTGCTAAACGAAAGCCGACAACAGCATTCTGTGAGGAAAACGACCATCGTACAATTCTCTATATTAATAATAATAATCTTTGCATTTGATACAGCTCCTTATCGCGTCTTCATGACGTCCCAAAGCGCTTCACAGGATACGCTGTAAAGTGAATTAACTGTATATCTTGTGGGCGAAATGGCAGCCAATTGCACACAGCAGCGTCCCCACAAACAGTCGTGGATTGAGCGACCACATTATTAATATGATTTTTATTTATTTTTATATTACACTATATACAATGGTGATGGGCAATGAGCAGTATCTGAACAAAGAGCATTTGCCATTAACAGCAGCATTGGAAGAGGTTCAAGCTTTATAACTCTATCATCCAGTCTATCAATAAACAAGGCCATTCAGCCTGTCCTACAACAATAACAACAACTGCCATTTATATAGTGCTCTTCACGCAGGGCAGGGTCTCGGAGTGCTGCTCTGTCAATGAAAGAGGAAATGCGGGGGCATCTGATTGAGGCGTTTAAAACAATGAAGGAAATCATCAACAACAACAAATTGCAGTTATATCATTTGCATATCATGTTGGAAGGCGCTGTAATTGACGAGCTAGATAGGGGCTGGTTTCTGTCTGGGGATGATGTTAAATTAGAAGTGAGATCAGGAAACAGTTCTTTACACAAAGAAGGGTGAACGCTAGGAAACCAGAGTCGTGGGAAGTTCGTGGGTTAAAGGTGAGGTGAAAAGGCAGGGAATGGGATTAAAAGATCTTCCGGAATGTAAAAAATAAAGGTGGAAAAGGCAGAACCCCTCCTGTTAATGAACAGGCTGGGTGGGCTGAATGGCCTCCTGTTGTTTCTAATATGAATGAATATATAATTGTGGTTAGCATTAGCTCTCTTCCCCCTCCCCCCATGTCGCACTGTAACAGCCAATGAAAGAGTCCCCTTTGAATGGGTGAGGTGGGATTGGCCTGGCATTGGTGGGGTGGGGGCTGCTGACGGCAGGCGTTGTGTTGTCTGTGGTCCTGTCGCTCAGAGCGGACCCTCGCTGATGATGTAGTGAATCCAGTCCACCAGCCTGGTCACTCGTGTGTACACACCATAATAGCCAGGGCGGCCGCAGCCAATGCCGAAACTCACCACCCCGGCCAGAAACCATCGCCCGCTGGTCTCCTCACATACCAAGGGGCCTCCAGAGTCACCCTGCAGAGGAAGCAAGAGAAGTCAGTGCCTATCTTGTCACTCGGTTACCCTGGTCCTGGATACTGGTGTCTCCTCGACCTCCCTCCCCAGGCATCACTGACAGACACACAGCAACAACAACAGCTTGTGACTCAGGGTAGCGTCCCACAGCACTTAAGGCAACACAAAGTACGACTTCAATGAGTAGCTTGTGGAAAGGCACGGGACGTACCTGGCACGAATCCTTCTTGCCCTCCCTGTAGCCAGCGCAGATCATTCTGGGACTAATGTTCGTATAAGGTTTTGTGCATGTGGCCTGATCGGTCAGCTTGACGTCCACTTTCTGAAGCACATTCTCAACATTACCTGAGGCAAAGTGAGAGACAGATGATCAGTCCTGTGGAGAACAGGGACTGGGGTCCGTGTGCGCGTGTGTTTGTGTTCACAAGGTGGTGAGGTAATAGCCCTATGTGTAACAATCAGAGCTACTCAGCATAGTTCTAACTGCCACTCACTCCATTTGTTGGACGAAAGAAGACCAAGGTCCATCCTGGCAGTTGCTTGACACTTGTATCCCCAGACAGTATTGTTTAACAGAAATCTATCTTTAATTTGTTCTTGAAACAAACAACATTTTCTGCTCCCACTGTCTGTCTCCCTAGGGAGCCTGTTCCATATGTTTACTACATGCTCACTGGAGTAGTTTCTCCGCAGATTTGTTACGAATTTACGTGCCTGACTTACCAGTCTCCTTCGTTGCTCCCCAGCCCGTGACCCAGCAGACAGAGCCAGCCTGGAAGACGTGTGTGCGGGTGGGCAGACAGATGGGGTAGGGATACGGCCCCTTGGGCACGGACTGGTCTAGCAGCAGCAGAGCAATGTCGTAGTCGTTGGTGTAATCGTCATAGTAATGGTGTCTGACGATCTTCAGCAGTTTGAAGGCGAGTTCAGTGCTGCTCTGCACGTTCAGCTTGAATTTCCCAAGTACAACCGTCCAGAACGATGGCTGCTGATAGCTGGGGAGAGAAGGGGCGCCGTGTCAACATGCATGGTGCAGAGCTTCACCCACGTCTCCTTTACATGACAGGTGTGTGTACGTTGTACACCGTGTCCTGTAGCTCAGTGGTTAGCACATCCACCTCGCAAGTGAGAGGACCTGGGTTTGATTCCTGGGTAGAGAGGGTGAAACACTCGGCAAGTTTTCCACGCACAAACCTCTGTTTACCTAGCAGGTGTAGGAACCCGGTTGTTAGTCGATTGGCTTTTTCAGGGGTAATAATCCCTTCAATTAAAATAATAAGAAGAATTTGGTCACTCAATCCACAACTGTTTGTGGGATGCTGTTGTGCACAATTGGCTGCTGCGTTTCCCCCCCAAAATGCTACGTTTTGCCCACAAAATATGCAGTCACTGCACTTTACCGTGTATCCTGTGAAGCACTTTGAGACGCCTCAAAGACATATACGGTGCTATATCAAATGCCAGGATTATTATTATTATGTGGAAGGTGCTGTGGACATTGTAAGTTGTTAGTAAAATGCTGGAAGAACGTACATGTCAAAGAAGCAGTGAGCGGCAGACAGGACCCAGCGCTCGTTGATGAGGCTGCCCCCACACACGTGGTAGCCGCTGATCTGGAGACTAGCCTGCCAGGGCCACTCACCCTCCGTGGAGTTGGTGCCCCCCACAATTCTCTGCAAAGGGGTCTGCAGTCCACAGTCTGAGGGGAGTGAGAAAGGTTTGCGATGAGAGGGCCACCACACACACGCACTACACTCACACATACGTACACACACCACACACACTAAACAGACACGCAGACATACACACACACTCACAGTAAAGCCAGAGCTGGGGGCTATAGGTAATGTTTGATGTTGTAATTTACACGGGAGGGCAATGCAGTCATCAATTGAGGGCAGTAGTGTGGCTTTAAGAAGAATTCCTCCCACTAAGATTGGGTTAATTCACCCTTTGGAACTGCAACCGACAATCCCTTCACCTCGCTCCCTCCCTTGCCTCCTTCAAGACGCATCTCAAGACCCTGCTCTTGGACCACGCTTTCGGTCACCCTCCTATGCCTACCCTCCCTGCCCTCCACCTCTTGTGATTCCAACCCCCAGCTTTGTCCAGCGCCTTGGGACATCCTCCTGACGTGAAAGGTGCTGTGTAAATGTAATTTGTTGTTTATGATTTTGCCAAAAGCTTTGTCAGTTGTGAGAGGCCGGCGACATATCTGCGTTAGCCGGAGGTGTGGTTGGACACAGTGATATAGTACTACTGCTTGGGGCCACTTGTCACTGATGGCAAGGCTGTGCCTCACTTCCCCTCCTCTCCCCTCGCAAACCTGACCCAGCTTTGGGGCTGACTGACAGCTTCACCTCTTACCGCAATGTTGCTCATCGGTGAGATCCTGACAGTCGGATTTGAAATCACACTCCGGGTTTGGCTTCTTGATGCAAGAGCCGTCCTTGCACGTGTAGGTGAATTGTGTACAGGGCACGGCTGTGCAGGGAACACAACACAGGCCACCGTTACGCGCAATTGACATGTGGTCACGTACAGTTACAGAATCAGGTACAGTTACTGGGAACATCACATACTGTCACAGAATTGCACAAAATCAAACACAGTTACATACAGTCACACGGCTCCAGCACGGGTAAAATACTCCCGAGAGAAAACCGTGTAATAGTCTTGTAAACAGAGCTGGGAAGAGCTGAGAGCCCGGTCACCTACCCTCGATACAGTCCGTCTCATCACTTCCTTCTGAGCAGTCATCCTCTTGATTGCAAACGCTGTGGTAGGAAATGCAACTCGTGTCCTCTTCACACTGGTACTGAGCGGTACACACTGGGGGCGAGAGAGAGAAAGGAAGAGAGAGTCAGGGGTTTTATAGAGAAATAACAGATTATATGGCCTGTGCCTACCATAGAATTATACAGCACAGAAGGAGGCCATTCGGCTCATTGTGTCTGCTGGCTCTTTTAAAAGAGCTTCTAAATCCATCCCACTCCCCCGCTCTCTCCCCATAGTTCTGCAAACTTGGCCTCCCCAAATAAGTATTAATTATTATTCATTAATATTAATTATTAATTCTATTAAGTCTCTTAAAACTTGTTATCGAATCGGCTTCTACCACTCTTTGAGTTGATGCATTCCAGATCCGAACAACTTGCTGTGTGAAAACGTTTCTCCTCACCCTCCCCTCTGTTATTTTTAACAACTATTTTAAATTGCCCTCGAGTTACCGACCGTCCCGCCAGTGGAAATAGTTTCTCCTTGTTCACCCTACCGAATCCCCTCATAATTTTGAAAACTTGTATTAAGTCTCCTCTTAACCTTCTCTGCCCCAAGGAGAATAATCCTGGCTTCTCTACCTCTCCTGATAACTGAAGTCCCTCATTCCTGGTACCATTCTGGTCAATCTCCTTTGCACCCTCTCCAATGCCTTGACATCCTTCCTCAAGTGTGGGGCCCAGAACTGAACACAGTCTCTCGCTGAGGCCTAACCAGTGTTTTATATAAAGGTTCATCATAACTTCCCGATTTCTGTATTCTATGCCCCTATTTATAAAGCCTCGTATCCCGTATACTTTTTTTAAAAAACAGCTTTATCTGCCTGTCCTGCCATCTTCAAAAATGTACTTATGTGAAACCCCAGGTCTCTCTGTTTCTTCACCTCCTTTAAGATTGTACCATCAGTTTATATTGCCTATCATTTAACTGCTTTCCATTCCCCTGCTCTGCCCTCCCCCAAATACCCTCATATAGTTCTCATTTTCAAATAATCGCCTTCTCTCCTTTTAAAAGCTATTATGAATTATTTGTGTGTGTATCTATAGATGTGTGTTGATATCTGTGTGTGTTGATAGTTGTGTTTTGTGTGTTGATATCTGTGTGAGTGTATCTGTGTGTTGATA
Source organism: Callorhinchus milii (assembly GCF_018977255.1). NCBI lineage: Eukaryota > Metazoa > Chordata > Chondrichthyes > Chimaeriformes > Callorhinchidae > Callorhinchus > Callorhinchus milii. The sequence goes on from NW_024704772.1 coordinate 191,592, forward strand.
GCTGTGTCTGTATGTGTGTGTTGATATCTGTGTATATTGATATCTGTCTGTGTGTTTGATATGTATGTGTGTGTGTTGATATGTATGTATCTTGGTGTATGTGTTGATCTATGTGTATGTTAAGTAACATTCTCCTAACTTGCCTACCTAGTGATGATGTTAAATTGACGCTGTCAAGTTGACTAGCTCAGTGGAAATAGTAAATTCCCATTGAGCGAGATGGCACAGAAGTACTTTCCATGATTCAGTAGCCATGGCTGGGTCTCGGCTGGGTCCTATTGTGGGCCAGAGGAGCCCTGGGCTTGCTGCTTACCACAATTAATCTCGTCCACTCCATTTGGGCAATCGTTCAAACCATCACAGGTCACCACGCACAGCCCGCTGATTGAGCACAGACCTGCCCAGGGCAAGCTGTGAATAAACAGTGCGTGTCACTGGGATCATTGTTACCATGATCATTGAGCAATAACTGATTAGAATTATTGACAGTTATTATTCTCACTACCACAGCGGCTCAATAATATAACAACAAAATGATACTTGCATTTGATAAAGTGCCTTATCACGTCTTCGAGACTTTTCAAAGCACTTTACGTGATATACTGTAAAGTGAATTGACTGTATGTTTTGTGGGCGAAACACAGCAGCCAATTGCAAACAGCAGCGTCCCACAAACAGTCGTGGATTGAGGGCTGACATTTTTTTAAAAAAAAGGAATTATTCCTATATCAAATGCAAGGATTAATAATAATAATCCTTTCATTTTATATAATGCCTTATCACCTCATTGAAATGTCTCAAAAAGTGGCACAGGATATACTGTAAAGTGTAGTGACTGTGTTGTGCGGGCGAACTCAGCAGCCAATGCCTTTGTGATGGATTACTTCACATATTTGGAAACCGAGAAGAATTGGCTAACGCAAGGGAAGCAGTGACACTGATGTCAGGAGCTGGGGAGGGGACTAAGACGAGACGTACGGTCAGATTGGTTGAAGAGGCTGTAGTGGAACTGAATGCCGGGGCCGATCAGGGTGGTCTCAGAGGTGAAGGTCACGGTGGTGCTGGGTGAGACCAGGAAGATTCTCTGTGCGTAGGGCTGCAGCACTCGCCTCCCGCAGAACCTGAGACAGGAGCAGAGCATTGGGGATGTCAGGGTAGCAAGGTTAGGCCTTACCATCACACAGGGAGAGAGTTTGGGTAGAGGCAGCTGGAGCAAGAGCAAATTTAAAACAATCAATATATTTTGGTGGGCAGCTGGGTGTGGATAACGCACACAGAAGCCCATCGCCAGGGTTATCCCAGAGTGCATAAACCTCACAACTGCCTTATATAAAACTCTCCCTTCCATAAAACACAAGACAGACACGTGACAGTGAAATAAAGTAGATTTCAGCTCACTTTGTGTTCTGAATGATCCATTGGCCCTGGGTGCAGGTCTCAGTAAAGAGTGGGGAGTCCAGCTCATAACCCTCGAACCACAGAGCAATGCCATAGTCCACAGAGGGCACCTGTCAGAGGCACAGTGTGAGTGTCTGATAAGAATTATAATTATAATCCTAGCATTTGATATTGCGTCTGCGAGAAGTCTTAAAGCGCTTCACAGAATATACTGTAAAGTAAATTGACTGTACATTTTGTTGGTGAAACAATAGATAAATGAAAAGGCAGAACAATTCAGTGTCTGAGCCTCAAGACCACTGTCTTCACATTTAAGAAGAAGGGCACACAATTCTTTGGGAGATACTTAAGTTTCACTTCCAATCTGGAAGCTGTTTTTCGATATTGGTTAAAAAAAATTCACTGGATTACTTTACAAAGGAATCCAAGCAGGAAATTGAATAATAATCCTTGCAGCGCCATCTCACATCGAAGGAGCTTACGAATGAACAATGGAGCCCAGCTCCCGAGGACAGACATTCACAGTGGGAGAAAATGAGAGAGAAATAAACAAACATTGAGCTCCGACTCTCTGAGCAAAGCAGTGACAGGATGCTGTACTTACAGTGAAATGCCAGACACAGTGGGAGTTGGGTGGGTAATAACTCGGGTAATAGGGAGTGCTCTGGTTGCCCTGGATGTGCCATCCCGCTGTGAGAGTGATGTTAGCTGTGCACGCTAGAGAGAACGGGTAAAAGACAATACATCAACGGCACTGTCTGCGATCAATCGGTCCCCATCAATGTGTAATGGGGAATGTAATGGAAAAGAATCCTGTTTAGCTCCGGAGGTTCCAGGTAACTCCTTCCATTGAAATGACCTCAACCGTTTCACAGTTTTTTTTGTGTCTGTCTGCTTCACGTCCCCCACCTTTCTCTGACAGGCGGGCTTTCCGCCACTCTGCACCCACCCTCTGGAACGCAGTCCCTCCATCTTGCCCCCTCCCTTGCCACCTTCAAGACCCTCCTCTTCAACACGTGCTTTCAATCTCCCCGCTTCCTACCGTCCCACACCCCGACCCTCAGCTCGGCTCCGCAACTCTGTCCAACGCCTTGGGACGTCCTCCTAACATGAAAGGCGCTATACAAATGCAATTTTGTTGTTGTTGTGGACAAACCTGGCTGCCAGTTTGTGCAACGGCAATGTTCCACAATCAACCATAAAGAGAATGACCGATTTTATTAGTCTGAGGAATCGATGGCTAAAACTCCCTTCTCTTATTGAATTGAGCCACGGGATCTCTAACCATCTCCTGAACAGGTCTCAGTTTAACATCTGTGAAGGATCGTGTCTAACAATGCAGTGCTCCCCCCAGCACTTCTCTACAGTACCAGCCTAGACTGCGAGCTCAAAGTTCCTGACTTGGGGCTTGAAACCACAAAACTGCTGATTTCAAGGCGAGAGCACAAATGACTCAGTTTGAAATGTAAACCACACACCTGATGAAATGACTTTTATGATTGTGTTTCAGATATAATGCTAAACCTGGAGTGAGAGACACACAGAGTAGGACAGACATGCTGAGCTCAGTCTGGTGTCCGAATGACTTACCGACCACAGGGAAGGCCTGTATGGCGAGCTGGAAGGTATCGTAGCCTTTGTAACCGGCCTGCTTGAACATGACAAGCATCACGTTGCTGGAAGAGAAGATGTTCACCTCCGGCTCCTGGATGCTGCATTGGTAGAAGCTTGAGTGAAAGGGAAGAGAGAAGGAGTGAGCCAGGCCCAGGTCAGTGAAAGATACAGAGAGACCGAATGTAATAATAATAATAATCCTGGCAAATGACATCGCGCCTTATCACTTTTTTGAGATGTCTCAAAGCCCTTCACAAGATTTACAGTAAAATGTAGTGACTGTATGTTTTGTGGGCGAAACGCAGCAGCCAATTGCGCACAGCAGCGTCCCACAAACAGTCGTGGATTGAGTGACCATATTTTTATTTTGATGAGATTATTATCTTCGGGAAAGTGATCTGCCAATCGACTAATGAGTGGGTTCCAACTTACATCAATGTACAATGGACAGCGGAAGTGACACAGACAGCACTGACTCACGAGGTTAGGAGGGATTGGTCGTTGGCAGAGACCTGGTTGTAGATGAAGAGTGAGTCGTAGCAGGAAGCTTTGATCCACTCCAGGTGTAGCCGGATCATCAGGCCTGCTGGTGCCTGTAACAGCCAAAAGCAGCTAGTGGCCTCGTAGTCACAGCTTGACAGGTACACGGGGGACTGCAGGTCAGCAAAGCCATACTGCTGGGAGGCTGGGTAGAGAAAGATAGACAACAGAGGAACAGGAGGAGGCCATTCAGCATTCATGGCTCACCTGTACCTCAACTCCAATTACCCGCCTTTGCCCCATATCCCTGGATAACCTGACCTAAACATGTATCCACCTCAGGCTTGAAAATTTGAATGGATCCAGCAGTCCTAAAAATACTGTCAAAGCAAACACTGTGTGTGTTGTGTGTGTTTGTGCGAGAGTGGGTGTGAGAGTCTGCGTGTGTGTCTATGTGTGTGTGTGTGTCAGAGAGTGACTCAGGGAGATGCTGTCTTCCTCTTGGAGCTCGGCACCCTGTTTATTGCCTGAAGCTGATGTAGCCTGCGGGGGTAGCATGGCATTTGGGTGGTGGTTTGTGAGACACCTTTTTAACCTGGTGCACCACAGTGTCTACAGTTCACCTAAGCAGGCGCCGACCGACAAGGTCGCAAGGTTTAACATCTCATTTGAGACAAACACACAGAGCAAGTGATGGAGACCAGACCTTCAGCTTAGCTCAGTCTCGCTGCTCCCACTGCTTGTCTCAGTAACAGCGTCACACAGAAATCACACTTCCATTACCTGAAGCAGCAACCAGGCTTCTCAGTTGATTTTCTGACATCTCTGTAAAAGTGAAAGACAGACTCAGCTATTCGTCAAGTAGCCCAGATGTACAAAAGGCTGGAGGCAGGGGTGTAAAGAGAGACGACAGGGAGGGGGAGATGTGACAAGTGAGAATTCCTGGCTCATAATTATCAGATTCACCAGAATTGTGTCATGCTTTGAATTGCTACCACTGGCCTGTGGGTTAATTGGGATTTAAGCGCTCTGGGACCCTACCCTGCGTGAGGGGCACTTTCTAAATGCAAGTTGTTGTTGTGACATAGCGTAGGTGTGGAAGCAGGTCAGACAAGGGCGGTGAGGGAGATTAGCTCAGATCTTATTCAGTCAGAACTAATAATCCCTTCACTTGACACAGCGCCCATAACATCTCAATGTGCTTGACAGGGAATTGCTGTAAAGTATAGTGGCTGCACAGCAAGGCCTCACAAACAACCTTGAAGGGAGAGATGTCTGGGGGATCTGGGGGATTGTGAGCTAGGACACTGGGAGAGAGAAACTTCTCTTTTCCTATAGTGTCTTGGGACACTTCACATCCAACCACACACACAGATGGCATCTCTGTTTAACCTCGACCCGGGATTGTTTGGGAAACACTGACTGATAATGGTGGTTGGGATTAAGAGGGGTGGATGGTGGGTAGGGTAGGGGTAGGTTGTTTGGGAAACACTGACCGATGATAGAGGTTGAGTTTAGCTGGATCACATAATCTGCTTCCTCGTCCATCTGCAGTTGCTTGTTCAGTGCTGCCCCCACCACCTCCTCTGTCAGTTTCTCCAGGTCCTCCTCTATGATCCGGAAATCCATCCAGAAATACACCTGCAGGCTTCCCTTACTGCAGCCAAAACAACACCCAGAGGTGAATAATAATACAACATCAGCATACACTTATCTAGAGCCCTCCACGCAGGATAGTGTCTCAGAGCGCTTATCAGTGGCAGAGCCTGCCTCTGAAAATAAAAACAATTACATTTGATATAGCGCCTTATCACATCCTCGAGACGTCTCAAAGCCCTTCGCAGAATAAACCGTAAAGTGTATATTTTGTGGGAGATAAAGCACATTCCATTCCAACAATCTACCTCTGGGATTTCCGTGTATAGGATGGAATTCTCAGCTTGGTTTGGAGATTCTTAAGCACAGTGATGGGTTTACGCATGTGTCAGACACCGGGCTGGTCAAAAGAAAAGTCCAAAAAAAACCTCCAGAGGGAGAGGAGCCGGGACTCTTATAATTCACTTACCCCAGCGTGAAGGCCTTTGATTGATTGTAGTACGGCTCCAGGTCAGAGGCCTTGAATCCTTTGTCAATCTGAAAAACAGTCATTTAGAGAGAGAGACAAAGGGGTGAGGAGCAATGATCTACCTGGGAGCCTTTGCTGCAGTTGAAGAAGAAAGAAATCAACAACAACAAATGACATTTACACAGTGCCTTACATGTCGGGAGGACATCCCAAGCTGCTGGACAGTCAGGGATTTGGACCCAAGCAGTGGGTTGGGGTAGAAGGGTGGCAGAATGCGAGGTTAAAGAGGAGGGTATTGAAATCGGCCTTGAAGGAGGCAAGGGAGGGAGCGAGGTGAAGGGACTGTGGGATAGAGTTCCAAAGGAAATCGATTATTTAAAAAAAATAAATTTTTTTATATATTATTAGTATTATACAGTAAATTGACTTTACAGGATATTCTGTGAAGGGCTTTGAGACGTCTCAATGACGTGCTAAGGCGCTGTATCAAATGCAAGGATTATTATGATTATTATTATTGTAACTGCACATCATTGCTCGTTCAGCAGGTGATCTTGATCCCAGTCCCATCCCCTCGATTAGCCTTTAGCTTTTAACCTTTAGGCAAAAAAACAGCATCTTGTGAACTCACAAAATTGCTGACATCTTTAAGACTGTGTTTAATCTCCTTTAAGAAGTCGTCAGTGAAGCTGATGTCCAGGTCCTTGTTGAGAACGTGGAGTTTTCCCACATAATGTACAGCGACCTTTGTCACGTCCACCTTGTCTCTACCTGGAGAAAATAAAATAGCATGACTTTTCGGAATGAAAACGAGTGTGATAATTGTAAGGAAATTTCCAAGATAAAATAATTGGGAGTCTCCCTCCCCCGCCGTCCCCCCAAGGCCCTTTAAGCCAAAGCAACTTGTTGTGTTTACCACAAGCTGCTGTGTTACCTGCACAGAAACCTGAGCCCAGCTGTTTATATCTCTTCAATGAATGATCATGTCTCACGCTTTTCATTTTAAAAACATATTATTATTAATAATAAAGCAGTTTCGGTGTTTTTGACTGGTGGGGTTGGGGGCACGGGGGAAGGAGGTTTATTTGCTACCTTGGCAACAGAACTCATAAAGGCTCTCTCTGTAGGTGGCGTAGGGACATTGTCACACCTGCCTTAGCCCCCCCCACACCCCCAACTGTTTGGTGTTATTGCTAATAGTGTGACAAACAAAAATTAGGAAAACTTGCCTCCGCCTGTCTGCACTCAGTGCATGTGTCACACCGTGTGGGATTGGGCTCACAGTCCAGCTCAGTAATAATAATAACCCTTGCATTTGATACGGCGCTTTATCATGTCTTCAAGACGTCTCAAAGCGCTTCACAGGATAGACCGTAAAGTGAATTGACTGTATATTCTGTGGGCGAAACGCGGCAGCCAATTGCGCACAGTATTGATGAAGCGATGCATTGTTAGAGAGAGTTGCCACGAGAGAGAAAGAGAGCGACAGACACATAATGAGAGAGACACACACAGTGATAGAGAGAGAAACGAGAGACACACACCGAAGTGAGAGAAAGAGAGAGAAACACACACACACACGTGAGAGAGAGAGTGAATGAGAGGGAGAGAGAGACACACACAGTAAGAGACACACGCAGTGACAGAGAAAACAAGAGACATACACGGACACATAGCACAAGAGAGACACACACAGCGAGAGAGACACACACAGCGACAGAGAGAGAGTGAGGAACACACACATTGAGAAATAGACATACATAGTGAGAGAGAGGGAGCTGGTGTAAGAGTGAGCGAGTGAGACAGTGTGAGAGTGAGCGAGTTGTTGGTCTCCCCTGGCCTCGATGAGCACATAGTAACTAGTGTCCCAGGAACAGAGGTCAGTGACAGACGGGATATCTGGCGTTTGCCATGCATAGTGGCAGAGCTCATCTCCTAAGTTACTCAAACACTGGCTGCCCTTGAAACAACATCAGCCAACGGTTATTGCTGAGGGAAGGGGGTGGGGAGAGCTTTTAGACATGCTGAGATGACTTACTCTGTTCCCTGACCAGCTATAATGGATTCTGCTGTGACTATTGTTGACTATGTCCCAATAACCCTCAGAGTCAAATAATCACTGTGATTGAATGTCTCCATGTTTGGAAACAAACACAAGTGTCTCGTGTCAGCCTGTCAGTCGCTTGTTCTTGTCTCTGACTCAGGAGGATGTGGGTGGGTTCAGACTCTGCTCTAGGACTTTGAGCTCAGGCTGGGGGGGAGTGGGGGGAGATTGGAGGTTCAGTCACTACACGATCACGGTTTGAGATATAGGAAACACAGGGCAGGTGGGTGACTTTAGAGGGGATTTGTCTGTCCCCGGCTGGTACAGAGGAACTGTGATATGATGGAGGAGGGTGTGGAGGTGAAAGTACCTGTACCCTTAAAGTACCAGAGGAGAACTCCGACAGTCACGAGCACCGCAGCCACTACCAGCAATGAGATCAGCGTGGCACGTTTCTTGTTCATCCTCTCTGTCGATATGAAAGGGACCTTGACCTGAGAGCACACACAGTCCAGTATCAAACAACAAGATCCTTCGTCACGCTCTCTCTCTCTCTCTCTCTCTCTCAAGGAATCTGAAGTTGTTTGATGACAAGGATGCTTCTCTCTGTATTTCTGACAGTGACGCAGGATCTTTAACATATTTTTTAGGTCAGGGTCTCGAGATATGGGGCAAGGGCAGGTAATTGGAGTTGAGGTACAGATCAGCCATGATCCTACAGATTGGCGTAACAGGCTTGAAGGGCTGAATGGCCTCCTCCTGAACAGACCACAGATGGGACCTCGATTTAATGTCATGTCTCATCTAAAAGATGGCATCTCCGACAGTGTGGTGTCTCCCCATCCCCCCCCCCCACTGCACTGGAGCATCAGCCTTGACTGTGAGCTCAGTGTAACAGACAGGAAGAGCTTGAGCCTAGCACCCTGTGTTAGTGGCAGCCCGAGCCAGGCTGAGGTACTCACGGTTTGAAAGCCATCGCTGGTGCTCACAGCCGCCCCACTGGCTGAGATGACAAAGACACCAGACTGTGAATTTAGTGCAGAATCCATCCCGCTGGGCAGCGCTGTCTCTCACCACCTCCCACTCCGAGCTTCTCCCTCAGCCCGCCCAGGGACAGGGGGACAGTTAGACTTTGGCAGGACAGGAAAATAGATTTTGCAATTGCTTCTTTTCAGAGATTAATCGATAGTCAGGCCACAACTGCCTCCTGTGCTATTTGCACTGGCTGTGAAGTGAGGAGGAGTTTCACTTGATTTAAAGGAACAACAGCAACAATAACAATGAACAGATCAGGTGTCAGTAAATTCATCCAACACCTGAGTCAACAGGTAATGTGGGAATAAACAGTTTACCTGCTGGTTTCCACAGGATCCCAGTGCCCCGGAGGTATGGAATCCTGTAGTTCAATGGTTAGAGCTGTGAAGCGCTTTGAGATGTCTGAATGACGTGATAAGGCGCTATATCAAATGCAAGGAGTATTATTATAGAGCACTCGCCTCGCAAGCAAGATGACTTGGTTCGAGTCCTGGACAGGACGAAACGTTAGGCAAATTTCCTTACTCCACACACACGCCTGTTAACCTAACAGAAAGTAGGAACCCGGTTGTTAGTTGATTGGCAGATCGCTTTTCCGGGTGTAATAATCCCTTCAATATAAATAATAATTTGGTCACTCAATCCACAACTGTTTGTGAGACATTGCTGTGCGCAATTGGCTGCTGCAAAATATACAGTCAATTCACTTTACAGTATATCCTGTGAAGTGTTTGAGACGTCTCGAAGACGTGATAAGGCACTATATCAAATACAAGGATTATTATTATTATCCTGCGGGGTATTAGGAAAGAGAAATTAGTTTCTTGGGGTAATTAGCTGTGGGGGACTTTGCTGAAAAATGTACAGTCACTACACTTGCTGGTAGTTTCTTGTGAAGCACTTTGAGATGTCAGAGGTGCAGTGTCAAATGCAGGTATTGTGGTTCTTGCCACAATGACAGGAATGAGAGGCGGGAAAACGGATTGACGCATTGCTGAGTAACCAAAGAGAGAAAACCTTTATTATAGATGTCAGTCACTTACAGGAGAATATCGCTGGATTTTTACTGGAACAAAATAACACACATGTATAAGAAGGGCTGTCAGTTTTACATTGTTTTAAACGTTATAGAAAAGAAACACAATAAGCCAAACAAACTCCAAATCGTAGCCAGTGGAGAAGCCACAATGTGCATGTGTGCGTGGGTGCGGGCGTGCATGAACACAGACAGCTGTGTGTGTGTGTGTGTGTCTGCGTGTGTACACAGTCATCTCTGTGTGTGTTTGTGTGTGTGTGTACACCGTCAGCTCTGTGTGTGAACACAGGCAGCTCTGTGTCTGTCTGTGTGTATGTACAAGCAACTCTGTGTGTGCGTGTGAACACAGGCAGTGTTTGTGTGTGTGTATGTACACACTCAGCTCTGTGTGTGTGTGTGTGTACACTGTCTCCTCTGAACACAGGCAGCTTGTGAATGTGTAAAAACAGGCAGCTCTGTCTTTGTGTGTGTGTGTATATATACAGGCAGGTTTGTGTGTGTGATGTGTATATACTAGCAGCTCTGTGTATGTGTACCTGAGATGCAGTGTAAGGAAGTTGGCTATATATAAATGTGACCCGTCAGAAGCCAGCTGCTTCATCTTAAATGCACTTCTATACACCACTAAGGATCCTTCATCTTCAATACATACACTGCAATAGTATCTGAAAACAAAAACAGAAGTCACTGGGAACGCTGACAAATTTCTGACGAAGGGTCGTGGATCTGAAACGTTGACTCACTTTCCTTTCTTCATAGATGCTGCCTGACCTGCTGACGGTTCCCAGCGACTTCTGTTTTTGTTTTCAGATTTCTAGCATCTGCAATATTTTGCCCTTTGTCCACAATAGTCTCTGTCGCTCCCTCCTGAGGCAGAGGAAGGCAGGAATATTCCTATTCCTTCCCATGTCACAGTGGGAGGTGTTATAACCAAAGGCAGTGCTTCGAGAAGTTATATAAGTGCATGTTATTGTTAATCATTAGTTTAACAACATTATTAATCATAGAGCAGCTGTTTGCCACGTTACATAATAATAATAACCCTTAAGATCAGTCAGGAAGCTGGAGCGAGCAGCTTGAGAGAGCAGCCTGAGAGTAAGCTTCCCTCCCGTTCGTCCGTCTGTCTGTCTGACTGGTCGGGGAAGGAACTCCCAGTAACCAGTAAAATTGCTAAGGATTTTCTGGATACACACGAGAATATGTTTAGCAATAGCTGCCAGAGTCTATTATACTTTTTTTGATCATCCGGGTGTTTGACACATGCGGAAACCATAACCGTGAAGAAATGGACGTCTGACACGCGCGAAAACCCATCACTGTGATCAGCCGGGTGTCTGACACGCACAGAAACCCATCAACGTGCAAAAGAGTCTCCAAACCAAACTGAGATTTCCACGCATCCCACCTACACATGGAAATCCCAGAGATAGATTGTTGGAATGGAATGCGCTTTCTCTCTCTCTCTGGAGGGAAGCATCCTGCTTACCTAATTCTGGAAAGTATTAGGCTCAGGTTGGGAAGAGCCAAGGCTTGAGGGGAGCCCAGAATGTGTGTTGGGGTAACTGCTGGAGTCTAACCAGCTAAAACCACACAGCTTGCCATTCATATTGCTGTCTGGCCAGCTTTCCCGCTGCTTGTCCAGCTGGGACCACCCTATCTGTTAGGGCTTTGGCTTGCAGGGTTAACAGGAGCTGAGTGGGATTTATTTACGCACAACCGATTTGCTTCTGCGGAATTGTGGCTTTGTTTTTCATTAAACTCTCTGCTTGTCAGCCTCCCCAACTCCTCCCTCCAAACGCTGCAGGTGATCCAGAACTAAGCAGCCCATGTCCTCTCCCGCACCAGGCTCCGCAACCCTTACTGAAGGAGAAGAAGCTGGGTTGTGCGTGCGATAATATATATTGTAAAGCTTAATGATATGATCAACAATAAATCCCCCAGATAAATTTCTCATTCACGTAGCAGCTGTTTGCGGGGAGGTTGGTGCGCGCAAATTGGCTGTGGCGTACATTATAAAAACACACAGTCACTACACTTTACAGTAAAACTCTGTGAAACCCTTTGAAATGTCAATAGCAAGCACTATCCCTTATTGTCTTAATGCTAATTCTCGTGCTGTTGCTGAGCACGGTGACTGGGTTGGGCAGCTTTACCCTCTCTACCCCACTCTGCCCCCTCCCCTCCCTCTGCCCCCCCCACCCCAGGAAGCTTGGCGAATATGAGTAACTTTTAATTACAAGAGAAGTAGATGTCAAAACAAAACTAACTATTACAATGAATGGAGAGGTAAAAATATCTCTAAACTAGATGTGACAACTAAAAGCCATCTGTTAAAATTCTTCCCTCTCCCGTGTTCAGTGAGATTACACTGAGTTCGTTTCCAGGGCACATTTAGCTTCCAGGCGCTTTGTATGAACAGATATCAGATGCGAGACTCAAGGCAACAACTCCTCACCTGATGCCAAACACAGCGAGTCCCCATATGGGACCTTCCTTGTCTATATGGACTTGTTACTGTACGTGCTCTGAACCTCCTTCAGGGAGAGATAAGCGTCACAGGATCTGCCCAGGTTCAGTGATGCAGCCTTCAGGATGTTGCCGGCTTCCTGCCTGAACACCCCGGAGCACTGGGAGACGGCCTGGTCACCGAAGCTCAGCCCCTTGCAGCCCTGCCTGCCCTCATCCTCCTCCCCCTCTTCCTCCTCCTCCAGCTCCTCGTTGAGGAGCATGGTGTGTGGGAAGGCGCGGGACCCCAGAGAGTAATGTGGGAATTGGAAGAAGGCAATCTGGGGCTTGGGGGGGAGGAGGTCACAGGCTCGGCCGTTGTGTGGAACGTTTCCAAGCAGCTGCCCCACGTGTCCCACCTCAGCTGCCGATGTTGTGAGAGTAGCCGAGGCTAAAACCTCCTCCATCACACGGTCAAACCCCAGCCTCCCCCGGCCCCCACACTCGCTGCCCGGGGAGGTGGGCTCCACATCCAAATCTTCATACAGAGAGTCGTTGGAGGTGGTCAGGCACTGGTACGACCCACTCTCCTCACTCCCTGACTCAGCCCCGCTCTGCCCGTAGCTGAAGTAGACTTTGCAGGGCTCCATCTCCACGCAGTTTGGGTAGCTGAACCAGAAGTAGCCCTGGTTGGCAAAGCTAGACAGGGAGGAGGTTCCTGCGCTCCAGGAGCTGCTGCCGTCAGAGATGTAATCCTTCTTGATGAACGATTCCGAGTCTTTGATGCTGGAGATCTCGACCGGAGAAATTTCTGTTCCCAGCTCCTCAGCCGTGTAGAATGAGGCTGTCAGCCTCCCTCCCAGCCACTTCTGGGGGAGGACAGAGAGAGAGAGACATTGTATAATAATAATCCTTGCATTTGATATGGTGCCTTATCACGTCTTCGAGACTTCTCAAAGCGCTTCACAGGATACACTGTAAAGTAAATTGACTGCGTATTTTGAGGGTGAAACGTGGCAGCCAATTGCACACAGCAGCGTCCCCACCAACATAAATAAATAAAAACAAGAATACCAGTAAAATGGTATTGATAATGGCTGTAACTTCAGCACGAGATCGGATTGTTCGTCCACAAGTAAGTGGTGACTCCACCTGCGAGAGGTATTGATGTGTAGTGTGGCTGGGGGGTCAGTTCTGCAGTTTGGATGTTTATTGAGCAAATCGTGCCGGACACATGAGATCACCTCGTCTGCAAATAGCCCAGCAACCCCTCTTCCCACCCCCACTCCTGGTGGGTTGAGACGAGTGGCGCTCCCTTAGCTGAGCGTACGGAGTAAAGTGCTATTCTCGCCACTGGGCGAATGTGTTTCTGTGTGGTTGAGGAGGAACCGAAGCACAAGTGAATTATAAATAACATCATAAAGGAGTTTAAACGCTCACTGCAGGTTTATAACCACAGGAGTGGAGAGTCTAAACTTAGTCCACGGAGTGGCTAACAATGAGCACACATGAATAGGTTTTTCTGAGTGAACACAACAGCTCCCCCGAATGAGTGATCTGTAGCTCTGACAGACAGGCATACTCACCTCCACGCAGACACTCACACACTCACAGACACTCTCACACACACAGACAGACACTCACAGACACTCTCATACACACAGATACTCTCACCCACATACAGACACACACACACAGACAGACACACACAGACACTCTCACACACAGACACTCTCACACACAGACACTCACACACATACAGACACACACACACACACTCTCACTCACACAGACACTCTCACTCACACAGACACTCTCACACACATACAGACACACAGACACTCATTCACACAGAGAGGCCGACACAGAGACACACTTCCACAGAGACACAGACACTGTGACGCAGACACGCTCACACACACATCCACAGACATCTTTGCGACACAGAGACAATCACACAGACACTCTCACAGATGCTCACACACACACATACAGAGACACACACACAGGCACAGGTGCTCAGACATACGACTGAATAGAAACCACAAACAGGCCAGTCTGACAAAGTGCAGGAAATTTCTCGTGAATCAACAGTATTAATACAGTGCGGAGCTGGGCTGCTGCCTGCGCCCTCACATAGCTGCCTTCCGTTCAGAAAGTAATATTTGTGGTTCTCGGCTCAGAGGAAGCCTGCCGCTGCCTTTAAAAGGTCAGACGTTACATTGATACACATCTTTGGGTGACCTTCACTTCACGCATAGTTTCCTCCCCGAGGAGGTGGGGGGGTGGGGGGCGCGGGGGGGTAGGGCTGTCACTGAGATCTAGTGTTTATCACAGGTAGAGTCACACATGTCCTCTCTCCAAAACAAGATGAGGGAAAGGAAGCACTTGGTTACTTTTATGGGTCCTTATCTCATCATAAAAGGTTCTACAACTTGACGTTTTTTATATGACTGTTTTAGTCCACAAAATATACAGTCAGTTGAGTGAGTGTGAGTGAGTGAGTGAGTGAGTGAGTGTGTACTTTTCGCCCACAATATATAGTCAGTTCGCCGTGAAGCTCTTTGAGACGTCTCAAAGACGTGATAAGGTGCTATATCAAATGGAACAATTATTATTATTATAAATATTATTATTAGACGGCTGCCCTTTACATGAGCAGGCTATGACGTGAACGTTTGATTAATTTGGGGGATTGACGGCCAGGACACCGGGAGGAGAGAGAGAAACTCCATTCTCTTTTCCAACAGAGTATTTAATGTCCACCTAAATAGGGCACAGACGTAGAGCTCGCCTTAACCAAAGGACAGCACTTCTGACAAGGCAGCAGCCCTCCAGCACAGTGCTGGGTCATCAACCTGGCCTGTGAGATTGGCATGGGGCTTGAACCCACACCCTTCTGACCCAGAGCCCAGGCTTCCTGGATTTGTGCTGAGAATAGAGATTGGACTGTCTTCTGCAGAACAAGGCAGGAAGAGGGCAGAACTGACAACAGCCGATGACGTACTCAAGAGAAACTGTGGTTTACCTGAAAATTACCGCCATGTATTGAGTTTAGGTCATAAAAGAATTTGCCGGGATCTGGGACGGAAAACCATTTCAGCTTCTTCAATCTGTGAATGAATTCAGAGGTGGACAAAGTCTTTGGTTAGTTGAATCTCACGGACAATGGCACCAATGTGGTGACTTAAACACAGTTAGAAACAGAGAATAGGGACAGGCAGGACCGGAAAGACATTGAGGTCCAGCCCAGAGTTACACGGTCCTTATGCCTCTCCATTTTGTCCTTTCCTCAACCCACGTCTTCTGTACGCTCTCACCTCTCTCTGTGTTAGTCATTCAGTCTGTTCACTGTCATATCACAATTCAGACAGGATTTAAATTAATAGAACTGGCAAAACAAGGTGTGGTTTCTCTATCTGACTGATGGATAATAGACCTGTTTTTGTTGTTAGCGCTCTGAGGGCTACCCCGTGTAAAAGGGGCTACATAAATACAAGTCATTCTCCTGTTGGCTATGTGACAGCCGTGTGTGTGACTGCAAGTGTGTGCGTGCGTGTGCAAACGTGTGTGCCCTGCCCATTGTATCAGTCTCGCTGTTTGCTCCTGATCCCAATCAGTGCTCCTCTCCCCACACAGGCCTGTCTGGTTGTGGTGTAAGCTTACCGTTTGGGCATCATGTATCGGTTGACGAACACCAGAATCATGGTGACCACAATGCTGATCAGCGACAGGACCCCCCATACCGCCATCTGGTTTCCATCTGAGAAACAATGGCCATTGCTTATTCACAGTAATAGCGATAATAATCCTTGCATTTGACCCAGCAATCTTCACATTGGGAGGATGCCTCAAAGCGCTTCACAGAGTTCACTGTAAAGTGTAGTGACTGCATGTTTGGTTGGATAACATGCTCGGGGTTGGGTGTCCGTTACAGGGGGGATTAAGCAGATCCAACGCATCAAGTGGTTTCTTAAATCAGCCCCAGTGTCCTGCCCTCAACTCTGACAGCTGTTACATCTCCTCTGTGTTTAACATAATAATAATAATCCTTGCATTTGATATAGCACTTTTCACGTCTTCTAGACGTCTCAAAGCGCTTCACAGAATATGCTGTAAAGTGAATTGACCGTATATTTGTGGGCAAAACGAAAAATGAATATTTCCTATCCTGAAATTCCCCAACGCTACTCAAATATGGTTCTGGGTGTAACTGTGCCTGCCGGTGCTGTGAGAGCAGAAAGGGTCACCTTACCATTAATGGTGCTTCCTGGAGTCTCCCATTCCACCTCCAGGCTCCACTGGCTCCACACACTGCGGTAGACGATCCCTCTCCCCTCCAGGGTTTTAACTCTGATCTGGGCTACGTACACCTGGCTGGGCTTCAGGTGCTTCAGATCGATTGAGGTTCTTAAAACACTTTCAATTAAAAGAAGTTCAGAATCCTAAAATCACAAAGCCCCAAAACGTTTTGTCACAACAGTTATTATTATCATTCATCTTAATATAATAATTAAATATGATGCAGCGTCAAGAGACTCTTACAGGATTTTGAGGAAAGGTTAAAGTGATAGGAAAGGTGGAGGGTTTCCATGTGTGTGATGGACACCTGGGACCCAGCATCACAGGATCAGTCATGGTATGAAAGCCTCTGGTTGCATGTGCTCAATGAGAAAAAGGCTAGACTACAACAACAACAAGATTCCATTTATTGAGCGCCTTTCACGTCGGGAGAACGTCCCAAACATTTGGGGCTTGCTATAGACCGCCAGGCCATAGCAGGGAGAACAATGATAATGTTAGGAGTGTATGTGGGAAAGAGAAGGTACATCTTGTATAGAGTCAATACACCTGGCAGAAAAGCAAATGAAACTCACTTTCCAAAGCCCGTCCTTGGGCTTGTATCTCAGTTCACTTTTCAACGCCATATAGTCGGTTATGGTTTTGGGGACAGTCCAGGAGAACTGGCAGTCATTGGTGGACATGTTGGCCACGATGTCTGGACGGGGAATCTTAACTGAAGGAACAACAGACTGGCTTTAGCTTTGGTCAGCGGCTATCTGGCACCAAATATAATAATAATGATAATAATCCTTGCATTTGAAATAGCGCTTTATCACGTCATTGAGACGTCTCAAAATGCTTCACAGAATATAGTGTAAAGTGTAGTGACTGTATATTTTGTGGACGAAACACAGCAGCCAATTGTGCACAGCAGTGACCCATAAACAGTCATGGATTGAGTTGGGAGGATGTGGTAAGGAAGGTATCCAGTGCTTGTTGTTGTCGGGATTGCGAGCTGCAGTGTTTGGGACAAGTTGAAGTTTATACTGTACGTCAGTGGTTATAGATTGTGCAAGTAAATGAAAAATTGTTGCTTTTCACTTACTGTTCGAGCTTGGTTCAAACATCTCAATCATTCCGTTGAGAGATTTGTGGCCGTTCTTGTGACACCACAGAGTCACATTGAAGGACTGGGCAATGGTGAAAAAGCTGAAGGAAAGACTGCAGCTTCTGCTTGAGCCTCTGAGCACAGCATCGAGTACACTTTGTGCTTCGCATTTATTGGCAAACCTTTCAAAACATGAAAAATTAGATTGGGGACTGAAGTTATTGATATAGTTGACATTACTGTGGCTATTTATGCAACCTTCTGTTTTCTAATAGTATCACAGGGTCTTTAACCTCCACCAGATCAACAACAACAACAAATAACATTTACACAGCGTCTCTTATGTCGGGAGGACATCCCAAGGCGCTGGACAGTCAGGGATTTGGACCCGAGCTGGGGGTTGGGATCAGGAGGGTTGGAGAGCAAGGAGGGTAGGGGCAGGAGGGTGATCATAGGCGTGGTCGAAGAGGAGGGTCTTGAGGCGGGACTTGAAGGAGTCAAGGGAGGGAGCGAGGCAAAGGGACTGAGGGATGGAGTTCCAGAGGGTGGGGGCAGAGAGGTACAGACTGGAACTCATCAGAAGGATTATGGCTGGATCCAATCAAATATTCAAGACTGAGCTGGATAGATTATCTGTTAGGTTATCAAGGGATATGGGTCAAAGAGGCGTAAGATAAGGTATATGATATTATAGAATGGTGGAACAGACTTGGGCTGAATGGCCTCCTCCTATTCCTATGTACCTTATGATCATGACTTACATATTGTCTTCTGCTTGCACCATGCACTGATCCCCGGTAACGGCCGCTCGTTCCACCCAGTCACACGTCATCTCAGAGATGTAATCTACCGTGCAGCAGAACTGGCTTGTTCCTGGCACCGCAGGGACACAAAGTAAGGAGTCAGCTCAGGGGTATGAGCAAAGCCGCTACAACATTCGCTCTTTAACCTCGCTAAACCAACACGGGGGGACGAAGGGAATGCAAATTGAACCCTGACTTTCCGTTAAATACTTTGGCAACATGAAAGGTACTGTATCACATGGTAGGATTGCTATTCAT
The DNA here is from genome assembly GCF_018977255.1 of Callorhinchus milii. Taxonomy (NCBI): domain Eukaryota; kingdom Metazoa; phylum Chordata; class Chondrichthyes; order Chimaeriformes; family Callorhinchidae; genus Callorhinchus; species Callorhinchus milii. Next base: position 210,162 of record NW_024704772.1, read on the forward strand.
TATTCTCCAGTGATTGAACATTCAAATCAATCACTGGAGAATAATCCTGCCATTTGATATACAGCACCTTTCATATTGTATTTCGTATTGTCAAAAGTGTTTAATAGTAGTCGCTGTAAAGTGTAGTGACTGTGTATTTGTAGGTGAATGCGACGGCCATTTTGCTCAAAATAACATTCCCACAAATAGCCACCAAGTGGCTGAGCAATTTGTATCTCGTGGACTGTTGGCCAGGACATGGGGTGATAGAGAGAAACTTCTCTTTTCCCAATAGTGCTGTGGGACAGTTACTGTTGCTGTGCACTTGCTCAGGCACAGTGGGACCTGGGTGTAATGTCTCATCCCAAGGACGGCACATCCCGTAATGCAGCACTGTTCCCGCTCTCGTAGAGCTGAACTGTATTGAAGCTTCAGCCTGGACTGTGAGCTCAACATCCTGAGGTGGGGCTTGAACCCACAATCTTCTGATTCAGAGAGCGATTGTGCCAGGTTGCCACATCAAATAATTACACATAATTGTTAACTGTATACGTACCATTTATATAGTCATGTCCCTTTGATATTCGCAGAAACATCAGGATGTTAAGGAATCCAAGTTGCAAATAAGCTGCCATTCTTCTAGGGAGCTGGAAACATACAGAATACATCAAAGGAAATCTGATTGTCTACTTTCTGCAGCATTCAAACCTCTTGGCCCTTCCCTCTCAGTCCCCAAAGAAACTAATCTCAGATTTTTAGTGCTAAATTCTGTTTTGCTTTGAGCTCAGCAGAAGGTTGCACAGTGTGCTCTCAGTGTCGGTGTTCCTTGTTAATGCCTCTTTCACAGAGAGGGTGGTCCTCTCTGTCAATGATAAGGGGAGAGGTGTTTGTCAACGATTGGTGATTGGCATGTAGATGTATCTGGTGTAGGGTGATTCTATTGAGATCCGTCCACTGAATGTTCCCACAACGCTAGTTTGGCAGCTGAGGATTAACTCTGCGTTTGAGTTTCTAGGATTTGAATTCCTGCTCTGCTAACCAGGTGCTAAAGGCACAGGGAGAAAGGACAGGGCAGGGGGCAGAGGGCACAGGTTCAGATGTGGAGAGCAAGGTTAGGGCAGACACTGCATTGGGACGCCCATAAGCATGTGTCATTTGTTTTTGTTGTTGTTGCATTGTTGGTGAGAACTTAAACTGAAATCCTTGCTTTGCCTTTTGAGGGGGGATGTTAAAGATTCAGAGCCGCTATTGGAAAAAGAAGGGAGTTTCTTTCCCTTGTGTCTTGGTCATCAATCCCCCACATGAATTGGTCATTGACCACATGGCTGTGTGTGGGGAGCCTTTGCTGTGCACAGAATAGACCGTTTCTGTCAACACATTAGAGGGCTGAACCCTGCGTGTTCACACCTCAGCTTCTAGTTTCTCTCCTGTAGGTCAAGATCTTATCTGTTACAGACTGTCCCTGTTTGATGTTTACCACTCGCCTTCCTGTGACAGCTTTTTCTCTCCATTCAGACCCTCATACAGGAACATGTTTGACTTAAACAGCTTTTAAGAGGCAACAAGGCAACTATTTGAATAGGAAAAATCTAAAAGGGTTTGCGCGTGTGTGTCCGCGCGTGTGTGTGTTAGGATTACAGTTGCAGTGCGGAGGTTGAGATTAAGAAGGGGTTGGGGGAGGTTGAGTGAATAGCACAATGATTAAAGCAGTGCACAACTCTGCCTCATTAAGTGTAGGCCGCTATGTAACTACACTTTGTTGTTGATGCGTACCAGACCTGACATATACGACTGACGCTCAGACCTGACACAAGGTTGAAGAAAGCATCACTGTGGCCTTCTCTATTTTTCGAGAACTGAATTATTTTTAAGGTTTTAGGCTTTTACTTAACATGTTGTGGAGAAAGGAATAAGCAAAAAAACCCAAATGATGGCACCTGAGGTAAACAAGGCAGCTTATGAACAGAAGCTGTCCCTCACAATACTTTGTGTTATTTCCTGTTTTCTTATAATTCAGTGACCACAAAAACCACAATTAAATTTACCCCTTTTAATGAAGAACATAATTCGCTTCTCGGTTTGGCCATGGGTTGGAGCCATTATATATTTAACTCATTAGGATTTATGGGGCTTTAGAGAGAATTTGACTGATAATATAATAAGTACACATACACGCGCACACAGGAGTACACATACACATCACAAACACACATAGGAGTACACACAGGAGTACACACACACACACACACACACACACAGGAGTAAACACACATGGGAGTACACACACACAGGAGTACACACACACACACAGGAGTACACACACATGGGAGTACACACACACACACAGGAGTACACACACACACACAGGAGTACACACACACTTACAGGAGTACACACACAGGATTACACACACATACAGAGTACGCAAGCACACACACACATACACACACAGGAGTACATATACACGTGATTTTACACACACACACAAGTACACACATGCACCAACATGCAATTATACACACATGCGCACACACTCGGGCGCAGGTCACACACGTGCACGTGAATATACACACAGAACACATACACACATACACTCCCAGGGGGAGAGAGTAGGGTCAGGCGAGTAAGGGAGCTGTGGGATCACTGTGAAGCCAGCACTGCTCCTGGTTTGGGGACTGACTGACCGCTCTCCTCAGTCTCTCTGTCTAACTGCAGGTTTGCAAACAAGTGTTTGTGTGCTGTGCAAACTCCCCTCTCGCTCGTTTGCTCTCTCTCCCAGCCTGGCTCAGCCAGTGAGATACGATCCGCTCTCAGGCTGAGCGAGCGAGTGAGCCACCACAGTGGTTGTGGAGCTATAACCACACTGAAGGCCGCTGATGGTAACTTACTCATCAAACCACAGGGTGGATGGGACTCTCTGAGCGATGAGGAGACACCCACAATCTCATTGACTAGTAGTCCTTGTGTGAACACTTCCCTCTCCATTCCCTGTGTATTTTGCTATTCCAGAAGATAATGGCTGATCTGTACCTCAACTCCATTTACCTGACTTTGCCCCATATCCCTTGATCCCTTTGACCTAACAAACTTCTATCCACCCCAAGGCTGGAAAATTTGCGTAGAACAATGGCCCACACACACAACCACAAGGCGAGTGGCCAGAGTACCCGGGGGATTGTTGGGCAGGACATCGGGAGAGAAACTCCCAGTAGCGTCATACAATCAAAACACTGAGCTACAGAGCTCCACGTTGAACAGTTACATTAGCAAACCAACTTGTGCTATTATCTGATTCAAACTGGAAGTTGAGGAAATGTCAGCGTGTGTTATTAATGGCTTTGATCAGAGATAACATCTTGGTATGTTTGATCTGCACGGAATTAGACACTGCTGAGAGCAGCCTGCTTCAAATTAGCACCCAGCCTCCCAGCACAGCGTCACTCATACCTAACAGGTGACGGTCTTACAAGGAAGCCCGAGGCTCTGGCTGACAATAATAATAATCATAATAATCCTTGCATTTGATACAGCGCCTTATCACATCGTTCAGACGTCTCAAAGCGCTTCACAGGATATGCTGTAAAGTGAAATGACTGTGTATTGTGGGCGAAACAAGGCAGCCAATTTCGTACAGCAGTGTCCCACAAACAATCGTGGATTGAGTGACCAAACTATTATTATTAATTTTTTTTTGGAGGGATTATTAAGAACCCACCAAGTTACATTATTTTTTCCCCTCATGGCTCTGGCAGGACTCTGGGCTGTGTGCAAGCTGGCTGCCATGTTTGCCTACAAAGTATGCAGTTGCTCTCACTTGACAGTAATTACTGCAAAGCACTTGCTGACGTGGCGACACTTTAACGCACTCGGTTTGGTTTCATACGCTCTCCTTCCAGTTTCAATTCACGGCAGCTGTCTGACACTGTGTGTTATCTGATCTCAATCGTGTTGAAGTATTGGTTCTGACAGTTTCTGATAACACAGGCAGATAGCTCCAAATACGGTCACAAATACCCGGGCTTGAAACCTTCCTCATGGGTTTCAACATGAGTGCAGTTTTTGGTCAGAGCAAACATTACCTTTGTATATAACATCCACCCCACAATGCCGTACAGATAGCTCACTGTTTGAGTGGCACCAAGCAGATGAGCTAACACACAGTCAAGCTGAACCTTACAGGGTTTATTTTCCACCTTGATCCATAATTGAGCCGAGTGGGACTGGGAGCACATTTCCATCTCACTTGAGTGGCCACGATTTCCAGCTGAGACTTGAGGGTGGACCTACACACGCATTTTCTCTCTTTCATAGGGACAGGAGGAGATCTTTCAGCCCCTCAAGCCTGTACCTCCATTCTATAAGATTTGTACCTCAACTTCAATTACCCGCCCTTGCCCCATATCCCTCTTTGGGTACCAACCTCAAGGGCAAGTCTCAAAATGGGGGAGGGAAGAAATATCTGGGTTGAAGAGAGCAAGGTGGGATTGACTAGAGCGCGGGACTGGGATTGGGACGAGAGAGTGGACTGTGTCTGTGCTCTGTGGGGTTTGGGTTTGTTGGAAGATGGAAGATATTCAGATGGAAGTGTATAATCCTCTGTCAAATCAAAACAATGATGTTATCAGATTAGTTCATCAACCGCGATTAGACCTGGGGGAAGATAGAGAGCAGCCAAATAAGTCAATGTTTTGATGATTGACTGAGAAGCTATTTACCATTCATAGGAACAGGGGAACAGGGAGCACCTCATCACATTGTCCACCCAACCCTCCTCATCACAGTGTCCACCCAACCCTCCTCATCACAGTGTCCACCCAACCCTCCTCATCACATTGTCCACCCAACCCTCCTCATCACAGTGTCCACCCAACCCTCCTCATCACAGTGTCCAGCCACAACCTCTGTTCCGGGTAACCTATTCCAGCTATTCCTTATCTTCTCTGTGTAATACCTTCTGGTGTCTGGCCATCACAAAATATAGTCAATTCACTTTACAGTATATCCTGTGAAGTGGATTGAGACGTCTCGAACACGAGATAAGGTACTGCATCCAATGCGAGGATTATTATTATTATTATTTAATCGCGGTGGAGGATCATAGCAGGTAGAGCAGGGCTGCGATGGGCGGGGCTGGGGATGGGCAGGCAGATCTCTGGGTTCCAGGCTTGCGATTGATATAACTTTGGAAAAAGGTGTCAGATCTAATGTGCGTCAGAACGTGTGCGCATGTGCGTTTGTGTGTGTTTGCGCACGTGTGAGAGCGTGTGTGGGTGCGTGCGTATGAGTGTGTGTGTGCGCGTGTGCGCGTGTGTGTGCGTGTGGCTACTGCAGAAAGTGGATGTGAGAGTGGAAATTCAGCTCCTGTGTTATGTTGACAAGCAGAAACAAACTCTTTATTTCTCCCCAAAAATCTGTGCCCATCAGTGATCAGTGTCTGCCCGTCACAGTGTCAGGAATCCCAGCCGGGGGGGCAGGGGGGAAATCTACCCAGACATAACTCACCATCTGGCTCATCTGATCCACAGCACCACCTGCGTCTCCTACATTGAGTTTCTGTAAAATACAACATGCATTGTGTCATGTCTTATTCCAGGAACATACTGGGGGCAAGGGGAGCAGTCAGTGCCTTGGGACATCTGACATGATACATCGTGTGTGGATCCTTACCTGGCTTAGCTTTCTGACCTGTGTGTGTGAGCGTGTGACTGTGTTTTGTGTGACTGTTATGTGTATGTGTGTGTGAGTACGTGCGTGTGTATGTATGTGTGTGTATGTGACTATTGTGTGTGTATGTATGTGACTATGTCTGTGACTGTGTGTGTGTGTACGACTGCTCTGTGACTGGTGAGTCAGCGCAGAACTGATCCACTAACAGTCTTAACAAGTTATTGCAACACTTAAGCCGTGGACTCAAACGTAAAAAAAACTCCCTCCTGGGTTGTGAGAGATGAGACATTAGCCGAGTTGCCTGTGTGGTCAGACAGAGCTCAGCTCTCACCTGGGTTTCCAGTAATGATTTCCTTTTCCTTTGAAATCATTTTGCAATGTTCCCCCCCCCCCCCCCCACCTCGTTCTTCTGCTGTGTCAGCCACAAGGTGCAATGTGTGTTAGCAAAGTCACAAGCTCAGAGCCTGACCTGGAGCAGAGCAGAGAATGCCTAACAAACCCAGATATAGGAGCACCTTTGATTCCTTCCTGAGAGATGCTGACACGACTCAGGTCCGTACCCCAGCCCGACTCAGCAACTCTCAGCAATGAAATAGAGGGAAGAATTGTGTGTACGTGCGTGGGGGGGAGGAACCCACATTTAACAGATACATTTCACATCCCACGATACTCAGAGGCAGAGAGTGAGACTGGAGTGAACAGCGAGGAGAGGCAACAACAACAACACATGACACATTTCCACAGTCGGGAGGACGTCTCGAGGCGCTGGAAAGTCAGGGATTTGGACCCAAGCTGGGGGTTGGGATCAGGGTGGCTGGAGGGCGAGGAGAGTAGGGGTAGGAGGGTGATCGAAGGCGCGGTTGAAGAGGTGAGTCTTCAGACTTGCCTTGAAGGAGGCGAGGGTGTGGAGCGAGGAAGAGGGACTGCGGGATGAAGTTCAAAAGGGTGGGGGCAGAGGCAGTGAGTGAGACTAGCGTGAACAGGGAGGAGAGGCAGCTCGCTTTCAGTCTGATCAAAACATCAGCTGCAATATGAACTGTTCTCCAGAAGTGTACCAACTTAAAGACGATGGCCTCAGGCCTGAGTACAGGAGACATTTCAGACATCAATCCTTTCCCTTTCACTGTGTCAGGCATAAGGGCCATCAGTCACCTGTGAGCTTCAACTTGCAGTTCTGCTCCCCTCTGACACACATTAATACATAGACACACACACACACACTGTATCATAGGTACTAACAAATGCAGAGTTTCAGAGAGCTAAGTCCACCCTACCCGTTAGGGCTTTGGCTGCAGGATTAACAGGAGCTGAGTGGGATGACTCCCTGCCCCCAGTGACTGATCTGCCCTTCCAAGTCCTGCTGGTTAGTCAGGCTGGGCCGGGCTGTGCTGTCATCAGCAGTGAGTGCCCTGGGATACTGCGGACCCGCCTGGCTCAGGAACCAGACGAGAGACCGTCACAGAGGGTTTGCTCAATTCCCACATGCCATTGTCACCTCGGAGGCTGCTCAGTCCTCAGTCACTACACCTCAATCACTACACCTCTACCACTACATTCGATTCAGGTGTCAGGCTGACACTCTCGCCTCTAAACAACAACAGCAGCATCCCTCATGCAGGATAGCGTCCCAGAGCGCTTGGCAGTGGTGGAGCATGACCCCGAGCCGGTGGGGGTGTCGGTAGATCGATAGGAAGGTCTTCAGGCATGACCTGAAGATGGGGAAGGAAGGGGCAAGACGGAATGTTCTGGAGTTTTGGGGCATAGTGGCAGAAAATGGCAGGTTGAGGCTGACACTCAGTGCAGTGCTGGGAGATCACCGCATTGTCGGAGATAATAATAATCTTTGGATTTGATACACAGCTTTATCATGTCTTCGTGACGTCTCAAAGCACTTAGATGCCATGCTTCGGATGAGACATTAGACCACGGTTGGTCTGTGCTTGTCCAGATGGGTATTAAAGATCCCGTGGTGCTATTTGGAAAGAGGAGGGATTTTCTCCCTGTATCCTGCTCAACAATCCCCCAGATAAAATTGGTCATTCATTTCATAGCTGTCTGTGGGATATTTGGTCTCAGCTCGGGTCCAAATCCCTGACTGTCCAGCGCCTTGGGATGTCCTCCCGACATTAAAGGTGCCGTTTAAATGTAATTTTGTATTGTTTTGAGTTCACTTACTAATACACAGTGACGACACTTTACAGTAAACTCCTTTGAAGCACTTTGAGACATTTCAGCAATGTTATGAGGCGCGATATCATATCCAATGATCATTATTAACTTCACTTAAGTCACGACTCTTGTAACTGTGTCTCAGTCACACTGTCTGAGTAACCGCGTCTCAATAACCATATCTAGTAACCGTGCCTGGTAAATCATAAGTAAGCTGGTAGTTAGCGCAGTTACCGGCAAACGGCAGTGACACAGGACACAGACACTAAACACCTGAACGGGAAGAGAAAAGAGTTAATCACCTGGAGCTGGAGGCTGAGTTGAGAGACGATACGTTAGTCAGTCACTGCTACACAGGCTGTCGAGTGAGCAAGACAGAAACTGGTGGGTGATGGTTTGAGGAGGATGTAAGCTGTGTTGATCTGATAGTGCGCTGCTCAGCACATCACATCACATGCAGTTGTGGCTTCTCCATCACAATAGCTCCTATAGGGCGGTTGGTCAAAGGGAAATGAATAATAAGATGTCCCTTCTACATCAAAGCTTTTAGCAACAATGAGCTTCACTTCGAACCGTTCTATTTTTTATGATTTGCTGTGAGATGTTTAAGTGAAATCTCTGTTATTTTTAGCATGAATAATCTCACGTTTAATACAGCCATAAAGTCCATTTCCCGGGGAGTGGCTGTAATAATAACAATCCTTGCATTTGGTATACATCGTCAAAGCACTTTACAGATTTACTGTAAAGTGTAATGACTGTATTTTGTAGTTGAAAGCAGAATGCCGATTTGTGACCACAAACAGCCAAGAAGTGAACGACCAATCTTTCCTGTTCCCCCGTGAAGGGTTATCCACTGAGCTGAGGGAATATCTGATGGGCAGGAGTGTGAAAGGACATGGTGAAAGGACAGGCAAAGGGGCAACGTTTCAGATCAGCCATGATCTCATCAAATGGTGGAGCAGGCTGGATGGTCTGAGTGGCCCTCTCCTGTCCCTGTATTGTGTTGTAATGGCTGGCAGACGCTGTGACTGTGCTAGCGGTGCTCCCAGGGGATGGTTTCCCTTCACACCTGAGCGCTCGCGTCCACCTCCTCATCCATCTCCTGGTCTTTCTTATCAGCGAGGCCAGCTAGCTCGGGTGTTTCTGCCAGCCCCAGTCCGGCTCAGCCACTCGCGCTCTCGCCCTCGCCTCTGCTCAGGACGTTGTACGCGTTGGGGGACGTTGAGCTCACAATCCAGGCTTATGCTCCAGTGCAGTGCAGTTTTTAGTAATTAGCTTTATTTGGTATTGTGAAAGGCAGCGGGTGCGTGAGATACAGCACATTGTGTACATCCTCAGTCAACGTCTGTCTATAGTCGCTACCCCCCCACCCCCCCGTCCCTCCCAGCCACGCAGGCTCGTATTTGTGCTGTAACTGGGCGTGTGCACTGCCCCCTGGTGCTTTGTTGTGATCAGCCACATGTCTCACCGTCTCCAGAGTCTCCAAACCAGGCTGAGAATTCCACAGATGTCTGCCAACGAACACACACAGAGATTTCCACGTGTCAAGTCATAGAGGATGTCACAAGCCAAACACCCAATCACTGCCCAGGTGGCGATGAGTTTTAATGTTTGTAATGACAGGCGCTGCGAAAATCTCTAATCAACTCATTCATTCAATTCAAATTCCCACAGGTTTAACCAAGGTCCTGTCAGCCTGAAGGACTGTGTCTCTAACAATGCAGTGGGGTGTCAGTTTAGACTGTGTGATTGCATGTCCTGATGTGTGGAATCGAACTCATAACCTTCTGACTCAGAGGCAGGAACAGCGCTAACACAGGGGCAGGTCACTGGGAGACAGAAGGACCCAGCTCTCTGGCTGGCTGGCGATTCCTGCACTTCACAGCCAGTGTATAGGGACGAGGGGCTAAGGTGATTCGGTACAACCCACGCAGGTCGGGAGGGGGCGCATGCGGAGGCCAGAGGAATGTGAAGCTCTGAAGGAGGCTGATGAAGAAGAGGAAGAGCTCCATGTTGGCCACTCTCTCCCCTGGACATGCCCGCAGGCCTGAAACACACAAGACATCACATGATACAGAAAGCTGTGTGTCTGTATGCACGTAAAGTGTACAGAACTGCATCAGCACCAACAGACAGAGACGGAGAGAGACACACATACATAGATACATGGATACATACATACACACACACGCACACAGACACATGCAGAGAGAAGACACACTCACAGCCAGAGACACAGATCGAGCGAGATACATACACAGACGCATGTACACTGACAGAGCATCAGGCAGGCAGGCAGGCAGGCAGGCAAGCAGGCAGACATCTACAGCCACACACACTGATGGGGAGAGAGAGAGAGACACACACACACACGCGCAAAGATCTATTATGCGCACTGTCTTCATATCTGCTGTATAATGACGCTCAGCATATAATGAAGGAGACTCACAAGGAATGAGATGGACTCACCCAGTGAGAAGGGGATGAAAGCTTCTGGTTTCACAAACTCTCCGTCTTCGTTCTGGAAGTTTCCCGGGTTGAAGTTGTTGGGGTCTTTCCAGGCGGCCTCATCGAACAGAGCTGAGGTCAGGTTCACCAGCATGATGGTGTCCTGGGGAACGAGGAGAAGCTACTGTTAGCACCGCGGGATCATAGTGATGTATATGTATATGTATATACGTATATATATATGTATATACACATTTATATATATATATGTATATACACATTTATATAGCGCCCTCCATGTAGGCTAATGTCTCGGAGCGGGTGCTTAGAGTGCTGTAGACCATGATAAGCTGCTTTATCTTATACTGAAAAGTAGAACCAGGGGACACGGCCTGCGATTGAAGGGGAGTAAATTCTCCTCTTTCACCAGCAACTTCTTAAGTTGTTATATAGGATGAGGCTCCTCAGGGACCTAGTCTGTTACTGACTGAATTAACCTTTTTCATTGTGTAGCTCCTGAAGCTGGTGTCCTGGATGGCAGCGTGAGCTGGTGTGAAGGGCACCACGTTCCCGAACCTTTGGATTTCGTGAATGACGGCACTGACGTAAGGCATTTTCACTCGGTCGTCCATGCAGGGCAACCGACACCAGCCGACCACCTGCTCGATCTCCTTCTGACACTTCTCTGCAGAGAGCGAGAGAGCGACAGAGACACGGACAGAGAGAACAAACCACACAATGAGAGGGATCAGAGCAAGGAGGAGGCCTTTGATCACATCCGGAACCAATGGTAATTACCATCTGAAATGATCATCTCGATCAATAGATTTAGTTAATTATCACATAGTGGATCCTGTAGCTCAGTGGTTTGCGCACTCGCTTCGCAAGCGGGAGGACCTTTGCTTAGATTCTGGGCAGGACAGATCAGGGCGAAACTTTAGGCAAGTTTAATTACTCCACACACATGGCTCTGTTCACCTCGGAGTATATAGGAACCTGATTGTTAATCAATTGGCAGATCGCTTTTTCCAGGGATAAATTTTTTTAAAGAAACTAATAATAATTTTGTCACTCAATCCACGACTGTTTGTGGGACACTGCTGGGCGCAATTGGCTGCCACGTTTTGTGCACAAAATATATAGTCGATTCACTTTACAGTGTGTCCTGTGAAATGCTTACAGATGTCTAGAAGATGTGATAAGGCTCTATATTAAATGCAAGGATTATTAATATATTATCTAGCTATTATTGACCTCGATAATTCTAGGATTTAATTCTCTCATTACAATTTTGATCATTGGACTGTCCAACGCCTTGGGACATCCTCTCAATGTGAATGGCGCTGTATAAATGTGATTGTATCTGTACATCAGAGGCTGCAGTTACCCTGTATATCGGGGTATGTCATCATGTATAATATTGCCCAGCGTAGCGTGGTGGCTGTGGTTTCAGTTCCAGCCACGAACAGATCAAAGACATTGTACACAAGGTTTCCCTCCGTCAAACAGGAATTGGGAGATTCTTGTTCCTGAAAAATGATAACGCAATATACATTGGTATTTGTCGATTTCACGTCAGGAGTGTCTCAGGCCTCTTTACCCAGCTGGTTGCTTTATTCCTCCTTTTAAAGAAATATCTTGTGCCCCCTTTATCGATAGCCACAATCATAAACCATTTCCAGCACAGATGGTCATTCAGCTGGACCTCGGTCCCCTCACACTGGAGCTCTCCACTCTCACCCCATCCCCTGCTCTCTCTCTCTCCCCCTCGTGTCTGTGCTGGTGCCATTGAGAGCACTACGCTCACCTTTTTCATTTCTAATAAATAGGCATCGATGAAATCCCGTGGTTTCTGCAGATCCAGCGATTCCCGGTGCTTTTTGATGAAATCCTGAATGATTGCTTCGATTTCTGCCTGGACTCGGAACATCTTCTGATGAGGCCCTGGGAAAGAGGAGAGAAAGGGGAGTGCCATCGCCACCTGGGGAAAAACAGTGCATTATTCTGTGGGGAAAGCACAGGAGAAAGCTTTAGAGTAGATCTGTCAGTTCCAGAGAGAAAGGGAATAATGGCTGGAAGCTCGGCTGCTGCTGATGGTGGTGTTTGGGGGTGTGAGGAACACAAGCAGGCCTGAGTTTGCTGAGTCGAAGCTGGGAGGGAAGCAGGAAAGAAGGCTGTAGGAAGTCAGTATTAATAGGAAGGTGCGAGAGAGTGCGTGAGGATTTATTGATGAGCCTGAGGCAGAGGGAGAAAAGGTCACAGGTTCAGGGAGTGAAAGACAAGTTTAAGACAGACACCAGGAAGTATTTCTTTCCACTGAGGGGGATTAAACCCTTCAGTGAGGTTCCCAGAAAGTGTGGTGACAGTCAGCATGCTGGGATTTTTGAGAGGTCAGGTGTCCTGAGTATTTGAAGGCGGTTCTTCCATTGGCGTATAAACAAAATAGTAATTTTCTGCTAACCTGGAACCAGATTCCCGCTTGAAACTTCAAGCTCTTGTCGAAGAGTTCTGTCATTTGTATGAAGTTGGGGTCCGTGTAGTGGAAGCGCTCGCCAAAGACAATGGAGCAAATCACATTGGACACAGCGTTGGTGATCTCAATGTCTGGGTTGAATGGTCGTCCTGGACAAGAGCAAAGAGCAAACCAACAAGTGACTGTCACTACGCTTTCTGGGAACTGAAGGGTTAATTCTTACAATCCATATCGTGGCTGCAGGCTCAGCAGCTACGTACAGTTAGGTGTAGTGACTCTGTATTTGGTAGGCGGACAGCGGCCAATTTGTGCAGAGCCTTGTTCCACAGATAGCAGTGAGGTAAATATCCAATATCAACCTGAACAGGGCACAGACTGGACAGGTTTAACATCTTGTCTGAGAGGTGGCAGGTGCAATGGTACAGTGTTGCCCCCTCCCCCCCCCCACCCCCAAGGAGGCGGTCAGCCTCGACTGTGGCTGATTACCCACTATATCGTCGGCTTCTGGTGACAGTTTGACAGACTGAGCCAGCCAGGCTGACACCCGACAGAAAGGGGGAACCTTGGATATTATTGAGGATTATATTGGAGATCTTCCAATCAAAGAGGACTGTGTGACCACCTACCATCAGTTGATCTGAAGATCTCGATCAAATAGCGCACCTCTTCTAGAATCTTCTCCTCAAAGGCATTTTTACCCAATCCAAAGTTCCTCAAAATGGTCATCAAGAATCGCCGTTGTTGTTTCCAGGACTTCCCGTAGGGGGCGTTAATAATACCTGATAATGGTAACATTGTACACATGATAATCAGTCTCTGCTTACTTTTCTTTTCAGAGTGAAGAACAAGCAAGACACCCTTCACCCCACCTCAGGGATGTGCCTAGAAATTCCTCATCCAGCACACAGAATCAGACACAGTAAGAAAATAATAATAATAATAATCCTTGCAATTGATATGGTACCTTATCACTCCTTCGAGATGTTTCAAAGTGATTCACAGGATATAATGTAAAGTAGATTATCTGTATATTTTGTGGGCGAAGCATAGCAGCCAATTGCGCACAGCAGTGTCCCACAAACAGTTGTGGATTGAGTGACCAAATTATTATTTATTATTTTTTAAAACAAATTTTGAAGGGATTATTACCCTCAGAAAAACAAGACGCTAATTGACCATCCAAGTTCCTACTTACTACTAGCTAAACAGAGGCGTGTGCGTGCAGTAAGGAAACTTGCCTAACATTTCATCCAGCCTGGGAATTGAACCCAGGTCCTCTCGTTTGCGAGGCAAGTGCTCCAACCACTGAGCTACAGAAATCCACACTGAGCTACAGGATCCCAGGCGTTAAACACGTGGTTCGAGCAGAGGGACACGTGTGTGACCAGCCCTCTTTGTGACGTTATGTAGAACAATGAAGTCTTCTCACCTTGTCCTTTGGAGAAAATATCAAACTGTGGTCGTCCGGCAAAGTTCGAGCCTTGATGGACAAGAGCCTCCTGGATCATCTGAAAGCCGTTCAGAGCCACCATGGGAATGTGTATCATGTAACACGTGAAAATGTTCCCATACTTCTTGGCAAGCTGATTGTAGTTTGGGAATAGGAGGGTGGGGGGAAGGGGAGGGAGGGGAGAGAAAGAAAAGAAAGGATGAGCTTCGTCTGCAGTTAGCACGAGGTTGTCGCACGCATCAACAAACTTTTCCCTCTGGTGAGGGGTTTGGGGGAGTGGGAAATACAGAACAAGGAGCAGCATCTTAATATTAGAGCTAGGACATTTAACAGTGAAATCAGGAGGCAGTTTTTCACACACACAAAGGCTAGTGGGAATATGGAACTCTCTCTCTCTCTTCCTCCCCCAAAAGACTGTGGATTAATGCTGGATCCATTCACTTTATCCAGACTGAAGTGGAAAGATGATTCACAGGTTAAGGGTATCAAGGGAAATGGGGCAAAGGCAGATAATTGAGGTTGAGGTACAGGTGATCTAACAGAATGGCGGAGACATCCTCCTGTTCCTATATTCCTATGGCAACAGATCAACTGTGAAGAAGTTTCGATAAAGGTAAACGCACTGGTCAGAGCTGCGCAGCTGTTTGTGGGCAGAGCAGTACTGTAATTTACACTTTCGTAAACAATCTCCTAACAGTGCCATTTTGCCATCTTCCTGGGGCAAGGTGTGTTTGGAGAAGCATTTGTGTGGAAGACTCCACACAAATGGGAATAAGTACATTTAAGAATTGATAGGATCACATAACACAAAACTACAATTGAAGGATCAATACAAATTTTTTTCTCTGTACCTTCATTATTCCAAATTGTGGATACTTAAGAGCCTGCACAGTGAGGTTTTGGCTGATGGACCACAGGGACGGTCCGTGGGGCAGCTTGCTGTGGCTCTTCCTGGCCCGCATCACAGCCGTTACCACCACAAACACCATCACAAAGATCCCCCAGGTTTGCACATCCAGCCAGGTCTCCCTGCCCCACAAGCCTGACCACTCCATTTTCCACTCCAGCTTCCCTGAAAAATTCAGCCTTCTACACAATCTGTACAGCTGCTTCTCCAAACACACCTTGCCCCAGGAAGATGGCAAAATGGCACTGTTAGGAGATTGTTTACGAAAGTGTAAATTACAGTACTGCTCTGCCCACAAACAGCTGCGCAGCTCTGAGCAGTGGGAAGAGAGAGATCCATGAGGGAGGGACTCTTGACAGACAAGCAAACACTTGAAAAGCTCAGCTCTAATTTCACTTCCCACTGCGTGACTCACTTGCCATTGGCTATATTGTCCCGAGAGCAGCAGAGCTTTACAGCGAGGACTGGCAATCTGTTAAATAATAAGAGTTTTATGTGATAAATGTTCAGAAGAGAAAGGATAAGTGGGGAGAGAGCAAAGTCCTGTGAGTTTATAGCGCTGATAAAGTTCTAAAGTCTCAACTGTCCTCACAGAGAAATGCTGACAGCAGTGATTGACTTGTTTATGACTAAATGGGCAAATGGGCAGTTTAGTGGGATGATTGTTGGCTAGGATAGCGGGATGTTACACCCTTCTCTAGTGCAACACAGCAGAAGGCCCATATCTCTGCAATTCAGCTCCAATGGGAGCTCACATTTATCCAGTGCCCCTCATGTAGGTTAATAATAATAATCATTGGATTCGATATAGCGCCTTATCACATCGTTGAGCCATCTCAGAATATACTGTAAAGTGAATTGACTATGTTTTTGTGGGCGAAAGTTAAGTTACTGAGCCAGACGGGACCACAGTATTTCAAGGCATTGCTGGTGACAGCACAGCCTGGCTCATCGGCAGGACTCGGAGGGACAGACCAGTCATTCAGCAAACCTGGGCAAGCAACGGGAAGCTTAGAAGACAGTGCTGTCTCTCAATGGCAAGCTGTGTAGTTTTAGCTGATTAAACTCCATGGTGCAAAACCATGTGGTCTTGTAGGTGGCATCATTTCAATACTGAGTCCATGTCACATCCCATTGGAAATAAATCGACACAGCAAGCAGAACTTAGATCACTGAAGGAATTCAACAAAAGTTACTTCTTTATTGCTTTTGGTGAACGATAAATGTAAAAGCCATATTACTCCTTAACAAAGAATGCGACACACCTGAGCTTCCGATGTTGGCTTGCAAGGCAGAAATTCCGGTTTGCCTTCGGTTGAAGATACAATCGTTGAGGATTGTGAGGACAGAGAAACCAGATCCCAGGAACGACTGAGAGACTGCTGGCTCCTCCTGACCTTCATCCCTCCCATCACAGGCTGGTGAAGATCACAGAGAGAGGACCTTGCCAGCAGAGAGTAGATTTAAAAAGTGGGAGGAAGAGTGTTGAGAAGGGGTAGGATTGCTTCTTCCATAGAGCGAGGAGGAAGAGAAGCCCAGGGAACCAGAGAGGAGGAAATGGTTGACAGGATTAAAGTTAGTCCTAACCCCAATCCCTAGATCTTTATTAATGTTCCTCTAAAGGTCCAATTCCCCATTCAATCCGAAGTGCTTTGAAATTGTTAATTGTATTAGTAATAATAATGCTTGCATTTGATACAGCACCTTTCATCATGTGGAGACATTCGGAGGACTTCCCAGTGATTGTGTGAGAGGGGGCAGATCAGTGGCACCCTGCCCATAGAACCACTTCATTCAAACATGATCTCCTGATGACAAGGTGGCTCTACCTCACTGAACTATTTGGTTTGCAAATAACAAGGAAAATCTTGCAGCTATAACAAGCTGTTCACACAATTGGAAACTACAATCGTTAGAACGAGAAGGAACTTGACAGTATTCTTAACAATTGAAACAGCTCATCCACATGTGATTATTGCCAGCCCAGCACAGCACAGGAACAATATATACACAGGCCCTGACAAGCTACAGGTAAAGTATTCACAGACAAAGTGTCACCACAGACAGTCAACAAGACTTTGATTGGTTCACAGAAAGAAAAGTCAACACATTTTGCCAAGTGCCTTGGGTTTGTGTTTCTCTCGTTCTCCTCTCGGGCCAATACATCATGTCCTTTATTTCTCATCAATGGTTTTCTTTCCAAAGAGTTTTTTTTTGTCACTGAGTCAGTGAGGAAGCTGTGTGTGCTTGCGTGTGTGTGTATGCATGTGTGTGTGCGTGTGAGGCTAGGGCTGGGACACCAGCTGGTGTGTAGTGGTGCAAAGAGACTGATGAGGTTCTGGTTTATGGCTGACCTGCTGGTTGGCCGCATGGTCATGACTCATGTCCTGAGTTTTCAGCAAAGCCCCGGGGTTGCTGCCTGCATCGTCATGGGAAAGAGATGTTGGAATGAAGCAATAATCACCAACTTGCTTGAGGACAATGGGTTTGGAGCCTTGTTGCAGAAGGACAACTGGGAACTCAGAGGGAGTGTCCTCAACATACAGCGGCTTTTTCACTGGAGGTTCCTCAGGATGAGCTTGAAGCTTGGACGAGGGTTTTAGTTCAGTGACATAATCACTGAGCGCCTGGTGACTTGAGGTCTGGGAGTTCACACTTGGCCGCTGGTTGGCAGATTGTTTGTTTCCGAGTTCCTGGGGAGCAGTGTCTCCCGGTAAAGACAGCACGTAGCCCCTGCTATCGGGTGGGCAGAGTGCAGCGAGGCTTTGTCGCTGGGAGTTGGCAGAACGAGTAGGGAAGGCTTCGGGAACTGATTGGCTTGAAGACGGACAAAAAATATTGGAGTTCATGTTGTGAACATAGCCAGCCATGGTCCCAGGTAAGGGAACTAGGTTTGGCTTTGGGGGGCTTAGAACATAATTGTTCACCACAAAAGGTGGTTCATCCGGAAAGGTTTTTCTGGAACAGGTCCTCTCCGCCTGGACATAAGAACCAGAGGTTTTGGGCACTAGCAGAGGACTGGAGGCCGTCTGTGCGAAGCTCAGGACATAATCGGAGACAGGAGGAGTAGCTTGGTTATTGCCTGATTCGAGCAGAGTCTCAGAGACCTCCTGTGGGATCTTCGTATACCACAGCCTGTCTTGGGCATCCTCAGACTGGCCATCAGCACCTTTGCCAGGCTCGGCCTTGGGTTTGGAGAAGAAATTAGGCAGGGACGAAGCTTGGCCGCTGTACAGATAGGGCCCGTCGTAGTCGGAGCGACAGGGAGGGTCTCTGTACCCAGTTAGCTCTCTCAGGTCAGTGTGGGGCAGCACGAGACTGGGCAAGGCTTCCGCAGGCACTGGCTGGCACCACTGGCTGCCACTGGTCAGCAGCGCAAACTGTTGGTAAGGTTGGTCTTGTCCGATAAGCTGCTCACTCGGCTCGGGAGAGGGTGTGACGTTCATCTGAGTCTCCTCACTGCTGGCCAACTTGTGCTTCTCACTGTTGGGAGAACGAGAACACTTTTGTCACAAAACGGCGCAGCAGAGGCAGGGAGAGAGTGCCGTCAGATAATGTTACCCACTGGCCAAGCTCTCAGCTGGGCATTTAGCACTACACTTTGTGTTCAGCAAGGTGAAGGTTGCCAGCTGAGACTCCCTCTCACTCACACCACAGCACGCGTGTGTGTCTGCGCATGTGTCTGTGTGTGTATCTGTGC
The DNA here is from genome assembly GCF_018977255.1 of Callorhinchus milii. Classification (NCBI taxonomy): domain Eukaryota; kingdom Metazoa; phylum Chordata; class Chondrichthyes; order Chimaeriformes; family Callorhinchidae; genus Callorhinchus; species Callorhinchus milii. Next base: position 228,958 of record NW_024704772.1, read on the forward strand.
TTGTGTGTCCGTGTGTATGTCTGTGTTTGTGTGTGTCTGTGTGTGTGTGTCTGTGTGCGTGTGTGTCGTCTGTGTGTGTGTGCATCGGGGGGATGTGCCAGGCTGGATACGGTAAAATAGCTTACCTAGGGATGATCTCAGGACATGTAACGCAAGACTCGTCCAAGCTCATCTCATCCGTTATAGTGATGAGAGAAGTTGTGGGTCTTAACAGAGCTCCCTATAGAAACACACACACACACACGTCAGCAAGCACTTGGCAAACTGTCTGCCTGTAAACTGCCGTTTGTTGCCAAGTTTATTATACAGAAACCCAGAATGAAATGAAGAATTTCACATTAATCTGCACGTTAAATGGAGTCCTGCAGCTCAGTGCTTAGAGCCCTCGCCTCGCAAGCGAGAGGACCTGGGTTCGATTCCCGGGCAGGGCAAAATATTAGGTAAGTTTCCTTACTCCACACGCCTCTGTTTACCTAGCAGTAAATAGGAAGCCGGTTGCCAGTCGATGGTCGGATCACTTTTCTGGGGGTAATAATCCCTTCAAAAAATATATTAAAAATATTTGGTCACTCAATCCACGACTGTTTGTGGGACGCTGCTATGCTCAATTGGCTTCCGAGTTTCGCCCACAAAATATACAGTCAATTCACTTTACAGTATATTCTGTGAAGTGCTTTGAGACGTCTCGAAGAAGTGATAAGGCGCTATATCAAATGCAAGGATTATTTATTTATTTAAGAGTGAACTGGCGGGTGGAATTTCAGGTCTGTGAACTGTATGCCGTGTTTGTCTATAAATACAGTCTACACTGGACAGCGTTAAAGTGCTTTTGACATTATAGACCAGTGATCAATGAGAGTTTAATAATGTAATATATAAATAGTCAGTCAGCCTCTGGAGAAGAGAGGAGCCATTACCTGGCCTTCGCTCTGGAACAGTTTGCTCTTTCCCGGATTCGGAATACTGTCCAACCAGGAGCGCTTTCTCCTGTGGGATGAAAATCAGAATGCTAGTTGTCATTTTATACAGATAGCAAGTGGGTTTCTGTTTAAATCTAAAGCCAGCACTTCAGACCAGCAACCGCAGGGAAATCCCCGTTTGTTTTGAGTTAGCGAGTCAACTGAAATAAGCTGAGGTTCACAGACTGTACTGACAGGAATCTCTGACACGTGGAAACCTGTCCATCACCTACAGAGTTCTACGTATGTAGCCCCGGAAATCTCTCTCTCTCTCTCTCGCTGGAGGGACCCACTCTGATTACTTAATCCCAGAGAGTATTGGAGAGAGTATTGGAGGCAGCTTGGCAGGAGCCAAGGGGAGCCCAGAGTGTGCATTAGGATAACTGCTGGAGTTTAACCAGCTAAAACCACACGTAGCTTGGCCATTGAGAGCAGTGTCTGACAAGTTATCCAGCTGAGACCATCCTATCCATTCAGGTTGTGGTTTGCAGGGTGGTCAGGAACTGATTGGGAAGAATCCCTGCCCCTGTGTAGGACAACGGACACCCGTGGGTGAGGCCTGCCTTACCTGCATATGAGCCAGCAGATCGGTGGAGTCATTAAGATGGCCAGTGAAATAAGTGTCCCAGTTATTAGAATGGTGATGTACTCCGAGTCTGCCACACAAAACACAGCCATTAAAGAGTTAAAGCTTTTCTCAGAACAAACATTGCCAACGTGAGGAGAGATTGACCCCGGCGCTCGTTTTGATCTCGGAGTCCGCTCCGTTCACGGACAAATCCCTCTCCCTTTCCCGTCTCCACACAATGGCGCTGAGTAAAGCGATGGACAACAACAACTTGGATTTATATAGTGCCCTCCACGCCAGACGGCGTCTCAGAGCACTTTGAACAAGAGGCCTGTGGCCAGGACATCAAGACAGCTCCCCTGAAGCTGGGAGAAAAGTGTCCTTGGGACGTCCTCCCGATGTGAAAGGCGCTCTATAAATGAAATCTTGTTGTTGTTGTTGTATGTAAACGCGTGCGTGTGTGTGAAGCTGATGAGGAATGTGTAAGTCTGTGTGTGTGTGGGTGCGTGTGAAGCTGGTGAGGAATGTGTGTGTGAGAGCACACAGTAATTTCTAGAATAGATCAGTCTCTCTCACTCACCTCCCTTAACGTTCAGGATGATTTCTCTGCTCCATTCGCTCCAGGGTCCATCATAACCGTCCTGCCCGGCCTTGGCCATCTTAGCCCTGACCCTGAAAGAATACCGGCTGCCAAGCTCCAGCGAGCTCTTCGGGAACACGTAGAACCGGCTGCTTTGGGGAATGTCCACCATTTTCGGGTTCTGGCAACAAGGAAAGACAGCGATAGACTTGGATAGGGGCCATGGGAGGCTGGGACACCATTCATACCACGGCCCGCGAGAGAGAGAAAGAGAGAGACACAGCAGAGGGCACAGTCTGGGACACCACATTGGGAATGGGAAACATCCGAGTGCCAGCATTCAGCCTCTAGTCTGGGCTCAGTGAGGGCTACAGCTCATTACCCGCAGGGTAACCAGTGAGTGGGAATGTGGAGTCCTGTAGCTCAGTGGTTAGAGCACTCGCTTTGCAAGCGAGAGACTAGAGTTCAATTCCAGGCAGAGGGCGAAACCTCGGGCAAGTTTCCTTACTCCACACAGAGCCTAATAATAATCCCTCCAAAACCAAAACAATAATAAATTGGTCATTTTCAATCTACGACTGTTTGTGGGACATTGCTGTGCGCAATTGGCTGCCGCGTTCGCCCACAAATATACAGTCAATTCACTTTACCTTTACAGTATATTCTGTGAAGCGCTTTGGGACGTCCTCCCGACGTGAAAAGCGCTATATCAAATGCAAGGATTATTATTATTATTATTATTATTGCTGTGCGCAATTGGCTGCTGCGTTCGCCCACAAATATACAGTCAATTCACTTTACCTTTACAGTGTGTTCTGTGAAGCGCTTTGGGACGTCCTCCCGACGTGAAGAGCGCTATATCAAATGCAAGGATTATTATTATTATTATTATAATAACGTGAGCGGGAGAGGCCTGGCGGAGTGGAGGCTGTGTCGAGAGGCTGTTTTGAGGGGCTGAGAGTGGACAGGCCAAAGGGGCTTTCTCATCTGAACCACACACTCGCTCACTCACCCTCACACACACACTCGCTCACCCACACTCACGCTCAACCTCACAAGCTCACTCACACACGCTCACTCACTCACACACTCACTCACACACTCGCTCACTCACACACTTGCTCATACACACTCGCTTACACACTTGCACATTACTGAAGCACGAAGCTCACAACTGAGCACTTACCAGCCCGGCCTGGTCTGCCTTCTCCTGGCGGATCTGGTACTGCAGTGCCTGTTCCGGTTTCTCTATGGCCTCCCATTTCAGTTTATACCCGTCTGAGCTCGGGGTCACCGTCAGGTTGAAGGGTTCAGCAGCTCTGACTACGAGCAAAAGGTACATCAGAACCACTGTGAAGCCCTCCGCTCTGGCACCGAAGTTTCAGTTTGGTTTGGAGACGCTTAAGCAACGGTGACGGGTTTCCGTGTGTGTCAGACACCCGGATGGTCACGGTGACGGGTTTCCGTGTGTGTCAGACACCCGGATGGTCACAGTGACGGCTTTCCGTGTGTGTCAGACACGTGGCTGGTCACGGTGACGGGTTTCCGTGTGTGTCAGACACGTGGCTGGTCACGGTGACGGGTTTCCGTGTGTGTCAGACACGTGGCTGGTCACGGTGACGGGTTTCCGTGTGTGTCAGACACCCGGATGGTCATGGTGATGGATTTCTGCGTGTGTCAGACACTCGACTGACCAACAAAAATTGAGATGGGAACAAATGAACTCACTGGTTTTACAGAGCCTGATCATGTGTGTTGGCTCCACTGCCTTCAGGACCACTGTGTAGTTGTCCGCAGTCTCCTGACCGTCCACAGGAAACTTACAGCCAAAGCTGGTGGGATGCGAGGTTTGCTGCTGTGTGACAGTAGGTGAGCACTCGCTCAGCCTGGGAAACATTACACAAAACAACATTCCAGTCAACAAAAGCCACCGTCAAACTGGCTTTACTGCATGTTAGCAGCTTCTCCCACCCACTTCTTTGACAAATGCACTTATATAATAATAATCCTTGCATTTGATACAATGCCTTATCACATTGTGAAAACATCTTAAAACGCTTCACAGGATACACTGTAAATAGAGTGACTATGCATTTGGTGGGCGAAAATACACTTATGCAATCACACGCCCTGCTTTTCCCATTTGTCAGCCTGGCTCAGCCACTCACACCCCGGTCTTGGGGTCAGAGGATGTGTGTTCACGGTCCCACACTGGGAGTCCTGTGGCTCAGTGGTTAGAGCACTCGCTTTGCAAGCGAGAGACCTGAGTTCAATTCCAGGCAGAGGGAAACCTTGGGCAAGTTTCCTTACTCCACACAGAGCCTAATAATAATCCCTCCAAAAACCAAAAACAATAATAAATTGGTCATTTTCAATCTACGACTGTTTGTGGGACATTGCTGTGCGCAATTGGCTGCCGCGTTCGCCCACAAATATACAGTCAATTCACTTTACAGTGTGTTCTGTGAAGCGCTTTGGGACGTCCTCTCCCGACGTGAAAAGCGCTATATCAAATGCAAGGATTATTATTATTATTATTATTATTTGAGCTCACAGTCTAGGCTGACACTAAGGCAGGGCTGGGGGGGGTGGGCTGTCCTTCAGATGAAGAGAGTTTCTCTCTCAAGTCTTAGCTAACAATCCCCCCAGATAACATCATTGTACAAATGCAAGGATTATTATTATTATGACTACTATTATTATTGTGCACAATGGCTGCTGCGTTTTCCCACAACTGCCCAATATAGCGCCCCTCACGCAGGGTAACGCTCTGGGACGCCAGTGCTCAGTGATTTACAGTAAATTTTGTGAAGCGCTTTGCGACGTCCTCCTGAGGTACAAAGCACTGTACCCCACGGAGGGATCTGATGATGTAGTGCCTCGCGGTGCTGTTGCCCTGGACTCACATGTTGTTGGCTTTGGCGTAGTGCAGCTTAAACTCCACCTGGCCAAGTGACTGGCTGGGCACCTCCCAGGTACAACCCATCTCTGCCACTCCATCGTACTCACACTGCAGGTTCTTGGGCAGGACATCAGCAGGTTCTGGTGAGGGAGGCCGCAGGTATTACACAGGGAATAGCATGTAACATGTCCCGACTTCTTTCCAATACGCCTGACCCCATCCCAACATGCCTGACCCCATCCCAACACGCCCCACCACGCCTGTCGTGCTAATTGGTGTGTTACCGGTTTTAGGTCCTGTTGTCTCAGGGGTGACGTTCCATCTGATCTCTGTGCTCCACTGGCTCCAGTACCCTGTGTACTGGCCGCTAGCCTGGGGTCTGGCTCGTACCCGTGCCCGATGCTCTCCCGGCTTTGCCAGCCTCCGGCTGATCACTAAGTGTGTCCTGTTCTCCAGCACCAGCTCACTCACAGCATCCTGCACACACCACGATCACAACAACAATAATAATCCTGGCATTTGACACAGCGCCTTATCACATTGTCGAGGCATCTCAAAGTGCTTCACAGGATATACTGTAATAATAATAATAATAATAATAATAATCCTTGCATTTGATATAGCGCTTTTCACGTCGGGAGGACGTCCCAAAGCGCTTCACAGAACACACTGTAAAGTGAATTGACTGTATATTTGTGGGCGAACGCGGCAGCCAATTGCGCACAGCAATGTCCCACAAACAGTCGTAGATTGAAAATGACCAATTTATTATTGTTTTGGTTTTGGAGGGATTATTATTAGGCTCTGTGTGGAGTAAGGAAACTTGCCCAAGGTTTCGCCCTCTGCCTGGAATTGAACTCAGGTCTCTCGCTTGCAAAGCGAGTGCTCTAACCACTGAGCTACAGGACTCCACTGTAAAATATAGTGACTGTATGTTTTGTGTTGTCAGTGTCAATGTGACACGGTGAGGTTAGTGTTAGTGTGACACAGTGAGGATAGTGACTAATATTGATGTCAGTGTTACACACCTGCCAACACTGCTGGTGGCTGCAGTGATCAACCTGGTATTGGAGGTGGCCATGGAGCCGGCTGCCACTGGCCTCACTGTACACTGTTTGCCAGGTCAGATGGTAGTCACCGGTCATCATGTGGCTGATGCTCAGGTTGGCTGGAGGCCGGGGTCTGACTGAACACAAACAATACGAATAAGTTCCCAACAAATAGCAACAAATCCCAATAAAGTAGTTGCTGCATTTACCTCCACATACACCGTACCCTCTCCAAACACACATACGCACTCACATATACACACACACTCTCACAAACATACACATAAACACACACTCAAACATACACACACACAGACACATACATACACACAAACATACATGCAGATTCACAAACATACACCTCACAAACATACACACAGACATACACAATGCCCTCTCCACACACACACGGACTCTTCCCCCCCCCCACACACACAGGAGCACACTTACTGTTGTCCATCAGGCTGGTGGTTTGTCTGACATTGAGTGGGGTGACTGGTTTGAAGGTGAACTTGTAGACTAAACTGGCATAAAAAGATTTTCTCCAGATTGTGCAGTTCCAGCTGATGAGGGAGTCGGACTGGTTCACCTGCACCGCATCACATTGCTGCTCCGGCTCACTAACGTAATAAATGAAACGTTTTACAAAATAATAATAATTTGGTTTAAGCACTATATAAATGTAATTTTGTTGTTGTGTTGGTCATTCATTCCACGTCTTTGAGACATCTCAAAGCGCTTCATAGAATATACCGTAAAGTAGTAATAATAATAATCCTTGCATTTGATATATTGCTTTTCACGTCTTCTAGACGTCTCAAAGCGCTTCACAGAATAGACTGTAAAGTGAATTGACTGTATATTTGTGGGTGAAATTGTAATGACAGTGTATTTTGTGGGCGAAACGCGGCAGCCAATTGCGCACAGCAGCTTCCCACAAACAGGCATGGATTGAGGGACCAAGTTATTATTTTTTTTAAATGTTATTTTAAAATGCTTTGGGATGTCTGAAGGTGACAAGGTGCTGTAACAATGCTGGTTCTCTCTATTCACCTGCTTAAGCTGTCCACTTTCTGATAGAAGAGCCTCATGGGTATGTGGGGCTTCACTGAGATGTCCTCCGTCCAGTGGCAATCGATCCTGGTGGCGTAGTCATTGTAACACTGCAGCTCGTTCACTGTCAGGAGAGAGAGAGAAAACCAGAGTCCGTCAGGTCAAGTCAGGTCAGTGCAAGACACCCCCACCCCTCACTCACCCACCCCATCCCCACTCAGCCCCCTCAATCCCCCTCTCGCCTCCAATCGCACTCCCCCACCTATTCATGTTACTCTTTTACTGTCCGTCAGTATGTCTCTGTGTCTCACCCTTTCTCTCTCTCTCTCTCTCTCTGTGTCTCTCTCAATCTCTCTCTCTCTCGCTCTGTTTCTCTCCCCCCTCTCTCTCTACCTCTCTCTTTCTCTCTCTCTCTCTCTCTTTCTCTCTCCCCTCTCTGGCTGTGGCCAGGATGACCAGCGGGGACAGGGTTGAGGACGGAGAGAAGGGGCTTTACCTTTAGAAGAGCAGACGGTGACAAGAAGCCAGAGCAGCACCAGACGGAGAAAGCTGGTCCTTCCTGCCGGCAACATGGTGAAATCCCTGCAGATTCTTCGTGGTGAGTTAGTTCAGGAGTGTGTGTGTGTGTATCGGGTTAGGCTCCTGTCACCTCATCACACCTGCCGACAAAAGATGAGAATGAGCGATTCACTTCCCAGCTCCTCATCGATCGCTTCACTTTCGCCCGGCAAAACCCCAGGCAAGTTTCCTTACTCCACACACACGCCTTTGTTTACCAGCAGTGAGTAGGAACCCGCGTGTTAGTAGATTGGTGGCTCAAATTTACGGGAATAATATAATCCCTTCAAAAAATAAATAATAATTTGGTCACTCAACCCATGACTGTTTGTGAGACATTGCTGTGCGCAGTTGGCTGCTGCAAATAATAGTCACTCCACTTTACAGTACATAAAAAAACAATAATAAATTGGTCATTTTCAATCTACGACTGTTTGTGGGACATTGCTGTGCGCAATTGGCTGCCGCGTTCGCCCACAAATATACAGTCAATTCACTTTACAGTGTGTTCTGTGAAGCGCTTTGGGACGTCCTCCCGACGTGAAAAGCGCTACATCAAATGCAAGGATTATTATTTTTGTAAGCCCCTACTCCCTGCAAATAACTCGCAAAAGCCCTTCACCTAGTCTCTGTCTCTCTCTCTCTCTCTGTCTGACTCCCAACTTCCTTGTGTTGCTGCTCCTCTTCTCCAGTTTTATCTCTTGTTTGACGTCAATCCTCCCCCATAAATCCCACCCTGAATTCACTGCAAGACAGTCATCTTTCTCTTAAATTCGGAAACTTGGCAAATTGAAGCTTGCAAAACATCGATCAAAACATGTTGCCCCATCGTACCTTCTGTGTAACTAAAGGGAAATGACTGGTGTGTCCTGATCGACAGATACCAGGTTTCTAATCTGGCTCCATCTCTGATTGTGGATGTCCATCTGTTATTTGCTGTCAGAAGATAACAAGACACTTCCCTTACGCTCAACTCTATCTCTTGCTCACTCTCTCGCTCTTGTGGATTATAAGTCTCCTCTGTGAGATTTACAGCATCTCTCACACAGGAAAAACGCTTCAAAGTGCCAGAGAGAATAGAGGGGTGTAAGGGGAAGGCTGGGGAGAGGGGCTTAGGAGGGATGGGGGCCCTCCTAACACAGAGAGTATAGAGTATACTGTAAAGTGAATTGAATGTATATTTTGTGGGTGAAACTCTGCAGCCAAATGTCCCACAAACAGTCGTGGATTGAGTGACCAATTTTTTTTAAGGGATTTTAACCCCTGATAAAGTGATCTGCCAATCGACTAACAACCGGGTTCCTATTTACTGCTGGCAAACAGCGGCATGTGTGTGGAGTAAGGAAACTTGCCTAAGGTTTCTCCCCGCCTGGGAATCGAACCCAGGTCCTCTCGCTTCATAGAATCATAGAATTGTACAGCACAAAAAGAGGCCATTTGGCCCATTGAGTCTGTGCGGCTCTTTGAGAAGAACAATGTAATGTCAATCCCACTCCCCGGCCCTTTCCCCATAACCTGCAAACCCGTCCTCCTCAAATACCCGTCCACCGCGTTTTTAAAAGTAGTTATCGAATTGGGCAATGAGTTCCAGATTCAAACAACTCGCTGCGTGAAAAAATTCTTCTCACCGCCCCTTGGCTTCTTTTAGAGACTATTTTGAATCTGTGACCTCGAGTCACCGACACACCCACCAGTGGAAACAGTTTTTCCCTTTCTAACTTATCGAATCCCCTCATGATTTTGAAGACCTCTATTAGGTCTTGCGAGGTGAGTGCACTAACCCCTACACTACAGGAGTTCAGTGAGTCGCTGTCAGTGACTGAGTCTCTGACTGACTGACTGACTGACTGACACACTAGGGTGTGAGGTTGCAGTCAGTGCAGAGAAGTGAGTTTAAAAATAACAGTAAATGAGTTTAACAATGAGTTTGGTTTCACCTTTTGAATGGGCTTTAAGCATCAGGCTTCAATAGTTATGCAAATGAGGGTTTGTTTGATGCAAAAATTTGTACTTTTATCGTTTCCTCTCTCGGGTCTGGTCAGGATTTGGGTTGGGTAGCGTTGGGATAGGTTTTTGGGCGAGGCTTGCTGGTACCCGGTGCCCTCGAGCAGCCAGTGGTGAGACCTACTCCTCACCCTCAGCATCAGTATCTCACAGAGCAGCAAGACATCACTGCTCTCGAGTAACACCTCACTCAGTTTCACGCTGCTTTGTCGAGATAACAGTATGTCCGGAAACCCAACCTCTCATTACAGGCTCTGTCAACTATTCACAGTGACTGCCCATCCCTAACACATTCACTAACACAGTCACTAATACAGTGTCACTAACACAGTGTCAGTAACTCAGGGCAGATAGAAGGCTTCCCAGGGCTTTCAGAATAAATCCCCTGACAGTGTCTCTCTTCCTGACCATTCTACTCCCCTTCCCGCGCCCCCTCCCTCTCTCACAGTGAATCTGTGAATTCCCCTCACTGCCTTCCTCATTACTGACACGCAGTGACTACGTTGACAAGTGCCAGGATTGTTATATTTGTTGTGCCCTTAGCTTCAGATTGTCTCAAAGTGCTTCACAGTAATTAAAGTCAAGCATAGTGACGGTGACGTTATACTGTCATATTATTTGATACAGCTTCACACATTCACAAACACTTCACAAGATTTACTGTAAAGTGAGTGACTGTGTGCTTTGTAAGTGAGCACAGCAGCCAGTGTGCACAAAGCGGGGTCCCGCATACAGCAGTCAAGTGGATGAGCGATTACTGTATATCTGGGGGATTGTTGGCCATGACACCAAGATGGAGAGAGACTGGGTTTGCCTCCCCCCACATTGGGAGATTTGTAAACAACCCCCCTGACCCTCTGGTGCTTTCCCATGGTTCTTGTTAACTATTCTCCTCCCAACTCCCAGTGACAGGAGTCCAGCCATTGAACTTATTAGTAACTCCTCAACGTCTCAATGTACAATGATTATCAACATCATTGAATAACCCGGCACATCAATTTAATAATAATAATAACAAATCTTCAAGACGTCTCATAACGCTTCACAGATTACACTGCAAAATGTAGTGACTGTATATTTTGTGTGTGAAACGAGGCAAGCGCACTAACCACTAAGCTACAGGACTCCACCATAACTAGCTCAGCCTCTTTATCTTCGCTCACTCTGTGAATGTTCATTCTTTTATACTGAAATAAATCATAATAATAATCCTCCTATTTGACACTGAGCCTTTCTCATCGGGAAGAATTTGTCAAAGCGCTTCATGGGACTTTACTGTAAAGTGACTGAGATAAAAAATACATATTCTTGTAAGCAATTAGACTAGTCTGAGGGTGCGGAGCTGCCAAGCTGAATGCGAGTGTGGAGGGTAGAAAGCTAACTTACCTGGAGAGCAAGTTCATTGGTGTTTCTCTGTCAGTCTCCCTCTTTACCTTGGTGTGTGTCACTTTATCTATGTTAGTATGTGTGTGTGTCTCTCTGTGTCTCTCTAACGCTATCTATGTTTGTCTCTGTCTTTGTGTCTCTATCTATATGTATGTGTGTATGTGTCTCTCTCTCTCTATCTTTGTGTCCCTATCTATATGTATGTGTGTATGTGTCTCTCTCTGAATTTGTGTCTTTATCTCTATCTTTCTATATTTAGTTGTATATCTATCTCTTTGTGTTTCTGTCCGTACATTGCTCTTTCTCTCTCTCTCTATCTACCTGTGTTCCTCTCTCAGTGTTTCTCTCTATCTGAGTTCCTCTCTCACTCTCTCTATCTGTGTGTGCGTTTCTCTGTCTATCTCTCGTCCCTTCACGATCGCTCTGTCTGTCTGATGCCTGTTCCTCTCCCAAGAGCAAACCTTAGCCGCCTCCATAAAGCCCATTGGTCCATAGTTGTGTCTGTGTACGCCCACTGATTAGTCCTCAATCTCAGAGTGTAAAGTACAGGAAAAGTCTAACTAAAGTTTGAGTCAGAGAATCTATAGCTGGTGTCGTTTTTTTTAGTTTGAAAGATATTTTTTAATTAAAATTTCTCAGCAGCTGAGATGCGGGTGAAGGTTCTGGGCTGTTGTGTGTAAGAATGGTTAGTGTGAGGCTGGCTGGCTCTCAGCTGGCCCCAATCCACTATATATCTGGGAATTTCCTAGGAAATGGGTTTGGCTGGATTAGGTTACTGGCTTTGATGAATCATCAGTGAGACGCAAAACCAGGAAAGGCTTGAGAGTGAGAGCCAGGGGTATGACACAGAGAGAGGAGAGAGAGGCAGGGAGTGTGACAGAAAGACGTGACTAAAGGCAGGGAGTGTGACAGAGAGAGAGGGGCCAGTGTGACCGAGAAAGAGAGGAGCCGGCAAGCTTTCCCGATGCTTGTCCAGCTAGGATCCCCCGACTAAAGTTAGGGCTTGGGCTGCAGGGTTAACAGGAGCTGAATGGGATGCCTCCCTGCCCCCAGTGACTAGTCTGTTGTTCCAGGTCCTGCCGATCAGCCGGCCTGCGCTTTACTGTCATTAGCAGTGAGTGCCCTGGAATACAACATTAACTTTGCGTACAGAACTTCACGTTAAGCCCAGGAGTGACCTCTCTTTTTCTCTCTCTCGCTCTCTCTCTCTCTTTCGCTCTCTCTCCACCTTTGGGGCTGAGCCTTCACCATTCCCCATCCTCCCCTCTATAACCCCCTTCTAAAATAGTTTGTGCTTCTCCTCTCTCGCGTCTCCAATCACACCCCACTCAAAAACAAACTTCCTAAAACACAGCAGTTGAGAGTCCTCCGCTCCACCCTCGGCGGCCGTACCTTCAGCCACTATGTCCCGAAGCTCTGGAATTCCCTTCCTCACTCCCTTCGCCTCGCCCCCTCTCTTCCTACTTTCTGGTCCCTTCTGAAGACCTTTCTTTTCGACTGCGCCTTTGGTCACCTTCCCCCCACCCCCTCCCCCGGCTCAGCCCCAGGATTTGTTACTGTGAAGCGCTCTGAGACGCCGTCCGGCGTGGAGGACGCTATATAAATCCAAGTTGTTGTTGTTGTTGAGAGGAGCGACGGAGAATGTGTCAGCAACAACGTTAACATTTAGCAATGCCTGACTTCAGTTTCTGCTGTGTTCTCTCAAGCCTTCGCCGACAGACCCTGCTCACACTCCAGCCTGGGCTCAGACTGTGCCACCAGCATTCTCTGTAGTTACACTAGTGTAAATTTACACAATTCAACACTATCCAGTGGAGTCCGACAGTTCGGTGGTTAGAGCACTTGCCTGGCAAGCAAGAGGACCTGGATTGATTCTCGAAACATTGGCCGTGTTTCCTTACTCCCCACACACACGCCTCTGTTTACCCAGCAGTAAGTAGGAACCTGGCTGTTAGTCGATTGGCAGATCACTTTTCCGGGAGTAATAATCTCATGAGAAACAAATAATAATTTGGTCACTCAACCCATGACTTTGTGGGACACAGATATGTGCGCAATTGGCTGCTGTGTTTAGCCTTCAAAATGTAGTCAATTCATTTGCAGTATATTGTGTGAAGCGCTTTGAGACGTCTCAAAGGCGTGATAAGGCGCTGTATCAAATGCAACGATCATTATTATTGGAATCTTCTTATTGATCTTGAAGATGTGCCACAGTCACGAGGCTTGGCGGAGTGAGGAGGTAAACAGTTAATTCTGAGAAACCTCTGGTTCCTTTTTCTCAAAGCCCAGTCCAGCCCGTCACTGTGCTCTGCTTCCTTCCCCTTTTTATTTCCAGAAAGAAAGTGCATCAACAATTTTTTTAATGTTAAAAAAAATGGATACAGCAGCTGAGGGTGAAAAGTTCTCTGTCCGTCCCCTCCCCTCGCCTCATGTCTCTCTCTCTCTCTCTCTCTCTCTCCCAGTGTCCCTGCCCGACAATCCTCCAGACAGATAAATTCGGATATTTTTTAAAAATGTGGTCCCTCAATCCACGGCTGTTTGTGGGGACGCTGCTGTGCGCAATTGGCTGCTGCGTTTTGCCCACAAAATATACAGTCAATTCCCTTTACAGTATTTCCTGTGAAGCGCTTTGAAACGTCTCGAAGACCTGATAAGGCGCCGTGTCAAATACAAGGATTATTATTATTAATATTCTTCACTGCGTGACTGTTTGTGGACACGTTTGCTGCCGCGTTCGCCAACAAAGTAGACAGCCATTACACTTCACTGCTAACCCTGTGAGGAGCTCTGATATGCTCCTGATAAAGGAGATATGTGTCTAAAAAGCAGCCAAGGCCTCACCAGCAAATAGCACAGGGTCATTCACACTCCCATCCCGTCATAACTTAGGAACAGGAGGAGGCCATTCAGTTCCTCGATCCTGTTCCGCCATTCTACAAGATCATAGCTGATCAACTCCAATTTACCCACCCTTGCCTTGACACCCTGATCTAACAAACATCTTTCCACTTCAGTCTTGAAAAAGTGAATGGATCCAGCCGTAGTCCACAGCCTTTTGGGGGAAGAAGGGAGAGAGAGAGAGTTCCATATTCCCACTAGCCTTTGGGTGTGTGAAAAACTGCCTCCTGATTTCACTGCTAAATGGCCTAGCTCTGATGTTAAGACGATACTCCCTTGTTCTGGATTCCCCCACCCACCAGAGGAAATGGTCGCTGTAGCTACCCTATAAAATCCCTTTATCATTGAAAATAACGTTCACATGTGTCGCTTCCTTCAAGGCCTGTCTCAAGACCCTCGACTTCGACCGCGACTTTGGGCACCCTCCTACCTCTACTCTCCCTGCCCTCCACCTCTCCTGATCCCAACCTACAACTCGGGTCCAAATTCCTGACTGCCCACCGCCTTGGGACATCCTCCTGGTGTAAAAAGCGCCGTGTAAATGTAATGTGTTGTTGTTGGTGGCGCACATGACATGACACACGCTTTAGCAGTTTAACTTCACGCCTTACGATCTCAAGTGGAAAGAATTGCAACACACAAAGTTCTGCCCATAGACTCGGCCGCGGCTGTGAAAGCCTGAGAAACGTTGTCCCATCCCCACGTGACAGGCAGTGACCGGCTGGGCTCTCAGCTATTCTTTAATCTCGCTGTGGTTTCTGAGAAATGGCAAACATTTAACGCTGGGAAACAATTGTCTACAGGAATCATCTTCCCCAAAGCCCCTGGCTTTCACATCACACGCATGGCCTGTTAACATAGTCAGGACGAGCTCATGTGGGACACGAAGCAGCTCAGTTTCTAGGCACAAACCCAGCCTGATCCTGACAGCAAAGTAATTAAACATTCTGCTGAATATCGGGCATGTTTAGACTGGCTTCCTGCTCCATACCAGTCACTCTGCCTCGCTTCCTCCCTTGCCTCCTTCAAAGCACATCTCAAGACCCACCGCTTCGACCAACCCTCCTACCCCCACCCTTCTTGCCCTCCGCCCCTCCTGATCCCAACCCCTAGCTCGGTTCCAATTCCCGAACTGTCCAGCGCCTTGAGACGTCCTCCCGATGGGAAAGGCACCATGTAAATATAATGTGTTGTTGTTGCTTGTTCAACTGGGACTGGCTACCCGCTAGTCATGGCTTCGTCTACAGCAACCACGTGGGAAGGATCCTGGCCTCCCTGTGAGCAAACACAGAAGCCAATCTGTGCTCAGCAGCGTCCCCACTAACGTTTATTGGAGGGGGGAGATTTTTATCTATTTGAATAACACGGTGGGAGAGTTTTATCACTGCCCAGGCAGGAGATGGAGTGGGAGCTCGGTTTAATGTCAGATAGTGTGTTGGAGTCCTGTAGCTCAGTGGTTAGAGCACTCGCCTCACAAGTGAGAGACCTGGGTTCTATTCCCAGCAGGGCGAAATGTTGGACAAATTTCCTTACTCCACACTCCTCTGGTTACCCAGTAGTAAGTAGGAACCCAGTTGAACAACTGCATTTCGGCCACAAATGTACAGTCAATTCATTTTACAACATATTCTGTGAAGCGCTTTGTGACATCTGGAAGACGTGAAAAGTGCTATATCAAATGCCAGGATTATTATTGTTATTATTACCTAGCAGTGAGTAGGAACACGGTTAATATTCAATTGGAGGATCGCTTATCCGGTGGTAATAAT
Organism: Callorhinchus milii; assembly: GCF_018977255.1. NCBI lineage: Eukaryota > Metazoa > Chordata > Chondrichthyes > Chimaeriformes > Callorhinchidae > Callorhinchus > Callorhinchus milii. The sequence goes on from NW_024704772.1 coordinate 244,684, forward strand.
TCCTTCAAAAAAAATAATGATAATAATTTGGTCACTCAATCCACTGTTTGTGGGACGCTGCTGTGCGCAATTATTGGCTACTGTGTTTCGGCCACAAGATAAACAGTCAATTCACTCTACAGTATATCTTGTGAAGCGCTTTGAGACTTCTCAAAGATTAGATAAGGCACTGTATCAAATGCCAGGATTATTATAATTATTATTATTATATTGAACCCTCAGCCCTCAGTCCAATATGTAACACATGGTGCCACCCCCCTCGCCCACCGAGAAGCCATTCACAGACAGCAAGGGGTTAAGTGAGTGGGAGGTAGTTACAGGAAGCAGAGGAGGCTGTTACAGTAGATGTAATACTATTTACCATGTTTTCCTCTGCTTTGCATAGAGACTGAGTCATGTTGTGTGTGGGCTGTGTTACGATCACTAACAGTCACTCACACGTGGGGGAGCTGGACAGAGCGCCTTGTTCAAACTTACACGTTTAGCAATCTTTACAAGAGTTATTTATCATAAATATTTATCATATTTATCAGTGATTACTGGCAGGTGATTGAAGGAGCATTTTGACCAAAATACAAGATGTTCATGGCATTACCATTGACTAGGATCCACAGACAGTGAAAATCTGAGTGTGCTTGCCTTGTCTTGTCTGGGTAAAGATTCTCTGGCTTGTGTCAGCAAGTTGCATGGTGCTGAGTGCCCTGTGGGGAACTCGCTGAATGGCATTGCACAATGATTTTCTGACTGTTCATTGCTCCTTGTGGGAGATGGAGCACTCGCCTCACAAGCGAGAGAACCTTTGGTTCAATTCCTGGAGGGGGCAAAGTGTTGGAGTAAGAGGTGTGTAGAGTGAGTTTCCTTACTCCGCACGCCTGTTTACCAAGCAGTAAGTAAGAACCTGGTTGTTAGTCGATTGGCAGATCACTTTTCTGGGGATAAAAATCCCTCAAAAAAACAATAATAATTTGGTCACTCAATCCACGACTGTTTGTGGGACGCTGCTGTGCACAATTGGCTGCTGCGTTTCGCCCACAAATATATAGGCAATTCACTTTATAGTATATCCTGTGATGGTATAGTATATCCTGTCATGGGTTTAGGTTATTAATCCTGTGCCGTCTCTCAGCCCTTCACTGAGATGTCGCCCCTGGAGAGAGCCCCTCGCCTGTCTAATCATTGGTCACAGCCCGTTCCTCTGACCCCGGTCACTCGCCTGTATCCGCGCTGCAGAATTCTCTCCAGTGAAATAGCTAGATTGATGTGAAATCAATGTAGAGTGAAGCCCTGATACCGAGTGAAGACAGTGTGAAGTGCAACTGAGACAGGGTTCTGGGTCTGTGTCCACATCCCCCCTGTGTGTGAGCTGCTCACGGCTCCTCCTGTGTCTCTCCCCGTTTCCGGCTGGTGTCAGGGAACGTTCACTGTGTACCATGGTTGCTCACTGTATGTGCTGATACCATCTGTACCAAACTATCCATCACCGGGGGAAATCAGAGCAACAACCACAAAGAAACAACCACAAAGTAAAGAAACCTGGATAAGAGATAACAATCCCTTCTGCCTCTCTCATACTCAGGACACTGATTGCTCTTCTTCAGCTGGTGAGGAGAGAGAGCAGGGAATGGGATTAGAGTAGAGAACTCCAGTGTGAGGGGGACTGAGCACCAGCACAGACACGAGATTGGAGATTCTGAGTTCCTGTCTGCCTGTTCGGGCGAACATTATATATTGATAATGATGTTTACATGCTTTGTGCATTCAGTGCTGATAGGGGTTGAGTTTTTGTGTATTGCAGGAAGAGGCAGGTGTGTCTTTACCTATCGGTCGCTAACACAATGGATAGGAAGGGCAAAGATAGTGATAGACCTTCAATGAATGAGCTGAGGTAAGTGAGTAAACATACTGAGGAGAGCACGTCAGCACCTGAACAGCTCAGCTCACAGACAGTGGGATGCATGGGGGCTGGTCTGGGCAGGCTTTCCTGAGCTCAGGAATGTCTCTCTTTCTCTCTCACACACGGGGGGAAAGGTGAAAGGCTGTGGCAATCGGTGCTGATACCTGACTCACACCTCTCCCGGCCCCCCCATACCAGTCCTGGGAGCCCTGCTCTCTGTGAGCAGAGACAGAGACACAGAGAAGCAGAGGGCCCGAGGCCACAGCATGAACTGTGAGTGAGCGAATGGCTTATTTTATTTACAATGTTAAAAGTAAAACTCCAGAGATAGTTCCCTGCGTCCGATCACGGCGGGAAGTGGGACACTGAAGTGTAGTCACAGTGCTTAGAGGGAGGTAGAGGTTGTGAGGTGAGGCTTTGTGTCAGGTGAGGAGTGCTGTTTGTTCTCCTCTCCCCACCCACCTCTCTCTCTCTGCGGGACCTTGGGGCTTGTTTGCAGACTAACAGCTCATGTAGACTCGCTCTCACACCAACCCAGAGGTGAGCTGTCTCAGTGTGGGGAGGGGAGTGAGCACATCCATAATAAATAATTTGGTATAGAGCTTTATCGTGTCTTCAAGATGCCTCAAAGAGCTTCACAGAATATACTGTAGAGTGAATTGACTGTATATTGTGGGTGAAACACGGCAGCCAATTGTGCACAGCAGCGTCCCACAAACAGTTATAGATTGAGTGACCATTATGTTTTTAAGGGATTATTATCCCCAGAAAGCGATCTGCCAATTGACTAATGACTGGGTTCCTACTTACTGCTGGGTAAACAGAGGCATGTGTGTGGAGTAAGGAAACTTGCCCGATGTGTTGCTCTGCCAACCCGGGAATCAAACCCAGGTCTCTCGCTTGCGAGGCGAGGGCTCTAACCACTGAGCTACAGGCCTTCACTGTCACTAACTTGGGAATTGCAGACTGTGTTTGAAAAAAATAAGTCAGTGCTAGGATTATTATTATTATTATTATCATTATAGTGCAGAGGGTAGTGAGCACATCTGTAAAGTGCTCGGCTCGAAATCAGATGGTTAAAGGGAGGAGCATAGAAATTATGAGAAGTATTTAGCGAGTAAATACTGGTATGTATCTCAATACAAGCTGGGAAATGGCATCGCAGAGCTCCATATTACCTTCACATTAACAGTGATGGATTTACTGTGAGCTGCTCACAATGCGGGAGCCAATGCTGTGAATCAAATAATAATAATAATAATCTTTGCCTTTGATATAGCACCTTATCACGTCTTTGAGACGTTTCAAAGTGCTGCACAGGATACACTGTAAAGTGAATTGACTGCATATTTGTGGGTGAAATGCAAAAATCAACAACAACAACTTGGATTTTCACAGCGTCCCCACACGCAGGGCAACATCCCAGGGTGCTTGATGGAGCTTGTGGAGCTGGAGAATCCTGGCATTGCACACGAGTGTGCGCGACATCACTGTGTAACAGCGAGTGGTTGTTGTTGTTGTTGTTGACTTGGCATAGATGAAGCGGGGGAGCGTCTGGCTGATGTGGAGTTGGGTGGGTGGGAGAGGGGAAAGTTCCAGAAGGGCTGAGTGTTGATTCGAGCGCTCTGGGATGCTACCCTGTGTGAGCGGAGCTGTATAAGTGCAAGTTGTTGTTGTTAGGCGGACTGTTTGTTACAGGTGCTGGAGAGTGGACGGGAGTCGAGGCTGTACAGGGAACAGGGCTGGAGCTGGAGAGCGAGGCCGAGCGGGGGGAGAGGCTGTGGGACGAGGTGGAGAGTAAGCGCAATGTGCTGACCCGCTCCATCAACCCGGCCAAGCTGACAGCCTACCTCAGGCAGTGCAAGGTCCTGGATGAGGAGGACGAGGATGAGGTGCTCAACTCCCGGCAACTCACCTCCCGCAAGGGCCGTGCAAGTCAGTGCCTCCTTTAGCGTACATTGCTCTGTCCCTCCCTCATCCATCCCTTTTCCTCACTCTCCACCCATCCTCCTGCCTTCCTCCTGTCCGCTGCCTCTTCCCCCATAGCCCCACCCGACCCCCATCTGCCCACCCATCCATCCACCTGCTCTCCTCTACCCCAGTATTTCTCCCGTCCCCTTCTACCTACCTGCCTGCCCTTCCCTCTGCGCCCCCCTCTCTCCAGCATCTCTTCTGCCCACCTGTATACATCTCTGTCTGTCTGACCTCAGTTGCGCCCACCCGCCCGCACTGGGAGCTGGGGCTGTGGTTGGGGTTGATGGGGGCTGTGAGCTGAGAGTTGTGATGTAATGAGTCCTTGCCCCCCAGGTCAGCTGCTGGACATGCTGAGACTTTGGGGGTTAAGGTTAATGTTGGAGTTGGGGTCGGTAGGGCTGGGGTTGAGGCCTGTGAGCTGAGAGTTGGGGTGTAACCAGATGTACCCCACAGGCCGGTTGCTGGACATGCTGAGGTGCCGGGGGAGCCGTGGTTACGAGGCTTTCCTGGAGAGCCTGGAGCTGTATTATGCTGAGCTTTACCGGCTGCTCACCGGGGAGGAGCCCACACGCCGTTGTTCCGTGCTGGTCGGTGAGTCACTGGCACTCGCGGGGTTAACTTCCGTACCGGCACCGTACCAGGGTCACACCAGGAAATGCCAGCTCAGCCAAACACAACCAGCCTCACGTGTGTGTGTGTGTCTGTGTGTGAATGCATGCGTGTGTGACTGAGTGTGTCAATGTGACTGCGTGTGAGTGAGTGCGTGTGTGTGTGTATGAGTCCGTGTGTGAATGTGAGTGCGTCTGTGAGTGTGTGTATCTGAGTGTGTGTGAGTGTGTATGTGTGAGTGAGTATGTGTGGGTGTGAGTAAGTGTGTGTGAGTAAGTGTGTGTGGGTGTGAGTGAGTGAATGAGTGAGTGAATGAGTGAGTGAGTGAGTGAGTGAGGGAGTGAGTGAATGGGTGGGTGGGTGGGTGGGTGTGAGTGTATGAGTGAGCGTGTGTGTGTGAGTGAGTGTGAGTGAGCGTGTGAGTGAGTGAGCGTTTGAGTGTGTACAGGTTACTGTTGTCCCAATGCTAACACTGTGTGAGTATGAGTGAGTGTGTGTGAGTGAGTGTGAGAGTGTGTACATGTTACTGTTTTCCCAATGCTAACATTGTGTGTGAGTGTGAGTGATTGTATGTTTGTGTGAGTGAGTGAGTGTGTGTGTGAGTGTGTACAGTTTACTGTTGTCCAATGCTAACACTGTGTGAGTGTGAGTGAGTGTGTGTGTGTGTGAGAGTATGTACAGGTTACTGTTGACCCAATGCTAATGCTGTGTGAGTGTGAGTGAGTGTGTGTGTGTTTGTGTGAGTGAGTGTGTGAATGTGTACAGGTTACCGTTGGCCCAATGCTAACGCTGTGTGTGAGTGTGAGTGAGTGTGTGTGAGTGAATGTGTGTGTGTGAGTGAGTGTGTGTGAGTGAATGTGTGTGTGTGAGTGAGTGTGTGTGTGTGAGTGTGTACAGGTTACTGTTGTCCAATGCTAACACTGTGTGAGTGAGTGTGTGTGTGAGTGAGTGTGTGTGTGTGAGTGTGTACAGGTTACTGTTGACCCAATGCTAACGCTGTGTGTGTGTGTGTCTACCAGTTGAGGAGGGACCTGAAGGCCTGACCCACTTCCTGATGACCGAGGTGCTGAACCTACAGAAGCAGCTGAAGGAGCGCGAGGCTGAGGTTCACAAACTGAGCACCAGCAGCCAACAGCTCAGCCTCGTGACCCAGGAGCTGGGCAGTGTCCAGCAGCACTTCGCCAGCCTGCGGAAGCAGTGCCAGTCTCACAGCAGCCAACTCAGCCAACTCCGCGACGACAACTACCTGCTCGCCATGCGCTACGCTCAGCTCACACAGGAGAAGAACATCGCTGTGCTGAAGGCTCGGGAGCTGCAGCTCGGGGTGAGAGGCTCAGGCTCTGTCTCTGTGTGTCTGGGTCTGTGTCTCTCACCCTCTGTCTCTGTGTGTCTCTGGGTCCCTGTCTGTCTGTCTGTCTGTCTGTCTGTCTGTCTGTCTGTCTGTCTGTCTGTCTGTCTGTCTGTCTGTCTGTCTGTCTGTCTGTCTGTCTGTCTGTCTGTCTGTCTGTCTGTCTGTCTTTGTCTGTCTGTCTGTCTGTCTGTCTGTCTGTCTGTCTGTCTGTCTGTCTGTCTGTCTGTGCTGTCTCTGGCTCAGTCTCTCTGTGTCTCTGTGTCTGGGCGCTGTAGATGGGGAGGCTGCATTGCCAGCTGACGGGGATGGAGGAGGAGTGCTCACTGGCTCGAAGATGCAGCACGAGGCTGCGCAGGGACATGCAGGACCTGTGCAGTGGGCAGCGGCTCAGTGAGCTCCAGCAGGAGAACAGCCAGCTCAGGGCCAGGATCCAGAAACAGCAGGTCCTCCTGCAGGTACCTCCCCTCCACACAACTACCCACCTCCCTCACACAGGTACCCCCCCATACACAGGTACCCCCCCACACACAGGTACCCCCCCCTCCACACAACTACCAACCTCCCTCACACAGGTACCCCCCCTCCACACAGGTACGCCCCCCATACACAGGTACCCCCCCCCCACACACACACACACAGGTTACCCCCCACCCCACACACAAGTACCCCACCTCCCATCGGGTAGGTCTGGGCAGCGCTAGTTACACACCGACAAACACAGCCTCAAACTCGCTCTCGCCTCAGGTAGCTGGGTTTAGTGCCTCATCTCAAGGACATTACCTGGTGCCAACTCTGCGCTGGGGCATCAGCCTGAATGGTGAGTGTGAAGTGAGTTTGTGTGAGTTTGTGGGTTGGGGAAGAGATGAGCGTGTGAGTGACTGAGCCCCAGTAGGTGTTTGTCCTGATTGCTGTGTGTTGTGTTGTGTGGTGGACAGGCCCCGAGCAGTGAGGCTGTGCTGCTGGACCTGCTGGATCAGGATCGTAGGGAGGCCCTGGAGGACAGACAGGAGCTGGTGCAGAGGAACCTGAGCATCAGTCAATGCCTCCACGAGACTGAGCAACAGCGAGATCAGGTCAGCCCCCCCTCAACCCCTCGCTCACACCCCCACTCAGCCCACCCTCACCCCCCAGCAACACCCACTCTGTTAGTAACCACAATCCTCACATCTCATCCCAATCTCTCACAGCGCTTCATAGGCAGTCACTCTAACGTGTAGTGACTGTGTGTTTTGTAGGCGAACTGAACGCCCCCCAGCCCATTTGATGTGGCAATAAGTGATTGTCGTCCAGGACACCGAGAAGAGAGAGAGAGAAACTCCCTGCTCTTTTCCAACAGCACTGCAGGATCTTTTAACATCTGCCTGAATGTAACTCGGACAGGGAGAGCGACTCTGACAATGCCGCGCTCCTCCAAACCCCCAACACAGTCTGAGACCTGGACAAGTTAGTGACAGATGAGGAGGGTGGTGAGCAGTAGCTGGCTCACTGAGTGAGGGGCTGGAGCTATGGTTACTAGCTGATTACCAGTTGGTTACTGACAACCATCCTGTGTCCCCAGTACCTGAGAGAGAAGCTGGGGTTGGAGCTGAGATGCTCGCAGATGGCGGCTCAATGTGAGCTGAACAAGCGCAGGGTCACCGTCGTCTGTCAGCAGCTGGAGGAGGTGGAGAAGGAGCGCGATCAGGTGAGAGTGAGGCTCTCAGTACAGAACCTTCACACAGACACTCAGTGCACTGTGTCTCTTGTTTGTGTGTGTAACTCTGAAATACCCTTCCTTCCCCCATCTTCAGGTTGCGCCTGAAGACCTTCCTCTTCGTGCTTATGGTCACCTCCCCCGGCTCGGCATCATACTCCGCACTCTGGGACGCTACCTTGCACGAGGGGCGCTGTGTTCTTGTTGTGTAACAGACTGTGTAAATTGCTGTGTCTCCTGTCTGTATGTTTGTAACAGGCGTTTAAAGCTCGGAACGAGGCTCAGGCTTCCTATGTGCAGAGCCTGCTGGCGAGAGACGAGCACTGGCGGCAGAACTGGGCACTGCAGGAGCGGCTGGACAGGCTGGAAACACAGATGACAGACAGGGACGGGAAGAGCAGTGACCGTCAGGGTATCAAATGCTCACTCCCCACCGGACACTCGCTGGACCTGACAGTAAATAATGTCTGCTTCTCCCAATAGGGGCTAGGGTCCTGGAGTCAAGGCATTTGTCTGGGTTTGGAATGGGCTGGTGTTGAGTTGGGCTGGAGTTGAGTTGGGTTGGGCTGGGGTTGAGTTGGCCTGGGGTTGAGTTGAGTTGGGCTGGGGTTGAATTGGGCTGGGGTTGAGTTGGCCTGGAGTTGAGTTGAGTTGGGCTGGGGTTGAGGTGGGCTGGGGTTGAGTTGAGTTGGCCTGGGGTTGAGTTGAGTTGGGCTGGGGTTGAGTTGGCCTGGGGTTGAGTTGAGTTGGGCTGGGGTTGAGTTGGGCTGGGGCGAGTTGAGTTGATTTGGGCTGGGGCTGGAGTTGAGTTGTATCTGCAGGTGACAGGTGCTAATCTCAGCTCAGTTGCTGTTGATTTTTTTCTAATCTCAGGATTTTTTGGACAGCAGTTTAGTTTCCGTTGGTTACAGAGGGGATGGAAACAAGAAAGTCGAAAAAGAGACATCTTTCTCCCCAAACCTCAGGAGAAGAAATTGTGTAAAGGTGTGTGACTGTGGGCCTGACTGCACAATACAATCACTGCACTGACCCTGACAGTAGGACTCCAATGTGCTGATTCCCAACTGAAGATCTACCTCTTCGACCTATGGTCATCTCCACCTCTCCCTCCCATCTTGGCCTCCGACCCCAACACTGTCCGTTCTCTTGAAACCCTGTCCCACGTGAAGGAAGCTGTGTAAACACAAGCTGTTGTCTTGTTAAATATATAATAATAATCCTTTAGCTTCTCGGCCCCCACCGTCTGGAATTCATCCCACAGTCCCTCCGTCAACCCCCTCCCTTGACTCTTTCAAGCCATGTCTTGACCCTCTTCGACTGCGCCTTTGGTCACCCTCTACCCCCACCCTCCCTGCCCTTTACCCCTCCTGATCCCAAACCTCAGCTTGGATCCAAATCCCTCACTGTCCAGCGCCTCAGGCCGTCCTCCTGACGTGGAAGGCGTTGTGTAAATGTCATGTATTGTTTTTCGTAGCTCCTACACCACAGTGACAGGAGGAGAGGGATGTCTGAGAGGAAACAGATATAGATTTATTCTCAGTGTAAAATGATGACGGTTTGTTTTCTAGAGAAGTTCCTCGTCTCCCATCAAGGTCAGCGAGCTCCGAGCGATAGGTGAGTGTCTGTCAGGAGAGAGAGGTGACGTGGCAGCACATTCTGAAAAACAATAAAATTATCAATAATATACACAATACTAACTGCTTCGGGACTCTACCCCACGTGAAGGGTACAAATGCAGGCTGTTGTTTTTGTTGTTAATTATGACAATATTAATAATAACAATAATAATCCTCGCATCTGATACAAAGACGTCAAGACGTCTCAAAGCGCTTCATAGAATATACTGAAGTGTAGTAACTGTATATTTTGGTGGATGTTGGTGAGAAGCACAGCCAATTACACAGCCAATTGCGCACAGCAATGCCCCAGAAATAGCCGTAGATTGAGTGACCATATTATTATTTATTTATTTGCCTGAAAGGGCGGTGGAGGCCGATTCGATAACTACTTTTAAAAACGCAGTGGACGGGTATTTGAGGAGGACGGGTTTGCGGGTTATGGGGAAAGGGCCGGGGAGTGGGATTGACATTACATTGCTCTATTCAAAGAGCCGCCACAGACTCGATGGGCCGAATGGCCTCTTTTTGTGCTGTACGATTCTATGATTCTATGAAGGGATTATTACCCTGGAAAGGGATGTGCCAATCAACTAACAACCGGGTTCCTACTTACTGCTAGGTAAAAGAGGCGTGTGGAGAAAGAAAACTTGCCAGCATTTGGCTCTGCCCGGGAATCGCTTGCGCGCCGGTACTCTAACCACTACGCTACAGGACTCCACATTATCAACAGTAATAGTAATAATAAGCAGTCTGTGGCAGGTCAGAGGTTGCTGTGTGTGGGGCAGTGAGCAGAGGTTGGCAGTACTGGGATGATACGCTGCATGACGGGCTCAGGGTAAATACAAGTTGTTGTTGTGCTGCCAAACTCCCCCACATCATGTCCCATTTTGTTCTACAGGAGATGAGAAATGTACAGAGCTTTGCCGCCCAGCGGTAAGTCTGTGTCTGATCTAAGACTTGATCTTCCAACATGAAAAGCGCTGTATAAATATGCCATTGGTTGTTGTTGACCTCTGCAGTGTGCTGGCCAGAGCTTGTACTGTACCGTCTCCGCCACTGTGACGCGCTGCGTGTGTTACTCCGTGTGAGGCCGTGTGTAAATACAAACTGTTGTTCATCGCCTACGTCTGGCTGTCTGTCTCCTGCTCCTCATGAGCGTGATCTGGTTCTGTCTTTAGATGGTTGCCTCGGTGGACATGGAATCAGAGGGAGACATCAATAGGTTTTCCATCTTGCCATTCCCGCCTTCTCAGGGGTCTTTGATCCTTCGCAACAAGGAAGATGATCCGATTGGGAGGTAATGAGCTGTGTTCTCACCATCTGGAATGCCCGTCTCAAGACCCTACTCTTCCACCACAGCTTCGGTCACTCTCCTACTCCCACCCTCCCTGCCCTCCACCCTTCCTGATCCAAACCCGCAGCTCGGGTCCAAATCCCTGACTATTCTCCCATCACAGTGTCCAGCCTGAATACCCAAAGGAATGCTCCTCCAGCCCTGGCTAGCTTACCCTTCTCTCTCTCTCTCTCTCTCTTTCTCTCTGTCTCCAACTAGCCTCGCAAGCCTCTCGCTAGCCAGCACGATGGACATCCTGGAGCCCAGCACAGGTACGTGCTCCTATTCACTCAATCCCGAGTGTGTCAGGAAAGTCTCAGTATGAGTGCGAGAGTGTGTGAGTGTGTGAGCTTGATGCTGTTATTGGGTTGGCGTGTAGGTGTGCGGGAGCTGGCAGTGAGTCGTGCTGTGTATATCCGGGTCAATGTGAGTGTGCAAGGCCAGCTGGACGGCTGCTCTCTGCAGGTGGAACGTGGGGAGATCCTTCAAGTGCTGGACATAGAGTTGCCCCTGGACAGTGACTGGAGGTGTGCCCGGATCAACCCCCACACGAAAGAGGACCTCCAGCAGGTCACCGTGCCAGGCTACCACAGGTACAGCACAGACGCACACAGCACACACACAGCATAGACATACACATACATACAGCTCATACAGTTCAGAGACGACCTCCAGCAGGTCACCGTGCCAGGCTACCACAGGTACAGCACAGAGACACAGCACAGACACACAAACAGACACAGCAGAGAGACAGAGATACAGGCAGCAGACCACGGGGACATTGTAGGTTCTGTCCTCCAGATAAGTTGATAGTTCATCTCTTACGCGCTTATTAAAACAGTCACTACATTTATCAGCAATTGTAATAGCTCATCACAGTGACCTCAGTCTTTCTCTGGTAACCTCTCTTTCAGAGCGTGCCGCCTCCTACAGGCCAACAGCAGCCCTGCTGTGAGCTGCCAGTGTCCCTGTGAGAGAACCCAGAAACAGGTACGTCCCAGGGTGTGACTGGGGCTCTCAGCCTCTCATTCTCACTGTGTCCTCATCTCACTGTGTCCTCATCTCATTGTGTGTCCTCACAGCTCTGATCTCAGTCTCTTTTCTTCATTCAAGGGTTTAAGGAGTGACGTTGTGATGAAGCCAAGGAGCCTGAACCGTATTAGGAGCGTACAAAGCATCTACCCCCCACCCCAGGATCCAGACACCCCCACCCCACTCTGCACTGACACCCCCAGCAGACCCCGGACTACAGACCCCCTCATCCCAGCCCAGGATACAGCCAGTGCCCATCCCTGGACAACACCTTTTGTTTGTTGTGAAAGTGAGTACGTCCGATGTCAGGGTCTCAGCTCCTTGCGACTGGAGCTCCAGTGTGTCCAGAGGTTAGAGGCTGTGTGAGGGGTTAGAGGGAAGGTGTGTAAGGGGTTAGATGGGGTATACAAGGGGTTAGAGGGGGTATATAAGGGGTTACAGGGGGTATATAAGGGGTTAGAAGGGAGACACTGTGTAAGAGGGTAGATGAGAGATGCTGTGTAAGCGACAGGAGCTGATGAAGTTGTGTGCTTGTTCCCCAGAGAACACTGTGGCTCTGTGTCCGTACACTGTGGTTCAGCCTATTTCTGTTCGGCGCCCCCGCCCTGTGCTCCTGCTGCCCCCCATGTTGGCCGGAGCCCTGACACAGAGGCTGCCATCCCCATTCCATCCTCTCAGCCCAGGTAGGAGGAAATTTCTCCAGTTTGCCCCATATTCCAGCTACCCCCTCTCTGAGCACTCGGAGACACAGCCTCGCGTGAAGGCGCTGTATAAATACTTGTTGTCATTGCAGAAGTTGTCAGCGACGATGAATCAAAGAGGAAAAGCGGATTCTGTTTGCGGAAAATCCCAGGTCAGGACAAGAGTGAATACATCTCATTCAGGGCCATTGAGGAGATGGCTGCCAAGGTATTGTGTATATCAGAGACTGTGTATACCAGACTGAGGGAATGTGTTCATAATAATAATAATTCTTGCATTGGATATAATGTCTTATGTCTACGAGACGTCTCATAGGATACACTGCAAAGTGAATTGAGTGTATTTTGTAGGCGAAACACGGCAGCCAATTGGACTGAGATGTGTGTGTGTGTGTGTGTGTGTGGGATGGGGGTGAGGGAGGAGGTCTCCTTGCCCTGGTCTCCTCACGCATTCCTTCCCTTCACAGAACAAGCACTGCGTGCTGGACATGGAGCTGCTCTCAGCCTCTGCGCTGGTTACTGAGGGCATTTACCCCATCGTTCTCCACATCAAAGTCACCGAGGCAAACATCAGTCAGTGCAGGTAACGGGAGGAGCGATAGCAAGCACAGTTTTTATCCACAGGCCCGCGTGCGCGCGCGCGCGTGTGTGTGTGTGTGTGTGCGCGCTGGCTGTCAGCCTGGCTCAGTCACTCACACTCTCGCCTCTGGGTCAGGGGTAGCGGTTGTCCCGTCCGTTTTGCCCCTTCCTCCCCCATCTTCAGATCGCGCCTGAAGACTTTCCCCTTCAACTGTGCCTACGGTCACCCCTCCTACCTCCCCCCCCCCACCCCCGGCTCGTCGTTGTGGGTCGTGCGCCATCACTGTTAGATGCTCCGGGACGGTGCCCGGTGTGAGGGCAGCTGTGTAAGTGCAAGTTGTTGTTGTCAATGGGTTTCCCAGGTCAGACATGGCTGCAGCGCCCTCAGGTGGAGATGTGTGGCATTGCAGGCCACAAACACTGGGTCACTGGGAGGGAGACGTGTGTGACTTAAGTGGGTTTGTTTGACGTTCTTGCAGGAACCTGGCACCGGTGTGTGAGGCCAGTGACCACGAGTTGTTGCAGTGTGACCGGCGTGTGGAGGAGAGCCTGCGGACGCTGCCCTACGCACACCGCACCGTGGAGCCCGGCACCTGGACGTGCCCCCAGCAGCTGGTGGATGTGGTGACGCACGGCATCTCCCAGGAGCAGAGCAAGATATTGTGGATGGAGCAGAGCTGGGATCAGGGCTTGTTACTGAGCGGACACCAGCACAGAGAGCAGCCTGTGTCACACAGGGCCTGAGCTCCTCTGTTCAGCACAAAGCGGTGACACTGAGGCAGATACTGCAATACAAATACAGGGACGGACTGATACGGGGACGGACTGATACGGGACAGACTGATACGGGACAGACTGATGCGGGACAGACTGATACGGGACGGACTGATACAGGACAGACTGATACAGGACAGACTGATACGGGACAGACTGATACGGGACAGACTGATACGGGGACGGACTGATACGGGACGGACTGATACGGAACAGACTGATGCGGGACAGACTGATACGGGACAGACTGATACGGAACAGACTGATACGGGACAGACTGATACGGGACAGACTGATACGGGACGGACTGATGCGGGACAGACTGATGCGGGACAGACTGATACGGGACAGACTGATACGGGACGGACTGATACGGGACAGACTGATGCGGGACAGACTGATGCGGGACAGACTGATGCGGGACAGACTGATGCGGGACAGACTGATGCGGGACGGACTGATACGGGGACGGACTGATACGGGACGGACTGATACGGGACGGACTGATACGGGACGGACTGATACGGGACGGACTGATACGGGACGGACTGATACGGGACAGACTGATGCGGGTCAGACTGATGCGGGACAGACTGATGCGGGTCAGACTGATGCGGGACAGACTGATGCGGGACGGACTGATACGGGGACGGACTGATACGGGACGGACTGATACGGGACGGACTGATACGGGACGGACTGATACGGGACGGACTGATACGGGACAGACTGATGCGGGTCAGACTGATGCGGGACAGACTGATGCGGGACAGACTGATGCGGGACAGACTGATGCGGGTCAGACTGATGCGGGACAGACTGATGCGGGACAGACTGATGCGGGACAGACTGATGCGGGTCAGACTGATACGGGGACGGACTGATACGGGGATGGGCTGAATCTGCTGTGTTTTGCAATGAATATACAGTCACTACTTCTGACAGCGATGTATCCTCTCCTCGCTGTGCAGTATATGAGTATATGTCAGTATCACTCCCCCCCTCCCCCCCCCCCGCTTTGGGAGGTCAGTTTGGCCTCCAGTATCCCAACATCCTCTGCGCGCGCGCGCGCCCAACCGTCACTTTCCAACTGTCATCCAATCTGTGTCCGTCCCTCACTGTGTCCCTCACTGTCTGTGTCTGTCCCTCACTGTGTCTGTCCCTCACCCTCACTGTGTCACTGTGTCTGTCCCTCACTGTCTGTGTCTGTCCCTCACTGTCTGTCCCTCACTGTCTGTGTCTGTCCCTCACTGTGTCTGTCCCTCACTGTCTGTCCCTCACTGTCTGTGTCTCACTGTCTGTCCCTCACTGTCTGTGTCTGACCCTCACTGTGTCCGTCCCTCACTGTCTGACCCTCGCTGTGTCTGTCCCGCACTGTCTGACCCTCACTGTGTCTGTCCCTCACTGTGTCTGACCCTCACTGTGTCTGACCCTCACTGTGTCTGACCCTCACTGTGTCTGTCCCTCGCTGTGTCTGTCCCTCACTGTGTCTGACCCTCACTGTGTCTGACCCTCACTGTGTCTGACCCTCGCTGTGTCTGTCCCTCGCTGTGTCTGTCCCGCACTGTCTGACCCTCACTGTGTCTGTCCCTCGCTGTGTCTGACCCTCACTGTGTCCCTCGCTGTGTCTGACCCTCACTGTGTCCCTCGCTGTGTCTGACCCTCACTGTGTCTGACCCTCGCTGTGTCTGTCCCTCACTGTGTCTGACCCTCACTGTGTCTGACCCTCACTGTGTCTGACCCTCGCTGTGTCTGTCCCTCGCTGTGTCTGTCCCGCACTGTCTGACCCTCACTGTGTCTGTCCCTCGCTGTGTCCGACCCTCACTGTGTCCCTCGCTGTGTCTGACCCTCACTGTGTCTGTCCCGCACTGTCTGACCCTCACTGTGTCCCTCGCTGTGTCTGACCCTCACTGTGTCTGACCCTCGCTGTGTCTGTCCCTCGCTGTGTCTGTCCCTCACTGTCTGACCCTCACTGTGTCCCTCGCTGTGTCTAACCCTCACTGTATCCCTCGCTGTGTCTGTGTTTATTATATAATTTGTTTAATTCTCACTTGACTATAAAACCTTAGTGATTTTGCGTTATTTCTGGGAAGTAATCATCCCCCTGTTTTCTCTATCTCTTATCTGTCTCTTTCACACTTTTTTTTCTCTTTTTCCCTCACTCACTCACTCACTCACTCACTCTGAGTCTGTTTCTCTCTCTCTTTCACACAATTTTATCGTTCTGTGTCTCTCAGTGCTGGTTTCCCCCTGTGTGTGTGTGTTTGTGTGAGGAGAGTCAGTACACCTCCGCTGACACAGACTGGCTGAGCTGTGTCTACGATCGGGGAATGGACAGTGACTGTTCTCTCAGACAAGGCGAGGCTCAGCCACAGGAGGCTGACAGGACAGCATGTCACGTACAGCCAGTATCGTCTTCGAGTTACGCCAGACACGGTAAAGGTCAGAGTCCTGTAGCTCAGTGGTTAGAGCACTCGCTTTGCAAGTGAGAGACCTGAGTTCAATCCCCGGCAGAGGGCGAAACCTTGGGCAAGTTTCCTTACTCCACACAGAGCCTAATAATAATCCTCCAAAACCAAAAACAATAATAAATTGGTCATTTTCAATCTACGACTGTTTGTGGGACATTGCTGTGCGCAATTGGCTGCCGCGTTCGTCCACAAATATACAGTCAATTCACTTTACAGTGTGTTCTGTGAAGCGCTTTGGGACGTCCTCCCGACGTGAAAAGCGCTATATCAAATGCAAGGATTATTATTATAAGGTCCCCTGAAAGAATGTGTGTTCACATGTGTACACCCACATGTACCCTTGACACACGTACACACCCAGCAGTTGACACGAAAGCACATGGGGCATACTTGTCCAACAGTAACATGGACAAACACCATCCAACCACTCGGAATGTAAAGTGAGGTCTGGTGTTCAGTAAAACAGTGTCTGCGCTTTAATTAGTGTTAAGGTGAACCTTTCCCCAGTTAGAACATAAGCACATAAGAATTTGCTAGACAAAAGAAGACCAAAGTCCATATGGTTGGCCTTCCACCATCCTGGTAGTTGCTTGACATATTGTGTCCCAAACTATATATTGTATCCCCAGATATTGTTTCCTAACAGGAATCTATCTCCTTTGTTCGTGAAAGAATCAACACTTTCTTCTTCCACTGATTGTCTCTATGGGAGCCTATTCCATACATTTACCACTTAATCCCTGAAGTAGTGTTTCCGCTGATCTGTTTTGCCGGTTGCTCAGCGATTGTCCACAGGAAACTTCACAGAATGGCCTTGAAGAGCCCCAACTTCAAACTTAAAAAGTGTTGTTATGGGAAACGTGTGTGTATGGGATTGTTAATTCCAGAGCACAGGAGAGGTTTGAGCGAAGATCTTTTGCCCCATTGATCTTGACTTGGTCATGGCTGATGGTGGAACATTGCTGGGTACGTGGCTGTTTGTAGGATGTTGCTGTTTGCAAATTGACTGCCAGGTTTGCTTACAAAAATACACATTTACTCCACTTTACAATTTATTTTGTGAAGTGCTTTGAGACGTTCTCCTGACATGAAGGCGCAAATGTGGCTTTCCTCTTGGTTTTCAAAGCCTGCCAAAAAACATCTTTGACCGTGCCTACCACCCTCGGTATCCGGCATCATTTTGATGAAGCACTCTGAGACATTACTTTGTGTGATGAATACTATATAAAAGCAAAATGTTATTACTGTTGTTGCTTTGGGTGTTCTATACATGCAGGGTAATGAGGTAAACAGCATCCAAAACACCAGAAAGGTTTGGGATTTAAAGGCTGAGCCCTGTTAAAATCAATTCCCTATTTTGTGGGGGGAAGGCGGGTGGTGAAGCCAAAGTATTTTCCAATAGGCTGACGCACTGCGTATAATGTCTGCTCACGCGATTAGTAACCGGCAGCTGCCACTAACCCGCACTCCACCCCCAGTTTCCTGAGACTGACGTGAGGGAAAGTGCAACTGACTTCGGATGAGTTAAGTCAGGTCGAGGGGAGGAAGCAACAGGTGGCTGTGCATGGGGGGCAAGAAAAACGGAAAAGGCATCATTTTCTTAGTGCTTCAAAACTAGTTCATTTGGCGGCTCTCTTCTATTGGAAGTTAATTTACTTAAAATTGAAATTGAAAATCGAGAGAGAGAAAAAATAGCCTCAGTGCGATTGCTGGAGTAAAGATTGTGTAATTATCGGTGGTTAAAAGTGGTAAAGGTTTCTCGAGTGGTTTGAGTTTACGAAGGTATGGAGGATGGGGTTGGTGGAGCTTCTCTGTATCACAGTGACCGTGTTTCCAGGCACATTGAGAACTCTTTCCTTTGACATGGGATGATTTGGCAAAAGCTTTTTTTATGTAAAAGAAATTATTTCTATTGTTTTAAATATAAAATGCGCTTCTTGTTGAAGAAGGTCTCGCTGACCATTTCTGGGGCTGTGGCCACCTACCTGATAGTCTCCCTGTTGGATCATTACTGGCGAGAGGATCGGAGTGGACATAAGCTGACACCTGACCGATTGTCAGCCTACTCAGACGGGCAGAGTCCCAAGTCAGTGTCACCTGTAGAGGATCATGTTTGGCTGCCAGCGTTGAGGTCCAACGCAGTGAACCCAAACAGTTTGGGGAGTTCACAACTGGCAGCTGGCACTGCTCAGGACGTTACCAAACACCTGCCTCAGAGACCACAATCCGTGCTCAGCACTCTGGAGCTCAGGGATATTTTCATTGCCGTCAAAACCACCCATATGTTCCACAAATCCAGACTGGAGCTACTTCTCCAAACCTGGATCTCAAGAGCCTCCGGGCAGGTAAGTAGCACAGTGAGGAGAGGAGGGGGGTGGGGGCCTGGATTAGAGCTTAGATGCCGTTGAGGTGTCAGTTTGGCTCAGTCTCTGAATTGGATATTCACTGCATAGCTGTTTGCAGGACCTTGTGCGCAAATTGCCCGCTGCGTTTGCCTGCAAATACAGTCACTACGTGTGACAGCAATAACCCCTCATCTTGTGGTCTGTGGATTGCTGCCTTTGTGTATCTCAATCATGTTAAGCACATTACATAAGATCCTCTCTGAGACTTCTCTTTTCAAGGCTGAAGACCTCAGCTTATTATAGTCTGTAGTGTTTGCAGCAAGAGCCTGGGGTAAGACAGCCACATAGCAGGCCGCGGTTCAAAACAGAAGGGAGAATAGAAGCAAGTTACAATGAGAAAATCTATTGGGAGAGGAAATAAGCAAAGAGAGAGAGAGAGACGCCTGAATATTAAACAGTCAAATTGGTGTCTCGGAGGCTGCTCAAAGAGAATTTTCTGCCTCACATCTCGCACTTTCAAGTTGATGCTCACAGCTTGTTAAACTTGCAGAGTGACTAGGCTGCAAGTGACAATGGGGTTCAAAAGATGGGGGAATGGACAACTTTGAAGAGTTGGTGCCGATGAACTAATGCATTGAGACGCAACCCAATGTTAGGCAAGTTCTTATGTGTGATGTCAATTTAAAGAATGTCAGTGGTGTTTGGGGATGTTACCCTGAGCTCTCACAGAGGGCAAGAGTCCAGTTCTTAGCCTGCAGCGGCTGCCCTTGGCAGATGATATTCCCAATGTGTGCTGGGATTGGTTCACAATGCACAGCTCTGCCTAGCTCAGAGACCAGTTTGACCCTGGCTACAAACTCCACATGTCAGTCCTAACTTCCCGCTACAGCAAATAAACCACAAGCTTTGTATCATCAAATGCCACCACTTCCTGATTGTTCTCCTGTTCTCTCCAGCCTTGTGACCATCATTAGCTCTTCACTCAGTTTCTCCCATGTATGTGTTTCTCCAGTATGCTGTGGCTGTCCAGGCTTTTTGTGGTGTATGGGGACATTCCAGGTGTCTGCTTAGACCATTGATAATGCAGCGAATATGCCCCTCTGTGCAGCCTGATGCACAGGCAGTGTGAAACAGGAAGTTCATAAGGCACCTAAAATATCCTGGCTTCCTGTTCACTATTGCCTGTGTGTGTTCAACTGAGCCACTTCTCTCTTTCCAAGTGGCTGTGCAGTCCAGCCACTCCTGCCCGCGCAACCAACAGCTGGATATCAGGGTGGGCTGCTGAGATCCGCACAGACTTTTCATATCATCTTATCTTGAAATGTCTTCCATGCCACAAAGGCAATTCAAGTCAAGTGTAGTTACCGTCTCTCTGTGGACAAATTCAGCAGTTAGTGTCCACACAACAGTGTGTACGATCTTTAATGTCAACCTGAACAGGCACACAGATGGGACCTTGTTTTTAACCTGTCATCCAAAGGACAGCACCTCTGACAACACAGCGCCTTCTGCCTGCACTCCTCCGGAACATTAGCTTGGCTGTGAGCTGTCCAGGCAAGCAACCTGCGTCTGTCAGTCGGCGTTCTCAGCTGACGTTTGTAGGTTCCAACTCCATGTCCGAGTCTAGGCTGACTCCCCAGCTCAGTGCTGGGGGAGCACTTCATTGTGGGTTATGGTGGGAGTTGGAGTATGTGGGGAACGGGGAGGGAGTTTTTGTATTAAATCATTCTGTGCAGCACAAGGCCCAGTTCTTCAAGCTTGAACTCCGTTGCCGTGGAAACGCCAGAGGATTTGAGCATGAAATGATGCAACAATATTCCTGAATTGCCCAGATACTCCTGATTAACATGGAGACAAAGCTTTAGCTGGTTGACATCACCGCACTGTTGCCCCGTGTCCCCAAACCTTTCCGGCTGACTTTGTTGTAACTGAGACATGGCTGTGCTAAGCGCTGATAGGATCATCCCTGGCTCTAAGCCCAAGTAATCATTGGGTTTGCCCGATAGCGAGGTTAGCAACCAGGAGACTGGCAGGCATCTCTGCCTCTCGTTCCTGCCGCCTGCAAACATTGGGGAGAAAGGCCAAGTGTCCCTGTACTTCTCACATACTTTACACATCCTGAATAAGGAATAGCCTAGAACTTCCTTCTCACTCTCTCTTGTCCACTCGCACCTTTGTGCCTGTTACTGTGTGTGAGTTTGTGCCGCGTGTGTGTGTGCGCGTATTATTCTGCATGGGCATTTCTGAGCGGGATTGTCTGGGTGTATGCGCACGAGTCCATCTTTGTGTGTGCCACTGTGTGCCTCTCGTGTGTATGTGCGAGTGTGCGCATGCATGTTTGTGTGCTCGTATGCGTGTTGTTTGTGTGTGTCACTCTAACCGCAGTTCATCCATTTCCTGTGTTTGCAGACGTACATCTTCAGTGATCGTGAGGACAAGGAGCTGAGCATCAGAACAGGTGAGCTCCCAGCAGTGGAAAATAATAACAATAATCTAGCATTAATACCACACCGACAGAATTCCAACCTCTCAAATGCTTCACAGGGATTTCGGGGGAGAAATTGCAGAGGGGTCTACATTTACTGTATTTCTGTAGCATTTTAGAGTGTCCAGAAGTTGGCAATTTTTTAACGTGGCCTTAAGTTTGCTTTATATAGTGTAGTGCCTGTATTTGTAGGCAAATGCAGTGTCCATTTCGCACAACAAGGTCCTACAACAACAACAAATGACACCCGACTTCGGTGACCAAAGGTGCGGTCAAAAGGAGGATCTCGAGACGTGCCTTGAAGCAGGCAAGGGAGGGAGTAAGGCAAAGGGGACTGGGGTGGAGTTCCAAAGGCTGGGAAGCACAAAGAGGAAGGAGTTGCTTGGGGAAAAGGAGCATGAGTGTGGTCAGAGTGTGAATCTGTCCCTCGTTTTTTTGGGTCAGCGTATGATGTCTGATACGTTCCCCTTCACCCACACAGGCCACCACATAATCAACACCAACTGTTCCTCGGCACACAGCCGGCAAGCTCTCTCCTGCAAAATGGCTGTGGAATACGACGTCTTTGTGGATTCAGGGCTAAAGTAAATCTGTGTGGCTGGGGGTGCGGGGGGGGAACTTGCTTTGTGTGTATTAGCTACTGCGTGTGCTGACGCATGCTGTCCCGAGTGCTTATCCGTGTACTGCCCTGTGTGCTGACGCATGTGCTTCTTGTGAGCCTGTGCTTTCGGGCGGGCGAGTTCTGTTTTGTGTGGTGTCATATGAGTTATTGTGTGTCACATGTACTGTCGTGTGTAACAGGCACTGTCGTGTGTACTGCTGTGTTTCGCGTGTACAATCGCATGTGCTGCTGCGTATGCAGTCGGATATGCGGTTGCGTGTGCAGTCGGGTATACTGTTGCTTGTGCAGTCGGGTGTACTGTTGTGTGTGGTTGGGGGTGCTGTTGCGTGTGTTGTCATGGGTAGCGTGCGCTGATTAATGTCATTTGCGCTGTTGTGTGCACATGTGCTGTCGCATGTGCTTGCTGGGGGAGGGCTTCATTGAAGGTTATGGTGGGTATCAGAGTGGGTGGGGGGGAGGTATGGGTTGTGTTAAGTCACATTCTGTCATAAATGTTTGTATGTGTAGTGCCATATGTACTGTGTAATATGCTGATGCTGTCGGGTGTGTTGTCCTGTTCCGCACGGTGATACGTGCGCTGTTGCCGTGTTACATGTGCTCATGCTGTTGAGTGCGTGGTCGCGTGTGCTGCCGTGTGTGCGGTCATATTTGCTGTCGCTTGTACAGTTATGTGCGTGTTTGTGTGTGCTGTCAAATTACATGTGCGGTTGCTTGCGTGTGCGCGTGTGGTTGCGTGTGTTGCCTGTGGGGTTTCAGGTACGTGTGCCGATGCGTGTTCCTACACTGATATTCTGTCTCTAATTGTCACATTCTCTGCTGGCCAATCCTCAGGTGGTTCTGCCACATGGATGATGATAACTATGTGAATGTCCGAGCCCTGGTGAAGCTGCTGTCGCGGTTCCCTCCCGGCCAGGACGTCTATGTGGGGAAGCCCAGTCTGGACCGGCCCATCCAGGCCACAGTCAAGATACCGGACAACCAAACTGTGAGAGAGACATAGAGAGAGAGAGAGACAATCCTGATGTGACACCCCCTGACTGTTTTGTGTGCTGGAGCTGCTATGTGCTGGAGCTGCTCTGTACTGGAGCTGCTTTGTGCTGGAGCTAATCTGTGCTGGAGCTAATCTGTGCTGGAGCTGCTATGTGCTGGAGCTCTCTGGCTGCTCTGTGCTGGAGCTGCTCTCCCTATCACAAGCGTCTTGTCATTACAGTGTCTCTCATTGCTTCTCTCATTGTTGGTTTTATAGAGATCCGTTTTCTTCTGGTTTGCGACTGGTGGAGCCGGGTTCTGCATCAGCCGGGCACTCGCTCTGAAAATGAGACCTTGGGCAAAGTAAGAGACCTCACTGTCTGTCATCGGGTCACTTCGCACCTCATCAGAAAAGTGGGAGATAATAATAATAATAATACTCTGGGATTAACTTCCCAATGCCTCATTGCACCACCCTCCCGACCCCAACCCCCCGACCACAACCCCCCGACCCCAACCCTCCGACCCCAACCCTAATCCCAACCAGGCTCTGGTGAGAGCAGAGAAAATCCAAACTAACCCAGGCCAGATTGAGGGACAGGGAAAATTCTCACTTTGCCTCCTGAATGGGTTTTATTCCCTGCAGTAATCCCTCCTCCCTCTCAGTATCCTGGGAAGCATTGTCGGCCGGTTGATATTGGGATGTGATGTGAACGAGCTTTCCCAGGGGATTGGAGTGGGGTCTCAGTGAGCTCTGCTGTGCCAGACTGGAAATGGGAGAGGCTGGGATCCCCAATGGTTGTGTAATATAGCAGGGCTTGTGTTTGACCTCACTAGGGATGGGCGTTTGGTGAGCACGGCTGAGACAATCCGACTGCCCGATGACTGCACTGTGGGTTATATCATCGAGGTGCTGGTGGGCAGGACCCTGACACAGAGCCCTCTCTTCCACTCTCATCTGGAGACGCTCCAGGTCATACCCACCCGTGAGCTTCACAATCAGGCACGTCACAGTTTAGACATGGGGGGATTGGGGCTGGGGCAGGGGATGGACTGGGGCAGGGACTTGGGGAGGGGAGGGATTGGGGCTGGTTCTTACCCTCTGAGAATACGTCGCAAAGTCTTAAAATTGAAGCTGAAGCATGGCCTTTGCCAGCAGGTGACGCTGAGCTATGGGACGCTTGAGAACAAGAGGAACGTGGTGGTACTGAAGGGAGCGTTCTCAGTCAGCGCGGACCCCTCCAGGTGAGAGACGAGACGCTGCGGAGGATGCAGGGGGGCATTTGCTTACACTACCCCTCGAGAGTGTTAGTAATGCGGAGCCATGATGAGAGAGGAAATGGTTGTCAATGGCTGGGAGGGGCATGTGGTTGGGGGTGTGGGGAAAGGCATGGGGAGGGGAAAGAGGGAAAAAATAAGCCCCCTCCTCTTGCCTCCCCCCCCTCCCCCCACCTCCGTCCCCCAGAATTTTGACTTTCTCCTTTCTTCCCAACAGATTCAAATCCATTCACTGCCTCCTTCACCCTGACACACCCTGGTGCCCCTAGAAGGTATACTTTGACCTCCCGGGCACCCGCACCATCAGCTACACTGCAGAAGGCACTTTACCTTGTCCTTTATGTATGTGTGTGGGGGGTTTGGAGGCTTTCAGTCAAGTGTCACGGTCGGTTGTTAACCAAATGCCACGAAGCACAAATCTCAGGGTGGGAGGAGAATGCACACCAAGTGTCATTCAGCCCATCACGTGTGTTCCACATCGAGAGGGGGAAATCCTGAATGGTCGGTGAGGGGGAGGAAAGGAACGCCAAATGCAAAGCTTCTCTCTCTCTCTTGTACATTTGACATGGTGGCCCCCACTCTGCCTGCATTATCTCAGAGTTGCTGTTAGCTCACAGCCACATCCAACCCGGCCACCAGAGGTCTCCGTTTACTGAGATCTCAGGCTGCGGAGTAAGCGAGCAAAGGCTGACACAGACTGTAAATATCTTCACGCTTACTGGGGAGAAACCACACCTGATGTACAGCACTGGGGGCTTTGCCAGGCCGGTGAGGTTAGGACTGGCTGAGGTTTGGTACATATTTTGGTGTAATACCTGCCAGTTCATGCTCAATAAATAATCACTCTGGCCCATCCACCCAGTCTGGTGTCATCAGAGGTAGAATTGCTCTAATCCCATTGCCTTCTCTTTCCCACATCGTGTCTGTGATGCTGATTGCTCCCCTATTGGAGTTTGCTATTCTAATCTATTCAATCATATCAACCCTCCCTGAGGGAATCTCATCAAATCTGTAAATTTCAGGAGCTTTACACAAACACACACCATACACACACACATCGCACACACGAAGTGGTGAAGAGGCCAAGGATCTGTATTAACTGGGCCCAAACCCTGTGCAGAATTCAGAGAGTCTCTGCGTGTTGCTCTCTCCCCGTGTATGTGTGTGGGGATGAGCATGAGGAATGTATGTGTGGAGGGGTGGGGATATGTGTGTTACTGTGTGTGGGTGTGGGGGGTGAGGATGTGTGCCTCTTCACCCATCTCCCCAGCAGATATCTCTGAGATAATTGCCCCCATTCCAGGGTGTGATAAGTGGGATGTTTTGTAGCTTCCTGTGGTTTACAGCAGAAGGTACTGATGTTTAATATGTGGTGTGTCCGTGTGGAAAGAACAAGGCACTTGCTGTACAGTTGGTATCACATTAGGTATGTCGCTTTGACATGGACAAATGAAGCAATTTTCAGTCTCTGATAGCGAGAGGGTGTCTTGCAGTAAATAAGAATGAGGCCTGGTGCAGAGCAACGAAGGCAAGAGAGGGAGAGACACAGAGCGAGGGAGCAGGCACAGAGGAGATATCCCTGATTAGAGAGCACAGACCTTGTGGGTATGATACCTTAGTCTAAAGCATTGCAAAACTCTAAATGGAGGCTATTTGGTAGAAGTGCTAATTTCAGAGACCCAAAGTCCTGTCCACCCTGACCCTCAGTTAAGAGACAATTCAAAATCTGTCCCTCTTTCAATGTGGCAGTGATTAAGGTCCAATATTTATAATAATAATAATAATAATAATAATAATAATAATCCTTGCATTTGATATAGCGCTTTTCACGTCAGGAGGACGTCCCAAAGCGCTTCACAGAACACACTGTAAAGTGAATTGACTGTATATTTGTGGGCGAACGCGGCAGCCAATTGCGCACAGCAATGTCCCACAAACAGTCGTAGATTGAAAATGACCAATTTAATTATTGTTTTTAGTTTTGGAGGGATTATTATTAGGCTCTGTGTGGAGTAAGGAAACTTGCCCAAGGTTTCGCCCTCTGCCTGGAATTGAACTCAGGTCTCTCGCTTGCAAAGCGAGTGCTCTAACCACTGAGCTACAGGACTCCGATTTAGCCCAAATAGTGCAGGCTACTGGCTGTCGAGTGAGGAGCCACTGCATGACCCACGTTATCACCGAGTGCCTTCCCTACTCTTGCTGGTGCCCTGAGCTAAAGCTTGGCACTTCACTCCAGTTTCTCACTGAGAGGCTGCACTTTACTTCTACTCTTATCAATTGTCCGCCCTGCTCCAACCCCATTTACAGCTGGTGTTTACACAACACCTTCCTCCTAAAGCAAACCTCTTCAAACACTTTACAGAACAGAGATGAGAGTGTCATTTTAGAGACAAATCCCAGCAGCTGGTGTGTGAGAGTGACGTCCCCCACACAGCAATGTGGCAAGCAGCTGATTGACTTGAAATTACGAATGAATTTGGATGATGAAGGGAACAAAGACCAGGATACACCCATAGATACACCCTTCAGCACCTTGGGAGGTCCTCCCGACGTGAAAGGCGCTCTATAAATGGAATCTTGTTGTTGTTGTTGTAGGACGGTTTCCGAAGAGCAGCGAAAGCCAGTAGGTCAAAAGAGAAAGGAAACGCATCCTTGCGTTTTGCCCACAAATAACACAGTAAATTCACTTTACTGTTCTGTGAAGTGCTTTGAGACATCTCGAAGATGTGATAAGGCGCTAAATCAAATGCAAGGATTTATTATTATCAAATGGCGTTCAAGTCTTCAGGGGACCGTCTTCAGCAGGAAAGTCTTCAGCATTCTGAGTCAAATGAACTTGCTGCTTCTGTCCCATCTTTATCTTTCAACAACTTGCAATTACGTAGCTGCGTTTCATGTGAAAGATCAGACTATCCATCGACTTATCAAAATCACAGACTATCCATCGTTTTCAATTCTCCCCACATTACAATTTACTTAGCTATTTCCGCTTGCGTTTATCATGGGCATTAGTTCTGTTCATTGCTGAAACATGATGTATAGGATTATAAAGTTACCCTGGCTTTATTATTAATATAAATTGCAGATGGCATATTGCAGATCTGTGTAAAACCTCCGCTGGTAGCTAGTAATTATAGTAGTAGGCCAGATTTGTTGTCTGCACAATCAATCTCTTAACCTTTCATCTTGTGTTTACTGTGATGGACTCAGTCTGTGCTGCAAGTGACTGAGGAATTAAATTGCTTCATTCATAATGGGAAGATTACATATTTGTAATTTTCAACCTATTATTAAATAAAAGTGTGTGTACCAGATGCCATCGTTTTAACAGATAACTTCCTGGAACATGTGTGCATCATGTCTGTTTGTGCAGTGCTCCCTCCCCCCAGTTCTGTGCTGGTGGTCAGCCTAGACTTTGAGCTCACGTCCTTTAGTGGGAGTTGAACCCGCAACCCTCAGATCCAGAAGCGACAGCGCAAATGGCTGAGCCAGGCTGCCTTAACATCTGCCACTTACAGATGTAATTCTAAATACCATGTGGCTGATGAGGAGAGAGTAATCGTGCAGTGTGGGTTTCTGCAGAATACAGTAAGGAGGAAATTCCTCTCATGGTCTTGGAGAGTGATAAGGACAAGGACAAGGATCCCTCGTGTTTAGAGGTGCAAGAGGGGGAATAGAGAAGTGATACCCCCCTCCTCCCATATCCCCCACCCCAGGCTGTGGATTCATCTCTTTGATGGATTGTTAATGTCTCTGTGAATTACTTCAATTCAGCGGGAAGCTTGCCAAATGGTATTCGGAACTGTAAAAAATATAACGGGTTTTGTATGTGGGAGGGGGACTGAATGGAGAGCTGTATTAGAGAGACTTGCACAGGCAGGATAGTCCTGTGCTATACTGACTGCTCCAGGATTAAGATTGTTCAGCAGGCTGGACATTTGGATGTAGGGATATAAGTTTGGGGAATTTCCATGGTGTTATACAGTCACGTTACTCAATGAACCAAAACGCAATGTTTTTTCTTGTCTGATTGACCAACACGCCTGGAGCCAGCGCTAGCTCTCAGCCCCGAGTCCCACCACTGCCTGTTGCATTTCAATGATCAATGAAATCTGTGTGTGTGTGAAGCTCGATCTTCTCGCACTCTTCCTTCCCTGACAAATGTAGTCAAGTGCCAGGGAGACTTAGATGCCTCTTTGGCAAAGGCAGGCAGCTGGCAGCTCTTTGCTACGACAGCCAAAATGCTCCATTAATTCCATTCATTTCACTGCTAATATGATCCAATCCCTTTTGGTGTGGTTACATAAGCCATCCTTTTTGTCAGCTCGACTGAATTAATTCTCGCAGACCGCAACAGGAAATGTTAAGCTTCTGACAAAGCTCAGATGTAGTTCATTGGGAGTTCGCGGTAAGGCTTCCCTCCCGTCCCCATGGCCTTCCCTCTGTCTTACACATTCACATAGGAAAGGCTCTCGTTCTCAAAGAGGTTTCAGCTCAGTTGACGTGATTCATTTTTTGTAAAACCTATTGCTGTCTGCCTGACGGAGACCTGGGCTCTACTATGCTGCCTTGCTTGGTGAAGCTATTCATTCTGTTCCTGAGCCAGTCAGAGCAGATGGTGTCAGCACTGAGCCATGGCCCTGTTTCATTATGTTGGGGACAACCGGATGGGCAGCGATGGCCATTTCTGGTCCTGTAGGTTCCAGAGTTCGGTTTCCTTCCTACATTATAGGACTAGAGTAGATCAGGGCAAAGGTTTCCTCTCTCTCCCTCCTTCCCATCAACTTTTGGATATCCTCCCTGTACAAGTGTAAGTTGTATTGTCGTTCCACAACGATCAAAAGCTGGTGTTTGTACAGCGCTTCATCATGTCTCAGAACAGAAACTGTTGGAACAAAAACTGGTGTTTCTGCTGAGCTGAACATTTTGCCCACAAAATGCACAATCATTTCACTTTACAATATAGACTGTAAAGCGCTTTGAGACGTCTCTACAACTTGATAAGGCACTGCATCAAATGCAAAGATTATTATTATTACACACAGCTGGATATAGGACATATATTTGGGGGATTGTGGGCGAAGACACAGGAGGAAAACTCCCTGCTCTTTTCCAATAGTGTCACAGGATCTGCCTGAACAGGCTCAGCCTGGGGAGCTCATAACGTCTCATCTCAGGTCTTTTCCAATTCCTCTTCTCATTCCCCTCTCCTGGTTTCCCTCCTCAGAGCCCTATTATCAGTGCTGGGACCCTGTTAATCGATACTTTTTTAATGTATTTGCTGGATACACCAGTCATTTGTTTCACGCTGTTTTAATTTAGACTCATTCACAGAATGAATAATTAAACGTGTTGAGTTGCAATTGCTGGTCAAAGTCCTGCCACATGAGCTCTCTGAAATGCGGAGCTGTATGCAATCTGACAGATCTCATTAAAACCTCTCCCATAACAAAAGCCATTGCTCGGGCTGTAAAAACCCATGGTTTCCTCACAGGCAACTCCTCACGCGGCTAGTCACAGTGATGAATGTGAATGAAATACTCATTGTTTTCGAGTGCGGTCGTGGAGGTAGGAGCCATGTTAGCTTTCAAGAGGGAAGTAGATGGATATCTAAAGAGTTATTTGCAGGGATATCGGGATGGGATAGGCAGATAAATGCGAGTGAATGGATTGCTCTTTCTAAGAGCCAGCACAGACATGATGCACCTCTCTCTTCTCCCCTCTCTCCTCTGCTTCTTTTCTGTCTTTCACACATTTTCCTCTTCCTTTCTTCATTCCTACCATCGTTCTCAACCTAGTGAGCCACTGCATTCTCTGAAACTCTTCCAGCCAGTGTGGCCCTTGAATCTAGCTCATTTAACATGATGTATGTAACTCACGCCTCGCTGGACACAAAAGCCCTTGCATTCCGTTTAATTATGTGAACATAATCTGCTCACAACAGAAACCAGCTTCTGTCCCTAATAATCTTTAAAGAAATAAGAAGTGGAAGTGATCTTTTAGCTGTGACAGGCAGGAGCCTGATAAATGGAAATTGAATCCAGCGCGCTTCAATTGCTCTTCATGCTATTGAGCGTGAGTTATGTGTCGCCTTGTAACCCACCCTCAGAACACAAGTGCTACCGTGCCTGCACGAACACATACAATCACTCTTGGCGAAGCCTTCCAGCCCCTATCCATCTATAGATGTCAGCCTGCCTCAATCAGCAGCGTTCTCTCCTGAGTCAGAAGGTGTGGATTTAAGCCCCATGTTGGTCACAGTCAACCAAGACTGCAAGACTGTGAGACTTTGAACTAGGCTGACACTAAATACAGTGATGTGGGGAGCACCACATTGTTGGAGGCACCATCCTTTGGATCAGACGAAACTGAGGACGCGTCTGTGTCAGTTCAGGTAGATATTAAAGGTCCCATCACACGATTCGAAAGGAGAAGGAGAATTTTTTCCGGTAATAAAAAGAAATAGCCGTTTCTCACTTCGTGACTGTGGAGACGTTTCTGTGCTCAAATTGGCTGTTGCGTTTGCCTACAAATCTGCACTTCACAGTGTATCCTGTGAAGCGTTTTGAGATGTCTTGACATGATAAGGCGTTGCATCAAATGCAACGATTATTATTGTTATTACCATAAAAAGCCTTGAACCGTTTTGATGTGATGAAGCGCTGGAAAAACACAAGTTCCTTCAGGTTCTTGCAAGCGAAACATTGTGAAGGATGAATTAATTGGAATTTAATGTTGCTCTTGCCAGTATGGCGTGTGCTGGTAACATATCATCACTGGGCTGGCTCGCGGGGAAATTACTGAACCCAACAGTCTGATGGAGCTGAAGTAACAGACATGGATGAGATGACAAATATGTTAAAGTGCATTGCCTTAATGGCTGCATCTAGTGATGTGAGTTTAGCTCCTTGGCTCTGTCAGGACTCATCATATCTCCAAACCCACCCCTTCACCCCATTCCTAAACCAGCTCTACATACTGAAGTACTGTCTGGAGTATGTCTGTCTGCATGTGCTCGCCTCTGCTTCATGCTCATCTGAGATCAGGACCAAAACTTTCTCATTCCACTTGGATTTGGGGGATGATTGTCCTTTTATGGAATAGCTTGTAGACTTTGGCCACAGTTGTCCATTCCTTACTGGGTTACCAGGAAGGTGTTTGAGTGTGGGACACAGCAGGTGACTTAAGTAACGGCGTCACTCTAATGGGAGGATGGGGATTCGGGAATCAAATGTGCCCAAGGGTCTTCTTCACCCCAACCTCTCTGGGTCTTCTTGGCTCAATTGGGTTCAAGCCACACGTCAGGCATTTTGAGCTGACCGCAGGGGAGATGTTATACAACAGGCTGTGAGTTAGTGGAGGGAGCCGAGGGGTTTATAAATGCCTCGTACAATCACTCTGTTTTTTTTGTCTAATGTAAAAATAAGATTTATCAGTACAATTATCAGCGATTGGTTGTTTATTTGTACATTTTCTCCCAGTCTATTGGCATAATATAACGTCATCGAGCCACTGATGTGAATCTTTTTCAATATTCTGTAAGATTTATTATTTTAATTATCCGCTGGCTGTCTGCTTATGTATTTATCCGTTTATTCCTGCAACGTGTCTTTATAAGCTGAATGAACAGAAATGTAGCCCTCGGCGTAATACGATAAATCACAGGGAAAAGGTACCATTTTACCATCGGGTTTTGAGTAATTCCAAATAAAATAGTAAAGCAGAAAGAACGGGCTGTTATCTGATCGAGGTGTTTAATTATGAAAGGATTTGATAAGGTGGATGCTCATGCGCTGTTTCCACTTGTTGATGAAGCTGAAATGAGAGGACATAAATATGAGAGCCAATAGTAGATCTGATAGGGAGTTTAGGAGGAACATCCTTAATAATAATAATCCTTGCATTATGATATAGCGCCTTATCACATCTTCAAGACGTCTCAAAGCTCTTCACAGAATAAATTGTAAAGTGAATTGACTATATTTTGTGGACCAAACATGGCAGCCAATTGTGCACAGTGTCCCACAAACCATTGTGGAGTGAGTGACCAAATTATTATTTTTTCAAGGGATTATTACCCCTAGAAAAGTGATCCCACCAATCAACTAACAAGCGGGCTCCTACTTACTACTAGATAAACAGAGGTGCATGTGTGGAGTAAGGAAACTTGCCCAATGTTTTGCCCTGCCTGGGAATCAAACCCAGGTCCTCTCACTTGCAGATTCCTTCACCAAAGAAGCAACCCCCACCACCACCATATCAGCCTCGACTGCGAGGCTCAGCGAGCTCAGAGTCACGAAGGGGATCAAACTCACTAAGCCTCCCGAGCCAGAGCAGGGAGAGTGCTAGTGATTGAGCCAGGAATGCGGAGAGAGAGAGAGAGAGAGAACAGCATTGGGATGCACAGCACCAGCCTCCCCTCATTAATATCAGCATTCATTAAGAGTGCAGGAACTGTAATGAGGCGTAATATGATTAAGAGTGGTGATAATGTTAAATATTGCCTATTCTCAGAACTGTTGAGAAGTCATTTGTTAAAGGGGCAATTTTCATCAAACATCAGTTTTGGTCTCGCTCCCCTGAAAGGTCATGTCTCTTTGATGAGTGTTTTTAACCTAATTATTTTGTGAGGCTGATGGATTGTAATGATTTTCATTATCGTGATTATATTTAACTGTTTGAATGTTGTTTTCTTCCAATTTGCAATTATTTTTAACCATTCATCTTGCAATAGAACACACCTTTGTTTAAAAAAGACTATATTGTATATTAATTTGCTGTTTCTTGTCTTCTCTGCATCTGGGTCACTGGCGGTGTGTAAGCAAGCTCCCCTCACCTCCACACCACATCCCTTGATATTTTGTACTCCCCGACCAATCATCTATCCCTCGCTCTCCCTAAACCCCTTCAACCCTTTACTTCTTTCCATCTCTATGGAGTTGTATGTTCCCCAACTTCTGGAACACCCACACTCTGGAACTTCCTCTCTATATTCCCCACCCTGCTCCCTCCTCCTAACCCCCCACCCCCACCCCATCTGGTCCTCTCCCTCTCCACTCCATGTTTGGCCTGGTCTGTGTGAAGAGTTTTGAGATATCACTCTGTGAAAGGCATCTTGTGTTAGCTGTTGCTTTTGATAGACCCACAAGGGATGTGCAGCCAATTATACGTCCCCAATGTCTAATATAATCCAGAGCTGCTTTGAAAGGATGCCTTTAAAGACATAGTGTGCTGTTAATCGTGTTTGCTTTGGATTCCTAAGCAGTGTTCAGGCATTTTCTTCTCAAGCTTGACAAGAAACTAACTAATCTGTGGGCCAGCTCTACCCAAAGGACTGTGAGCACAATTAGCTTTAATGTGTAATTGAGTAGGCAGTGCGTGAAAAAGCAAAACAAGACGTGGGAAAGGAAACGCATTCTGCAGCCAATCAGAGAAGACGAGACCTGGAATTACTCTGTTCCTTGGCTTGACACCATAGCTTTAATGTTGTGAACCCCATTGCTTCTGTCCATCCCTTCAAGTCGTTATTCTATTTCAGAGGTGCTGTGTAAAGCTCTGAGACGTAACTGTGTGTGAGAGGTGCTGTGTAGAGCACCTTGTTAATAAGGCCTCTGGCATTGCGGGGAGGTGAATGATGGGAATGTTAAGAGGCTGAGATTGACTGATTTACTTACTGGCCAGAGTTAAGCTAATTCCAGTAAAAGCAAACACTCTCAGGTTAAGGTAAAATTTAAGCCATTTTTCCAGGTGGAAGGTGGAACAATATTATTAATACAGTGGAGGGGAAATGATGCAGAGCTGTGTTGGGCTGCAATCACTAACTACAGTCTCTTTGCTTCCTGACCACAACCTTTGCTCTTGTCCAGGTGCCAGCTAATAATAATACAAATAATAATGAGCCTTACATTTGATACATTGCCTTATCACGTCATTGAGAAGTCTCAAAGTGCTTCACAGGATTTTACTGCACTGTAAAGTGGTATGATGGACTGTATATTTTGTGGGCAAACATAGCAGCCAGTTTTGGGCCCAGCTATGTTTCCACAAACAGCCGTAAAGAGAATGAGCGGTTCCATTTAATGAAGGAATGTCATCTCTGTTTCTTATAGCATCATTAACATCCACTGGAGCGGGGCACTCGACAGGGTCCTCGGTTTAGCATCTCATTCAAAGGACGGCACCTCCGAAAATGCAGCCCTCTCCCCCTACCCCCTCAGCCCCAGCACTGCACTGGAGCATCAGCCTGGACTGTGTGCCCAAAACCCCGGGGCAAGGGGAGGAAGGGGCTTGAACCCACAACCTGACTCAAAGGTAAGAAGCCAAAACAAAGAATTATTGATAAATTTTATTTTTTTTCACTTCAGCGTTGTGTGAGAGAGTTCCATTATTTTAATTTTTGCTGCTCTCACTCTCTGGTGTCTCCTGACAAATGTGCTGTATCTCCATCATATCGCATTTCATTTCCTTAATGCACAATGACTGTGAGAGAGAGAGAGAGAGAGCAACCTTTTCTTCCATTTGTCAAAATATTTGCACCGTGCAACAAATTTTCAGTTGTGTCATTTGTTTTGTTCTATTTAAAAGACGCTGCTGGATCTCATATCCAGCTGCTGTGTGGAGAGGTAGAATGCTTGCACACCACAAACCCCTCCATGTTATAGAACACGCCATGTTTATCTGCCCCACCATTGGCGGTCAGGCCTTCAGCCTCCTAACCCCACACTTTAGAACTCCATCCCACAGTCCCTTTGCCTCGTTCACTTCAAGACCCTCCTCTTCGAACACCTTCCTACCCCCACCCTCCCCGCCCTCAACCACTCCTGATCTTAACCCCCAGCTTGAGTCCAAATCCCTGACTGTCATCGCCTTGGGCTGTCCTCCCGACAGGAAAGGCACCGGATACATGTAATATGTTGTTGTTATTCTGATGTCTGATGTGTCATTCGATTCAAAAGGTTGTGGGGCTCAAATCCCCCACATCCAACAAACAGCGTTGATATCTCGCTGTAAACCACCCCAACTACCCACATTCCAATTCTGTCTCTTGGCTCATTCCTTACTCTCTTCTCACCTTGTTCTGTAATTGTTTAATGACCTTCTAACCTCTGTTCTCTGCACCTCTCTCTCTCACAGTTCCAAATAACCACATTCTTGCCCTTTCATTCCCTTCTCCAGTGAAGACTCACTCAGTTCATTGAGGCTCTCTCTCTTTGTACGTTACAGACTCCAATCAGTTGACTCCTCAGCACCGAGACCTTCAGTGAGTACAATATAAGAATGTTTCACTGTGTCAGAGATCTCAAAGCACTTGGCAGCAATTAGTCTCAGCCTGGCTCAGTTACTCATGCTCTCGCCTCTGGGTCAGGAGGCTGTGAATTCAACCCCTGCTACATCGGGGACTTTGAGCTCACCGTCCAGGCTGACGCTCCAGTGCAGTGCTGAGAGTGGAGGGGGGGGAGGGCTGTGTTGTCAGTGGCACTGAACTTCGGATAAGACGTTAAACCAAGCTTGTTTGTTCCAGTTCAGTGAAGTTGTATTGAATTGTGTTGGGACATTGAACGGTAATGTGGAACTCTGGCAGTTGTCGTTGCTTTGTTGAGAGAGAGAGAGAGAGAGTTATAAATAGTTTGCATCAAGCTGTTTTAACAGACATGGCCTTGGGGTATCCAGCATGGGAGTCCCCATAGATTGCTGTCATTAGATTATGAAAGGGGGATGTGAAGATACAGCAGCCTAAAGGGGGAAATAAATTCCCGTCAGTATTAATTATTCAGCGTGTTTCATCTGAGCTGCCAATGTATGCACACTTGGCAAAGACTAACGCACTGTCCAGCTGTCGCCGCTCACGCTCTCTGCCCTCTCATCTCTCACAGCTTCGGCAATTCCACCTTGTCCTCTCAGGGCTCAGGAACCCATTCATTCCTTTCTGTGTTAGAAATTCCACATCACTGCCCCTTTCTCCCACAACATGCAGTCACTACACTTCACAGTAAAGTACCGTGACGATGTCTTCCTGACTGATGTGAAAGGTGCTCTATAAAACGCAAGGATATTATCTGTAGTGATAATAACTGTGACAGTCTCGTCCTCTCAACAGTAAAACTTCTGCGTTTGTCCCAGAGTAGGAAAGACAAGAGAGTGCAAGACAGGGGGAGGGGGCATTGCAATCTGCTTTAATTTTCAATTTACTGATGTGATGTAAAGAGAAAGTGTGGCGTTGGGGGCGGGTGGGTGGGGGGGTTGGTAGAGAAGTGCAGTGCTGGGGGAGAGATGGCCTTGTTGGACATGCCAACCTTTGGGTGAGATGTTAAACTCAGGTCCTGTCAGGAACGGGAAGAGCGAGTGAGAGAGTGAAAGTCAGAGAGAGTGATGACAGGCAGAAGTGAATAAGAGAGAGAGTGTGAGAGAAAGAGAGGGAGACAGTGATACCGGTTTATCCCTGAAAAGCTCTGCCTTGATGTAGTCTGTGATATTTTTGTTTTAATATTATAAGATGATGAGGAATTATGGAAGATGTTTAAATCCGGGCCTAATTTAGAATTGAGGGAAAGAGTCTTCAAGTAATCGAATGGTATAAAGAGCTAATTTGCCAGTGTAACTGATCGAGGGGAAGGTGAGTCAGTGGGGAGCAGAGTGTAATTCTAAACTGTATTCTTTATTACAATACATCACAAAGCAATTTATTGATATCTTTTTTCCGTGTAATCTTTTAAGCTCTCTCTATCTTTAGAAAAATTAGGTCTTTGAAACGCTTCTGACACAGCGCAAGTAATATTAAAATTAATGAGTCCTTTTGGCAGATGCCTTGAAAAGCCTGTCTTCCCATTGAAAGGGAAAGATGCTTTCACACGGAATTACCCAGCCAAGAGGAGCATTTGTATGTCCTCAGGACATGAGTTGCTTTGCCTGGAATAGAGCTCGAGTTATCATGTCTACAGAGAGAGAGACAGAGTGTGTGAGAGAGAGAACAAGCGAGAGCGTGTTTGAAAGAGAAAGAGTGGAGAGAGAAAAAGAGAGGGTGAAGAAAGAGCGTGAGTGAGAGAGAAAAAGGAGTGAAAAGATAGAATGTTTGAGAACGAGCGAAGATAGAGTGAGAGAGAATGAAGAATGAGAGGAAGAACGAGTCAGAACGAGTCAGTGAATGAGAGAAAGAGAGAAAGTGAATAAATGTGAGAGTGAGTGGGAGTGGAAGAGTGTCTGTTATTAAGCAGGTTAACTCTCAGCCTCACTGGGTCACAGCCCCCCCCCCCCCCCCCCCCATCACCATAATGTTTAACACTCAGGCAGCCAGCACAGGAATGGCATCTTTCTTGATATGGCGCATGCACCAAAGGGTTAATGCCGAGAGCAAAACAGGGAAACTTTTGTGTCTGTTGGGGGTTCAGCTGCCACCAGGGGTTACATTAATAACTTGGCTTTTGATGAAACAACCCCTTTGTTTGGGGGGAGTCAGGGCAATCGAGCGGGGGAGGTGAGGGGGGAATCATGTATCACGTTGAGTTCCTAAACTTGCAGCTTTTCTCATTTGTAACTTGTGACAAACTAATTGGGTCACTTATTAAGAGCCTGTGTCTTGGGATCCCCCGATGGCTCCACGCATGTGGACGTCAGTGTTGTGATTCCATCTCCCATCGTGGGCTCAGTCTTGCCCGTCTCACACCCATGTCCCATCCTGCTTTTGTGTTGTAAGCCATTGTCTTAAATACTGGACAATTGCTCTTTATCACAGCCTTACCTTTGACAGCTTGGGTGTCCAGCCTGGCTTAGTCAGGAGCCTCTGAGTCAGGAGGTTCATGCCCCACCATGTTGTAACTTGTAGCTCACACAGTCTAGGATGGAGATGTAGGAATGAGTGGAAGGGCTGAAGGTGACCAAAGGCAGAGACATAAAGACGGATAGAGAGGTGCGAGATGGCAGGGTGGAGCGAGGGACAGTTCCAGAGGTTAGGTGACATAGTAGATGTAGTTTCTGCTGGAGGTAGAGGGTGGGGGGGGGCAGGTTGGGGAGGACAGTGGGGGGAAGATGGGTGGGGGGAGAGGATGAGGTGTGGGGGGGTGGGGGCGAGGAGGGAAGAGCTGTCGGACAGAATAGTGATCAGCAAAGATCAGAGATAGGGAGGTCGGAGGGCAAGAGTGTGAAGGGATTTACAGGTGGGCGTGAGAACATTGAGGTGGATCTGTTGGGAGACAGTGGAGCCTGACGAGCAAGGTCTGAGGTGCTGGGTGTGTGTTTAGTGCCAGAGCAGAGGTTTGGATGTGATGTTAACGTGTGTGGAATTGTAACGAGAATTATGATTTTGCTTGCCCACAACACAATCATTCCCCATTATGAACCCGCTGTTACTGCCAGCCAGCCCTGCCCTGCTTCCTCTCCCAGCCAGGTAATGCCTTATTGATTCTCACCCCTCATTAGCACAGACTCTAAATACCTTATAAATAATTAACCCCATTTTCATTTCAGTAACCTTATTTTCATCGAGTTTCCCTGTCACACTGAATCTCCAGACATCCTCAGTTCATTTCCAGTCTTGTTACTCATTCCCCTTCGCTCCCCCTTCAATTCCATTCTTTCACTCCCAGCTATTGTTTAGGGAGCATAGCTATGGCAGGAATCTTGGGACATGGGGCTTTCAGGTTTGATCTCAAGATAAAAATCAAAGTAAAGTTAATGAGTTTACACATCAATCTGATCCCAGAGTCAGGTTAACACCACATTAATTACATGCTTAACCCAGAAAGCTACTTGTTGTCTTATGTAAGTATCTAAAGTCCGGTCCATCTGTTCCCCTTAATCACCCTCTGAAACGTGCCTTGATCTCTCCCCTCCACCATCAATTGCACAACTTTCTGCCCCCGACACCCTGAGCTCTCACGCCTTCCGATCACACACACTGAGGTACGTGTGTCCATCTCGCCGCAGGTCAGGGTTTAGGGGAGGAATGGTACCTTTGGCTGGACCTCTCAGGGATAATGTGCCTCAGGATTAATAGTCACTTCTCTTGCAAGTGGATTACATCCACTGAATCCTCATCGGGGCAGACTGACAGCTTCATCAATCACTGCTCTCATTAGGCAAGGAATATCTGACTGGCCTGGGCGCCTGTCAGTCGGAGTCTCAGACACCAGCAGAGTCCTGTAGCTCAGTGGTTAGTGGGGCACAGATTCTCCCAGCTTGGCTCGGGGTGTGACCAGAGCGTTGCACAGCTTGAGGAGCCACTCAGGGTATTTGAGCTGATTAATATTTACAGACTGGTGAAACAAAGCAGATGTTTCCAATAAAACGTTATTTAGGGTTCATTAACCCTGAGGCACAGTTTGGATCAAGAGGTTGTGCGCTCAAGTCCCACATCAGGAAAGTAAAGCCAGAGCAGTGCTGTAGCCTGCACCAACACAGCAACGCGGGGGGCCAGGGTTACAGTTACAATCATCAAAATTCAGGACACTGGGAGAGAAACTCCATTGCCTTCTTCTGATAGAGTGTGGGATATTTAATGTCCATCTGAACAGGACACAGACAGGGAGCTCCGTTTAGTATCTCATCTGAAGGACGGTGCCTCTGAGAATGTAGGCCCCATGCCCCCACAGACTACTGCCCTGGAGTGTCAGGCCAGGCCATGGCTTAGCCCCACAGGTATATTTACTATCTGTCGTTTTGGCATTTTTGCCTCGTACAGAAGCAGCTGTCCGCCCACTGCACTGAACAACGCAGAGACGAGTGAGTAATGGCTCCAATCACTCCACAATCAGCTCTGGGTCCCCTCGTGTTAAAGAGGCAGCATTTTAAACATCAAACATATTAACACTCCTTCCTTTCTGCCATCCGTACCATTCGTGTTTGAGTGAGTGAGCAGCAAACGGCAGACCAGTGAGCTCACTAGGAGCAGCCGGCCCTTGTGTGTTGGACCCAAATAACATGATTGAGCGGAGCTCGACAGAACCAGGGCTGAAAGCTTTCTCTCTGGTACTTTGGAGTGTCACACACCAAGGCTCAGGAAGCCCTCTGCTCTGTTGTCTTCCCAGGTCTATGCACAAACCCAACAAGACTAGAAATTGCGCCTCAAAATGGCTTAAAGTGCTTTATGGCCATTGTAGTCAAGTGTAGTGACTGTATTTTGTGGGCGAACATGGCAGTGAATTTGAGCATAGCAACGTCCCTGTAATCAGCCCTTCACAAGTGCTGCCAATGAGCCAGGCTGGCTAGTTTGACCTCAGCAGTGTCCTAGAGAACTGTTCAGTATCTTTAAACCCTTCCCCCTGTGCCCCCTTACCATTCCCTCTCCCCTGTTAGAATGCTCAACACAATAATTAATATTCATTTCATTGCCTCGGTTTAAAAAAAGCCCAAAATGTCAATGTCTTTATTTCAGCAGACGAGCTCGGATTATTAAATTCATCACACAAGGAGCAATCGACATAGAGAGAGGGAGAGTGTAAACGAGAGAGAGACGGAGCGAGAGAGAGCGTGAGAGAATATGAGAATGTAAAAGAAAGCAAGTGAGAGAGCGAGGGGAGCAAGTGAGAGAGCATGAGAGAAAGCGAGAGAGATCAAGAGAGAGATGGAGATGGAGAGAGAGGGAAAGCTGATTGCAATAACTTGAGTTGAATAATTCATGAGAATTTAAATAACACAAAAATGTGACGGGTTTGAGCTCTGAGCTCAATTAGCTTGTAATGAAGCTGTTCAGAGTAGAGACTGCTGGCTGCCCGGAGGGTGACAGGTGATGGGGGAGGAGGTACGGGTTTAAGGATTGAGGATTGGATTATTGACAATCTTCTGAAGAGCATTTTCAATCTTCTACATGTTGCCTTGACTCTGCCACCATTCACACCATTGAGTGCTCAGTGCATCGCCCAGCTTAATCGAGACGTTAAACTGAGCTCCCTGTCTGTGGCCTGTTCAGCTGGATGTTCCATATCTGCGGCAATATTGGAAAAGAGAGTGGGGGGTTTCTCTGTTGGCCAGGATTCTAGCCAACAGCTCTCCCCCCCAACACCCCCGGTAAAATCGCCTTATTATTATGTCTTCCAGAAGTCTCAAAGTGCTTCACAGGATATACTGTGAAGTGAATCGACTGTATTTTTTGTGGGTGAACCATCTGATTGTGGGGATGTCACTGTGTGCAAACTGCCACGTTCGCCTACAAAATACAGTCACTCCACTTTACAGTAAAATACTGTGAAGCGCTTTCAATATTTCGACAGCGTGTTAAGGCGCTGTATCAAATACGAGGGCAATTATACATTCTCCCCTGAAACCTGGTTTCCTGCTAAATTACAAACTATCTTTCTGCTAATTGGTTTTGTTCTGATTGACTTCCAATGAGTCCTTCAGCCTCCTTGAACTCCTTCGGTACCAAACCCACATCATCATTATCTTCATTCTCCCTTTGATCCTTTTTTTCCAGGATAATTGCAGAGTTTCTACTCTGCGAGGCTCATTCTGATTCGCTCTTGCCCCTGGAGCAAACCCAAGACAGGGATTTGGGTATCGCAGCCCAAACTGATGCTACAGTGCAGTGCTGGGGGAGGGTGGGAGTGCTGCATCTCCCCCCACTCTATGCCCTGTTCCACCTCCACCTCACTCCCACAAAATAATGAATAAAATAACGCGTTACATCTCAAAGAGCTTCACAGGTCTTTACTGTAAAGTCTCTTTTTCCAAAAGTGCCACAAGAAGATTTTTAATGTCCACCTGAACATAACATGTACAAGGGGGAGCTCAGTTTAACATCTTGACTGAAGGACAGTGCCTGATTTCCTGTTACAGGTAGTTTCATCAGGTACCTAGAAAACTCAAGATATTGACAGCTTTGCATTCTCTCAAAGCCTCCATTTGTAATTGCCTGAGTTTTCATCATAATTAAAATTATGAATTATTATTGGGTAATAATCCCTTGAAGAATAAATCAAATAAAAATTAATAATAATTTTGTCACTCAATCCACGACTGTGTTTGGGATGCTGCTGTGCTCAATTGGCTGCTGCATTTTGCCCACATTAATAGACAGTGAATTCACTTTACAGTGTATTATGTGAAGCGCTTTGAGATGACTTGAAGATGCGATACTGCACTATACAAAATGCAAGGATTTTTATTACTATTTTAGTGTGCAACGCCGCACAATATAATGGATTAAAGAAATATTCAGCAGGAGGAGAGCAAGCGAGCGAGAGAGAGAGAGAGAGAGAAAATGAGCGAACCAGGAAGCCCTGGAGAAACACACTAAATCTAGTTTTTTTTTCCCTAACGTTGATTAAAGGCACTGCAGTGGAATTAAACTGAGCTGGCAATTCACAGGCTCCCTCCCTTCCTCCGCTATGCCTGAACCCTGCGTCTGGCTGTGGAATTAGGCGATGAGGGGTTTGATGGGATAACCAGTCAGAGTCTTTCAGGAAGAGATTAGCATCTGAAATCAGTCCGGTGCTTGCCCTGCTCGGGAGAGGTCGCTGTGTGCTCCCCGGGACACAAGTGGTCTCACAACCATTTTGTCTCGCAATTTAAGATGGTGTATTATTGTGTGGTACTTACACCCAGCTCCTTAACCTGGAAGCTGCTTTTATAATAATAACCCTCACGTCGGGAGAACGTCTACAAATACCTCGCAGGATTTCACTGTAAAGTGTAGTGACTGTGTGTTTTGTAGGTGAATGTGTAATTGCCACACGCCGTGGCGCCAATTCATTGCTTATCCACCTCAGGGAAAATGGCTGCCGTGCCCTAGCCCCGCCCATTTAAAAACACAGTCACTACATCCGGCAGCGATTTCCACTCGTGTCTCTGCAAGCGGACTGTGCACTTGATCAAAAAAGCAGGGATTGTGAAGGAACTTACGTGTGTGTTGTTTACTGCTGTAAATTATGCGTGTGAGAGTGGCTCCGTGCACTGAATTATTCAAGATTCTGTATGATATCAGATGGGTTTTTAACCCCACTTTATTTTGCGTCTTGGAAACTTTTTTTTGCAGCCTTGATACGGTGCCAATTGGTGTAATGATATTTTAATGCCTGTGTTTGATACCCCCCACCCCACCACCCCCGAACATCTTAACAAACAGCTCATGTTGACACACGGCTTTCACCCAAAACAAATGTCTTTAAAAGAAGAAGATTAGTGGCAAAGCGGACTTGGTGATGGAGGCAGACAGAGGCAGAGCTACTCACAGGCAGAATTACTCTGTAGTTCAGCCAGTGTAGTTTACGCGGGAAAACGCAGCAGCTAAAAATAATAATACTTGCATTTGATGCGGCGCCTCATCATGTCTTCGAGACGTCTCAAAGCGCTTCACAGCATATACTGTAAAGTGAGTTGACTGTATATTTTGTGGACGAAACTCAGCAGCCAATTACGCACAGCAGCGTCCCACAAACAGTCGTGGATTCAGTGAATGTTTCTTTTTGTGTGTGCGCTAGACCTTCAGACTCCTGTAGAGTATTACCTCAATGACCTTCGTGTTGGGGGCTCAAACCCTTACAACGTGTTGACTCAGGCCAGAGTGGGAGTGAGT
This sequence comes from Callorhinchus milii, assembly GCF_018977255.1. NCBI lineage: Eukaryota > Metazoa > Chordata > Chondrichthyes > Chimaeriformes > Callorhinchidae > Callorhinchus > Callorhinchus milii. The sequence goes on from NW_024704772.1 coordinate 287,917, forward strand.
GATTTCCCAGGCTGATGAGGGAGGTGTGTGTGTGTGTGAGCAGCTTCACTGCTTGTTGCCTGATGTTTTACGATGTCTTTGGCAGTATATTACAGTATATTATGCCAGGCAAGCAGTCGCTGAGTTATTACTGGGCTGTAATTTGCTTGGAGTTTGTGAGTTGTTGAGAATGTGTGGAGAAACCATATGACCGTCCTCTCAGGCCGGAGATTAGATTCCCACTCGCTCCACCATCGCTCCTCATTTACTTGTTCGTGTTTCCGGCTGTTCCAGAGGCTGCCTGTTAACTACAATCTAAGTCTGTTAGTCATTCTATTATCAGGATCCAGGTCTGAACGCAAGCTCCGGAAGGTTCTGTCAGCAATGATGCATACAATTCCGCTCCCAGGAGCTGATCCCATCCATGTTTCCTTCCTTGTGTTCCCTTCCATCCTGAAATCCTTTAGCCCCAGAGACTCGATTGGGGCTTGCTAGCTGCAAGCCCCCCCCCACCTAGGGCTCATACCCACAAGCTTCTGGCCTAGAGGCGAGAGCGTGGCTTGAGACATAGTCTAACACACTGTAAAGTGTAGTGACTATGTTTTGTGGGCGAAACACAGCAGCCAATTGTACACAACAGCATCCCACAAACAGTCGGGAATCAAGTGACCACATTCCTACTTACTGCTAGGTAAACAGAGACGTGTGTGTGGAGTAAGGAAACCTGCCCAACATTTCGCCCTGCCCGGGAATTGAATCCAGGTCTCTTGCTTGCGAGGCGAGTGCGCTAACCACTGAGCTACAGGACTCCACATCAGAGGATGAACGAGGCATTTGAGAAGGGAAGTTAAGCGGGAACATAAGGTTGTGATAATGATTATGGGGCAATGCCGGGGAGATGCTCAGCCTAGAGCAGTGGTGTGTTACCTGCAGAACAGCCTGTGTAATTGGAGCCGCCTCTCTGCTGCTCTGACACCTCATGTGTAAATCATTTCTGAACGGATTGAGTCCTGGAGCTGACTCCGTGTATTGCTCCTGACAACCAGGAGCTCAGTTCCTAAATTCACCTTATTTGGAGGAAGGGGTCTCCTCTCAAGTACTGTGGTTTTCTCACCAGAGGTTAAGCGCAGGTCCCCGTTTGTGCCCTGTTCAGGGGGATGTCAACTATCCCCTAAGGTGCTGTTGGGAAAAGAAAATGTCTTTCTCTGTGTCCTTGCTGACAATCCCCCAACTGCACGGGCTCAAAGGGCTGTTTCCAAGCTTCGCATTCTATGAATTCTATGAATCTATCAAATTGTTTGTTCACGTTACTGCTGTTTGTGGGGTCGTTGCTGGCTTCACATGCTGCCTTAAAAGCCCAGTTCTTCGCTCACGTCTCTGGTGATCTAACCCCAGCCACACACACTGTCTATCTAACCCCCAAGCCAGATGGAGCCAATTAAAGTTTCTCCTCACTGAACCCATTCACTAAGAGTACGGTGCCTTGAGCTATCAGACTGGAACCATTGATTAATTTGTGTAAATCTGCTCATATGTACGGCTCGAGCCCAGTCTACAAATGAAAAGCTGGATCTATTATTCTCCAATTGATCTCTTGCTCTGCTCAAGGTCTAACCTCTTATGGTTTCCAGCAGGCCGGCTTGGCTTAGACACAGCTTTCTTTACGTTCTACGTCAGTGCCGCCTGCACTGTGTGGAGGGAGTACTGAAGAGGAACCAACTAAAATGGGGGGAGAAGCGGAAATAGAGATAGGAGTAATCAACCCCAGTGGGAGGAGCAGGGGATGAATGGACTGTAACAATAGGCTCTCTGACTTTTGAAACGTGCTAAAGGGTTTGTAGTGAGTGAGACTCAGGGGAGGGGTGTGTGTGTGGGGACCAAACCTCCAGAACTCCATCCAATTGGAAATTCCACAAACTCAAACTACTGTACCAAGCTGCATGTCTTGTCACCTGTGGTGGAGTGGAGTTGTGTGAGTGTGTTGGGGGGTGGGGGTAGTATAACACACTCCGTCTCAATGTGTCGGGCTTGGGTTATTGAGTCATGTTACCCACTGAAGAAATTCCTTTGTGGCTAATTGGATTTTCAGCTGCTTTCCGACATATAAAGTGCAAGAGCACAAAATAAACAGGGAGAAAACCTGCCTCATATAAATGAAACAAATTGGATGTTGTAGTATGAATATTTTATGAGTGTGACACAATAAAACTATCTGGATAGTTGCTACAGATTGCCTTTACGTTATTTATGTTTTATTCTCTGTTAGCTCACAGGCAAGTGGCTGGAGTGAGGTTCCAAATCGTCCAGTGTTTCTGTCTTTCCAGTGCATCCAACCTCACCAACCCAACTCAATCACCCAACAGCCAACCTCAACCCAATTCAACAACACATTCAACTCAACTAAACCCACGTGGTGAGCACAATGGGGTCTGACTGATAGGAGAAATCAGGGGTTCAGCCTTTGGGATCTTTGTGCGCAGCAGTGTGTGTGTTGAGTGTGTATGTGTGTGGGGGAGGGGGTGGGAGTGGGGAGATTCTGTTTTGGCTGTGTCATTTCATTTCCCAAATAATTCCTAACTATCGCAATCACTGAAATCTATATGCAACTGAGATTTTTTCAAAACTGTTTCTAATGTATTCAAGATCACAGACGCGAAGACCAAATCAATGTCTCTCTTGTACCTGTGGTGGCTCAACAACACATCACGGCTATCACTGGCTGGCTGGAGAGGATGGAATCGCATGGAGACATGGGACTGAGTGACGTAATCTCCCCCAGAGCTTAGAGGTAGGCAGTACCCAGGCCATACATCAGTCATTGCAGGAGAGAGAGTGCTCTCAGTTACGTCTGCACCAGTGGCTAATGATTTGTCCTATTGTAGTTGCTAAGTACTGTACTGTAGGCAATCATGTCACTGTGTGATTTAGATATACCTCACTGTAATCAATGAGTATAAACCTTGGGAGTTAAACCCTGGGAAAAATGTTAAAATAATTCAATAAAACGCTGGCTTGCCAAATAATTGGGGGGAGAGAAAGGTAGCTAACGGCTGTAAATTTGCTGTTACAGATGGGAATGATTACTCACATCACAGAACCATAGACTGCGTATAAGCAGTGAGCAAAGGGACAGGTCAGTTTAGCTCCTGCATTATTCACAGCACCAAGGGCAGGTCAGAAAGGCACTGTGGTCTGGTTGGTCAGCTAGCACACAGCTCGGTCTCTGCTTTTGGGGATGGGGAAGGCAGGGAGGAAGGATAGTTCTGGAGCAAAGGAATAATCTGCCCATTCCACCTGGCCTCAACCGCTGTTCCAGGCATTACTTTAACCAGTGAGGTCATTAAATACCCCTCTGGGTAAAGTGTTTCAGTCATAATTACCGTAAAGGAAAAATTTATCTGCAAAAATTAGTCAATTCACTTTATAGTATCTCCTGTGCAGCACTTTGAGATGTCTCAAAGAGGTGATAAGGAGCTATATCAAATGCAAAGATTATTATTATTACTATATTGACTGCCACGTTCATCCACAAAATACAATCACTACACTTGCCAGTAAATTGGGAGCCATTTCTGCTTTCCATTCTGTCTTTTGTGTTCTGGGATGGGTTAACGTTTGTGCTGAGTTCTGTCTTTCCTTCAACTCAGTGAATTAAATATCTTCAGAAATCTCCTGCGGGCTCTGTCCCTGATCAGCTCCAGTCAGACACAGTCCTTATCTGCTGCCTCAGCAGGAGTAGCAATTTTAATAACCGTGAAATAAAAACACGCACACACACAGGCTTGAGGATCGCTTAACCAAACCCGTGTCTAATCTGTGCGATTTCTTAATGAGAAAACTCATTGGAATCCCCTCTGGCCAGGGTTCCCTCCAGCTGCTTGTCTGCGGGAAGGAGATGTGTGTTTACGTGACTTGGCTTCCTCATTGGGTAATCCCGACGATAAATATTACAAATTTATAATAATCCTTGCATTTGATATAGAGCCTTATTACGTCTTCGAGACGTCCCAAAGCGCTTTATATCATACAGTGTAAAGTGTAGTAACTGCATTTTGTGGGTGAAATGCGGCAACCAATTGCGCACCATAGTGTCCCACAAACAATGGTGGGTTGAGTGACTAAATTATTATTTTTGATGGGATTATTACCACGGAAAAGAGATCCGCAAATTGACTAACAACCGGGTTCCTACTTACCTCTGGGTAAACAGAGGCTTGTGTGTGGAGTAAGGAAACTTGCCCAATGTTTCGCCTTGCCAGCGGATTGAAGCTGGGTCCTCTCGCTTGTGAGGTGAGCGCTCTAATCACTGAGCTACAGGACTCCAGGTGCCTGGTGTAAAGATTGTGCGGAGAGTGGGCATGGCCAAAGCCATCAGTACAGCCGTGTGTGACATTGACCTGTCTCCTTGCTCTCCCAGTGTGGGGAGGACAGGGCGGGATCCATGGAGGAGAGAGACTGGTGATAAAGCCAGTCTGATCATGAACATAACAACAGTTTGGGATGTTGAAATAAAAATGAAGTGAGAGTGAGATGAAGTGCTAGAGGTGGACAGAGCTGGCGCTGAGGGAAGCGAGTGAGTGCCCAGCAGTCAGTCCTGAGGCTGGGCTGATGGCTTCCCAGCTGGTTCTCACTCCTCTTCACCCTTCAGACCTCGTTGGAGCGAGCAGAGAACCCCCACACCCTCCACTGATCTGTGTCGACCAGCCGTAGCTGATCACCGCGCCCGCAATGCTTCTCATTGATAAATTCCCTCCTGTCCTTTACGAGGAGTTGGGTAATGAGAAGTGACTTTAACGATGTGCAGCTTCCGTTTCTGCAGCCACCGCAGTGGGGGCCAGAGTGACAGACCGCGCCGGCTGATATTATTTAGACCGTGTCATTAACCCCAGGGCTGTTTCCCTCAGTCAGTGTACACACAGACCCCCCACCCCCAGCACTGCACAGTCAGTGTACACACAGCCCCCCCCCACCCCCAGCACTGCACAGTCAGTGTACACACAGACCCCCCCACCCCCAGCACTGCACAGTCAGTGTACACACAGCCCCCCCCCCCCCAGCACTGCACAGTCAGTGTACACACAGTCCCCCCCCACCCCCAGCACTGCACAGTCAGTGTACACACAGCCCACCCCCAGCACTGCACAGTCAGTGTACACACAGCCCCCCCCCACCCCCAGCACTGCACAGAGCGACAGCCTCGACTGTGAGCTGACAGTCCTCACCCTGTCACCTCCGGCTGTGAATGTATTGCTGTGAGTGTGTGTTCCCCTCAGGCACTGAACACTCTCTGCTGATGGAAATCCTGCTCTGCCGGGGGGGGCGGGGGGATAGTCAGTCACTGCTATGTACCGATTGTCTGGGGTGGGAGACGGGGGATGTTACCGTGCGATTAATCTCAGATTAGTAGAGGAGGGATAACAGGTCTGGGAGGGGTGCACTCAGGAGGAGAGAAAAATGAGAGTCTGATTGCAGTTTTGACGTTATAAACAGCTTTGTGTTGATAATACAATAGGGATGGATTCATCCACTGTGTTCCTGAATTCTATTTACCCGCGGGTGTGTGCAGGAGATTTATTACAGCGCTGAGTGCGGTCAGTCACTGGGACCAGACCTGTGATTACTGTCAGCGATATTCATTCAGCTTCACTGTGGCCCCCACTGGAGAAGTCTGTGTGTGTGTCTGTGTGTGTGTCAGTCTGTGTGAGGGTCTTTCTGTATGGATTTGTGTTTGTATGTGGATGTGAGTGAGTGTGTGTTTGTGTGTATATGGGTGTGTGTGTATGAATGGTATGAGTGAGTGTGTGTGTGTTTGGTTGTGTGTGCATATGGGTGTGTGTATGTGCGGGTATATGGGTGTGAATGAGTGTGTATGTGTGTATATGGGGGTATGTGAGTGTGTATATATGTGTGTAGGTGAGTGTAAGTGTGTGTTTGGTATATAAGGAGTTACAGGTGGCTGAGTGTTAGGGTTGGTGAGATCTCTCAGTCTTGTCACGCGCACAGAGGGACATTAAGCAGCGATGAAGAGCTGGTGTGATGTGTCTCGGGCTGGCTATCTCTGTGTGGAGTATGTAATGGAATTCATGCTTTTACAGCTATTACTGTTAATTTCACGCTGGTGTCTGAGCGTGTTACTCTCCCCACAATTTAGTCACAAAGCTCGATGGCAACACGGCCAAGCAATTGCCATTCAATATCCTGTTCAGCCCTTCAGGCAGTGGAGCAGATTCTGTCAGCGGGCAGACACTGTGTTGGGGGTGTGCATGTTTGTGTGTGTGTGTGCGCATGTATGCGTGTGTGTGTATGTGCATGTGTGTGCACGGGTGGATGTGCGTGTGCATGTGTGTGCCTGGTCCCGTGCAGTAGTCTCACCCCACCTGCCTTGTGATAACGTCCCATTCACAAATAGGCCAACATTTGAATTAATCAATATATTCGGGAGGATGTGAAATCATTAATTATTAATAATAATAATATATGTAATAAACCTTGCATTTGACACAGCGCCTTATCATGTCTTTGAGACGTCTCAAAGCGTTTCACGGGATATACTATAAAGTGGAGTGACTGAGTATCTTGTGGGCGAAACGCGGCAGCCCATTGCACACAGCAGCGTCCCACAAACAGTCGTGGGTTGAGTGACCACTTTTTTTTATTATTAATTTTTTATTAATGTAAATTAGAGTGATCATACCTGTACCCTGTCAATAGTCGGGTGATTACAGCGCTCCGAAACACTATATAATTGCAAGTAGTAGTTGTTGTTGTTGGTTTTGGTCCATTAAAATAGAGTGATCAGGACAAGATCTTACCAAAGCATCTGTCTGCCATGTTTGTCTGTTTCCTGGGGCTGCCTCTCCCACCACACCAGGACTGGTTTGTAGCTCACTGCCAACATCCCCCTTTCCACACCTCCCTCCCAAAATACCTTCTCTTTCTTTTCTTCTCTCTGTCCTTATCTCTCCCTCCCCAAATCCTCCTCCCTCTGTCTCTACCCCTCCATATCTCTCTCTCTCTCTCTCTCTCAGCAGACAGCACCCATTCTGCCTGGTGTTTATTCTGACCTCTCACGCCCCTCCCCACCATCCCTGTGAGGGAGCTGAGGGTGAGATCTCCTGTGTGGGTACCTCAGGCCCCAGGACGTGAAACAGTCAATCATCAGAGCGTGAATGATGAGCAGATGATTTTATAGTGCTCCCTGAGCAGGTTTACATCAAGAACGTTTTATAGACACCACAGACTGCCTGGGGCAGAACCACTGCGATCACAGTGAGTCAAACCCAGCCTGTTCCTTGCCTTTCCATCTGAGGAACCAGGTCTCTGACCACCAGCTCCCAGTGAGCCTCTCTTGGCTCCTCCAGCACTGTGGGATCGGCTGGAACACTGGGCTGTCATAACAACAACATGCATGTATATAGCTCCCCTCACTCAGGGTAGCATCCCAGAGCCCACAAAATATACAGTCACTTCACTTTATAGTATTCACATCACTCTTACTCACACTCACACTCATTATGTGACAGACAGTGTGACGGGCGAGGGAGGGAGAGAGTGTGTAAGTGTTAGCTGTCCACCCCTCACACCAGCAATTGTCAGTCACCGGTGAACACCAGGCTGTTTGTAATGAGGATGTTAAACATGACAGTGACTGCCTGGGGTGGGGGGAGGGAGGGGAAGGGTCAGTTTGTGAGCGTTTTCACTGAGTGAGAGATGGACAGATGTGTGACAGTAGCTGCAGAGAAACTACAAACACAAGAGGTTTGTTTTGCAATTACTCACACACGGGTCATTCTCAACCCAATTCCCACTCTCTCATGTAAATTAATGGGCGTGCTAATGGGGGCCCTGAAATAGAGACAGATGAGCAAAGGTGGGTTAGCAAAAAAGCCTTTCAGCGCTGACAGCTCAGAATAAGGTGAAGTGCTTCAATTTACCACATGGAACCAAAACACAGCAGTTGCCTCAGTACGTGGAATCCTGTAGCTCAGTGGTTAGAGCGATCGTCTCGCAAGCGAGGGTTTGATTCCCGGGCAGGCAGGGTGAAACGTTGGTCAAGTTTCCTTACTCCACACACCACTGTTTACTTAGCAGTAAGTAGGAATCCCATTGTTAGTCAATTGCGGAATCACATTTTCGGGGGTAATAATTCCTTCAAAAAAATAATTTGGTCATTCAATCCATGACGGTTTGTGGGACACTGCTGTGCGCAATTGGCCGCCGTGTTTTGCCCACAAGATACACAGTCACTACACTTTATTGTATATTCTGTGAAGTGCTTTGAGACGTCTCTGACACGTGATAAGGCTCTGTATCAAATGCAAGAATTATTATTATTAGTTGTAGTCTATTAGCCTTTCCTGTGCTCCTCACAAACTACTTCACATGTTCCTCAGCCCATTGCCATTGTTACTTCAGCATGGCCTCTCAGCCCCGGCCACCATCAAACCTTGTTGTAACCCAGGCTCAGCCAGGCTCAATCTCGCTCAGCTCCAAGGCAGAAGGTCGTGGGTTCAACCCCCCCTCCTCACCTCAGATACTTTGAATTCAAGGCTGACAGCGCAGTGCTGAGTGGGGGAGGGTCACATTGTCAGAGGCGCTATCCTTTGGATGTGACGTTAAACTGAGCTCCCCGTCCGCGCGTTGCTGTATTACCGCTGTGTAAGCAAGTGAGGTGAGGAGAGGGCAAGTATGCTGTGGATCAAGCTGTGATTATGCGGTGGAGAGAGATCTGGCACAGGTCAGACATCTAACATACCCTGTTTTCCTTTATCAGAATGTCTGCCATTATACCTCGCTGTTAGGAAACATCAGACAGGCAGAGGGGAGGGCAGGGATTTAGCATCCCACCTACTATGTGGATTCATTGTCACAGAGAGCGACAGACCTCTCCCTATCCTGACTGGTGAGTGTTAAATCTGTAGTTTTATTACCAGTCCTTGGAGGTGGGGGACACCTTTCTCACGGCGATGGTTTCCGTGTGTGTCAGACACCCGGCTGATCATGGTGAAGGGTTTCTGTGTGTGTCAGAAACCCGGCTGGTCACGGTAATGGGTTTCCGTGTGTGTCAGACACCGGGCTGGTCATGGTGATGGGTTTCTGTGTGTGTCAGACACCCGGCTGGTCACGGTGATGGGTTTCCGTGTGGGTCAGTCACTTGGCTGACCAAAAACATCCCAGTGAACAAAATATTGACCTCGTTCGGCCTCTGTCCTTGCTCGTCACTCACCTAACTCTGCTCAGTGCTCTGTAACGCTCAGACAGAGAACAGCCCAGAGCTTACAGACTTACACAGGGAATCAATAATATGAGACATGGCACACTGTGTCAGCCTCAGATGGATTGTAAAACATCAGACATCCAATTCACTGAGATACACACTTACACCCAGGTCACAAATAATTAATTTTCTATTGATTTTGGGTCACAGGGAACGAGAGAGTGCAAGTGAGAGCGAGGGAGAGAGCGAGCAAGCAAGTAAGGGAGAGAGTGCAGGTAAGTCATCACAAGATGCTTTTGGATGAAGAAAGCCCTCGAGCCACATTTCAATCATTAATTAGAGAAGGGAGTTTCTCCTGCTGTCCTGACCAACAATCCCCACCCACCAAATTGGTCACTCACTTCATTGCTGATTGTTGGTCATCACTGTGCACAACTTGGCTGCCCTGTTTGCCGACAAAACACAGTCACTCCACTTCACAGTGTGTCCTGTGGGGTGCTATGGGATGTTTTCCTGCTGTGAAAGGTCCATACTAAATATAAGGATTATTACTCGTATTATTACCAATTAATTATTATTATTAACTTCTTTACCTCTGTGTCCTCTTGTTCTACAGTCTCATACAGAGAGAGAGAGAGATTGTATCTGGAGAATTATAGGTCAGGACACCAGGAGAGAGAACCCTCTTCTCTCTTCCCAATAGCATGTGGGGGGGTGGTTAATGTTACAGTGTCTGAACTTACTATCTGCCTCTGCTGTCTGTCTCTGAAAGGACATCTCATCATGAAAGCTTAAAGGATTACAACCCTTCCCCCCAAAAAAAATTGTCCTGTAATGTGATTTAGCAAAAAACCTACCATTAGTCTCGGAAAGGAAGAGATTTTTCTTGGGCGAGGGAGACCCTGGGTGACAGTCGGAGCTCAATGTGAGGACAGACCCCAGCCCGGCTGGGAGTCCGTCTCCTCCCTCCTTCCCTCCCTCCCCGTCTGCGGTTGGAGAGCCTCGTGGCCGTTAATGTAATGAGGAGCAGGGGAGCTTGTCATCATACAAGTGTTCCTCCCAGTGCCTGGGGCTACTAATGAATTCACTGCTGCCTTGCACGTTATTAACAGAGCGTATCAATAACTTGGGAAAGTTCTGCTGTCCTTGGGAGAGGGGCGATCAGCCTATTACTCTGTCGCTGACCACGATGTCTCAGGGTTACAGCCCTCCTCCGCCCCATGTCGAGGACTTTGAGCTCACAGTCTAGGCTGACGCTCTAGCACAGTGCTGGGGGAGGTGGTGTGGGGGAGACACTATTCTCGAAGGTGCTATCCATCAGATGAGACATTAAACTAAGGTCCCTGTCTGTGCCTTGTTCAGGTGGATGTTAAAGTTGCTGGCGACGCTGTTGGCAAACAGAAGGGAGTTTCTGTCCCGGCAGTGTGTTGGCCGACAATTGCCCAGATAACATCATTCATTCATTTCATGGCAGTTTGTGGAATGTTGCTATGCGCAAATTGCCCCCTTTCATTCACCTACAAAACACAGTCACTACACCTGACAGTCAGTTTCCTGTGACACGCTCTGTGTTGATGCTCTCTGCTCGCAGGCATTGGCCCTTTTCAAGCGAATCATGGTGAATAGAGCCGGCAAGTAGAGGTCAGTGATTGTTTTTATTGATCGGAGATCAATGATTCAGTGCGGGTCACGGTTAATCAATCACACAGCGTGCTAAATGCTGCCTGCTGGATAAGCATTCTCTCCAGTTCCCCCCCCCCCCCACCCAAACACCCTCACACAGACACACATACACCCTCACATATATCCACAACTACAAACATACTCCCTCAAATACACACATATACGGACACATAGACACACACACACAAACACACACCCCGACACAGGCATATACGTACACACACACACACATAGACACACACACAGACACACACAGATACAGACACACACACATACACAAACACACACTGCACCTGGCACTGCGCTGTTTGCATGTCTTAGCAAATACTTGGATCTTAAAAGTGCTGTTTGGTGAGAAGCCAAGCTGATGACAGACCTGGTGACTGGGAACAGTTGCAAGCAATGCAAAGTTTTCAGACCTGATATAAAGCTGAGGTTCTCTGCGTCCACCACACTGGGAGCAATCGGCAGCAATCGTGCTCTTGCTCTCGCCTCTTGTTGAAGCCCTGTGTCTGGGGACCTTGAGCTGAAAGTCCAGGCTGATGTTCCAGCACCGTGTTGGGGGGGAGCACCCCATTGTCCACGTTAATACCTCACTTCTCATCGGCCTGTCCATCCAACCAAAGCTCATGCTGATTGGTTGCCGATGGAGAGGACCCCAAACCGTCAAACAGGAGTGAGTGTCAGCACATCAGTAATAAAGATGAAGCTGCTATTGATGTTGTGTAACGACATGTCATGTTGAGTAATGGCTATATCATTGACTGAGTGCCAGCCCCCAAAATAGCCACATTTCATTACCTCCTAATAATGGCAAACGCAATGTCTAGCCCCACCATTAAGCAGTCTCTCTCTCTCTCGCTCTCCCTCTCTCTATACATTTGCAGGCCAACACGGCAGCCATACCCGGCAAACGTCCCCCACAAACAGCTGTGAAGTAACACTGTGCATAAGTCACTGTGTTGCTGAGCTGTCCCCTTGGTCAGCCAGTTAGTCAGGCAGTCAGTGTGTGTGCGTCTGTTTGTCTTGTGTGTCTGTCTGTCTGTCTGTCTGCCTGTATGTGTGTGTGTCTGTCTGTCTGTCTGTCTTATGTGTGTGGGTGTTTGCGTGTCTGTCTGTGTGTCTAAATCGGGAGATCGAGATCAAAGCTAACCCTGGTGTATGGTTAAGCATTTACAGATGAATGTATTACTGTAAATATAAAAGCGGCTTTCAAACCTATTGAATGTTATCCCTGCCGACTGCTTCATATCTCCTCTCCGTGGAGTGGCTACTTGTGCTAAGTGTAAATAATATTATGGAAATCACAAGCACTTATCAGCCTCGCGCTGTTTCCATTCACATGTCATCTCAAATAGACATTCTGAAACGGTCGCTCATCTGCTCTCTCCTGAGGATGCTGATGAGCTAATGTGGGACTCCTGATAGACGTATAGCTGTCTGGCCCTTCATTCATCTCCTCACACAGTCACACTGAACTTCATACAGCTTTCTGTCAATGTCGTCATTCTGTTTGTACATGTGTGGTGACTGTGTGTAGGAGCTGAGGAGAAATGAAGAAAAACATGAGGTTTATCTCAGGTTCGGAGGTGGACGAGGAGTAAATATAATAATGATCCTATTTGATATAGCACCTTATCACATCTTCGAGAAGTTTCCAAATGCTTCAAAGGATATACTCTAAAATAAATTGACTGTATATTTTCTGGGCAAAACACGGCAGCCAATTGCGTACAGCAGTGTCCCACAAACTGTCGTGGATTGAGTGACCAAACTATTATTATTATTTATTGGGATTATTACCCCCGGAAAACAATCCACCAATCGATGAATGACAGGGTTCCTACTTACTGCTAAGTAAACAGAAGTGTGTGGAGTAAGGAAACTTGCCTAAGGTTTCGCCCTGACCTGTCCTGCCAGGGAATCGAACCCGGGTTCTCTCGCTTGCGAGGCGAACGCTAACAACTGAGCTACAGGACTCCACAAGTCTGAGGGATTGCAAGGGGTTTCCCCCTTGGTGGGTGTGCAGAGGCTCTCACAGTGACGCCTGTCAGCAAGGGCAGGTGGAGGGGGAGATCTGTTGTGGGAAATGTGGGCAAATGAATTGTCCGCACAAAGCGATTAGTTTTCCAAGAATCAGCTGCGTTAACCTTGCCTGAGAGAGAGTGAGAGACATGGGATGTTTAGCTGATTCCCAGCTACTGTCAGAGGGAAAGGTTAGGTTTTTTTATTAGAATTTATATCAGCGAAATCTTAGCGAGGAGAACATGAATAATACATAGCCCTGCTCCTGCCTTCAACCCCTCAGCAGCCGTTTAATATTGCTCAGCCTCTCAAAGCCAGGCTGTTGTCCTGCGGGTAGGCAGAGAGCAGAGAGGCACAGTGTAACCCACCACCCCTGCTTTTCCCCGCTCTGTGGTTCAGTGCCTCGCAACGTCTCAAAGTGCATCACGGGGTTTTACTGGCAAGTGTAGCGACTGTGTATTTTGTAGGTGAACACGGCAGCCAATTTGCGCGCATTGAAGTCCTCCGCACACACACACACACACGCACTCACACGGCCATGAAGTGAAATACCAGTTTATTTTATCGGGTTAGGATGCCTGTTCAGGTGGATGTTAAAGATCCCACGGCACTGTTGGAAAAGAGAAGTGAGTTTCTCTCTCCCGGTGTCCTGGCCAACAATCCCCCACATAAAATTGTTCAGGCTCTTCATGCCTGTTTGTGGAGCATTGCTGTGTGCAGATTGGCTGCTGCGTTTGCCTACAGCGTAGCCTGTGAAGCGCTTGGAGACATCTTGACAACACGATAAGGCGCTGTATCAGAAGCAAGGATTATTATTATAACAGAGAGTGGGGAGCCAGCCTTCCAGCAGTTTCAGACTGGGTTATAAATGTTTAATCTACTCAGGGCAAGAGGGAACTTTCCAAACACTCATTCAGGCAGGTTAAACTTTCCTATCAATTGTTATAAATGAGCACTTGGTGTTTGCCCCTAAGAAGTGTTCACTATCAGTGACGTTGGTCAGAACACAGTCACACCCACAGACAGCTAGACATAGCACACAACCAAACAGCTCAACACACAGCCACACACAGACAGCTATTCTGTATGCAATTGGCTGCTGAGTTTTCCCCACAAAATATACAGTCAATTCACTTTGCAGTGTATCCTTTGAAGCGCTTTGAGACGTCTCAAAGATGGCATAAGGTGTTATATCAAATACAAGGATTATTATTAGACACAGAGCATACAGCTAGGCACACAACACACAGACACACACACAACAGACAGCCCTACCCTCACCTCTGAGAAGGAGACACAATACAGATATTATAGTCATTAAATATTGACCCACATTACGCTCCTGCAGGAATTAAGGTTACAAACTGCAGTTTATTTAATGAATAATTAATAGTCTTCACTATGAGCCAGGAGATTACATGAGTAAAAGGGAAATGGCTGGCTGGCAATGTCTGGGAGAGCTTCACACGCACACTCTGCATTGTGAAAGGCTTGAGGTGATTGATGCCAGCGAGTTCCTGAAAACTGGACTTTGTGATTGGGACAAGATGAAAGCCTTGAGTTGGTGCTTGTGGTATCTAAATGAGATCTGTTTAATTGTGTTTACATGACAGTACCCTGCCCCCCCCCCCCACCCAGCCCACTGTCCTCTTCAGCTGTGAGTGAGGAGCTTCGCAGTAATTAATCTAATTACAATATGTAATGATTCTATAATCAGGCTCTGCATTCAGATGATAATACCAATTAATGCAACAAATAACTACTATTCCCCCCCCCCGTCAAACAAACAAATGATTCCCCACGTCTCACTCTAGGGACAAGATGTCTCGCGTTCTGCTCAGTTGTGTGTGTGTGTGTGAAGGGGGAGGAGGGAGGGGGAGCTGTTGCATTAATTGGGAATATCATCTTAATCCAATTCCTTGGACATTAGAATTGCAATATCCACCTGCAACCTGGTCACCATAACAGATAAGAACATAAGGAGTTGCTGGTGAAAGAAATCCAAGGTCCATCTAGTTTACCTTCCACCATTCTGGCAGTCGCTTGACATGTTGTATCTCAAGCTATATACTGTATCCCAGATATTATTGTTTAGCAGAAATCTGATTAATTTGATGTTAAAACAAACAACACTTTTTGCTTCTACCGTCTTTCTGCCCTTGGAGCCTGTCCCACACGTTTACTACTTGCTCACTAGTAGTGTTTCCGCAGATTTGTTCTGAATTTACCCCCTTTCAATCGTAGGCCGTGTCCTCTGGTTCTACTGTTCAGTACAAGATAAAGCAGCTTATCGTGGTCTGCATTATCTTGTCCCTTCAGAATCTTAAAGATATTATGTTGTTGTCTGTTCTCTTTACGATTATTTGACAGAGATGGAGAGAGAGAGAGAGAGAGAGGTGATCACACAGATGGAGAGAGCCAAAGTCGGCGGGAGATACACACAGAGCAAGAGAGAGGGAGAGCAGTCAATTTTGGATTCGAGTCAACTCTCTGGTTTAGTACCAGAGCCAGGCGCGTCTGCGGGTCTCCAGGGCACCGCTGTTGACAGACCCGTCAGCCTGGCTCCGCGACAGCACTTCACTTAGGATCTGAGAGCAATTAGCAGGAGCTCCCCTTGACTCTCTCTCTCTCTCCCTAGCCTCCATCCATCCCTGCGAGGTAACAGCTCAGACCTCAGTTGCTTATCGAGTGTGAGTGTACGAAACGAGACAGATGTTTGCTTGGGGTGCAGATCCCCATCACTGCCTTCTCGTTATAATTGGGGAGCTGACAGGAGCACAGCTGGATTTCAGTGCTGGGGCTGGAGTCGCCCAGGGCCCTGGGAGTAATTAACACCCTGTGTGTGTTGCAGTGCCTACCCCCCTTCACATGTCCCCATCCCTCAGCTTTCACTCCAATCCTGGGTTATAGCATCAACTGTAAGGATTGTAATTACAAGATCCAGCGATTGCAAACCGAGTGTCAGTGTAAGCAGAGCTGGCAGCTCACAGGCTCTGTGATCGCTGAATGCTGTCTCTCTCTCTCTCTGTGTGTGATGGCTGTGGGTTGTGTGTTTTTTGAGCTCCCCAGTTTAACCCAACTCTGCGCCTTCACAAAGTTACGTCAAGGTTAATGGAACCCTGCTTTCCTGCACAGAATTCCTGAGACTCCCCAACCTGTCAGACAACTGTCAGTCTCTGAGTGGCCGATCAGATGGGCGCGATGGTTCAGATTCAGGGACGCCCAGCCTTCGATAGGCATCCTCACTCACCGTCACTGGTCCTCTCTTCCCCTTCTTCCCCACCCTCCTCCGGCTTCAGAACCCTCTGTTGGGGGGATTGTTAGCCTGGACACTAACTGTATCGCGGAGGTCTATAAAATTCACCTGAACAAGATAGAGCAGAGAGCTTGGTCTAACGTCTCATCAGAAGGACGGCGCCTCTCACAATACAGTGCTCACCCGGCACTGCGATGGAGCATTAGCCTAGACTACGAACTCGTGGGGTTTGAAACCCTCAGCGTCTGATTCAGAGGCGAGAGCACTACCGACTGTGCCAGGCTGACTTGCCTTGTAATGGCTTAAAATGTCTATCAGATTGACTATTGCCTCGAGATTCAACAGTTACTGTAGTGACTTGACTCCTTGCCTCTGTGCCTCTGCTCATCAGTAACTGTGCAGTAACACAGGGCACAATTTATGCAGGCTCACTGTGATAATGAGGGTTAGCTCGTGTCATGTAAACAGCAATTACAGGAGTGGTGTAACATAGCACTGCAGTTACAGCCTTTACTGTTAATGAGTAAGAGAGGTGGCCTGCTCTGGGCCAGGATGACAGACTGAGCTAATGCCTCCTATGTTGTTTTCCCTCCCCCCAGAGACAGAAAACTCACATCACACATGTGTGAAGGACAGAGGTTTATGCCACAGGGAAACCAAGGCAGCTTTAGATCCGAATAACAAGAAAGATATAAGCCCTGGATTTGATACAGTGCCTTTCACGTCGGGAGGACATCTCCAAGTGCTGCACAGGATTTACTGTAAGTCTAAGACTGTGATTCGCAGGTGAATGTGGCAGCCAATTTGCCCACAGCAGCTGTGAAGTGAATATCTGATTTTTATGCAGGAAGTTGGGTGAGAGGAGGGTATGAATCCTGTGGAGCCTCCACATCTTAAGCCTCTGGCCAGGACACTGGAAGAGAGAAACTCTATCTGTGGGGGAGTGGGGGGGCTTGAACCTGCACCTCCTGACCCAGGAGGCCAAGGCGTGAGAGGCTGAGCTGGGCTGAGAACTGTTGAGCACCTGGTAGTGGGGTGAAGGTGGTGGGGTGGCAGATGTGTGTACGTCAGTGTCTCAGGCTCTCACCATGATGACTGTTTACCATCGCACTGGTGTCAACACTGGCAATAATTGGTGGGTTGGTTGCTGTCTAGTTATTGGGGCGGTTTGTGTTGGTCAGGGTGGAGCAGACTGTGGCTGGGGTAATTGCCAGTAATTGCAGGTTTGTATGTGAAAGTGATTGCATCTTGTTCACACAGCACGACCCAGCAAACTCACTGAGAGGAAAATTGCCTCGTTTGTACCTCTCTCTAACCCAGCAGCGTACAGTGAGATGGGCACTGTAAACTAGATTAGCGCTACAGGTGCAGCTTGCTCCTTAGGAAACGGGGAGGGAGATAGAGAGTTTCCATCAGGACCTACTATTAACACTTACATCCACAGATATTCCAACAACAACAACAAGATTCCATTTATAAAGCTCAGCCCTATAAAGCCCATTTATAAAGCTAGCTTCCATTTATTCCAACCTCAGAGTGCACATTGGCTTTCCTCATGAGGAAATTGAGACATCTCAATGGGCTTCATTCACAGAATATAAATAAATAAATAATCCTTGTATTTGATACAGCGCCTGACCTCGTCTTTGAGTCGTGTCAAACCGCTTCACAGAATATACTGTAAAATGAATTGACTGTGTATTTTGTGGCAAAACGCGGCAGCCAATTACGCACAGAGGTGTCCCACAAACAGTTGTGGATTGAGTGACCAATTTTTTTTGTTTGTGCAGCTAATCCTGTGAAGCACTTTGAGGCGTCCTCCCAAACTGAAAGGTGGTGTATTAAACCCAAGGCTTATTAGAATTGATCAGAATTTAAGCCAGTGTGTGAGACAGTGACACACAGCTCAGCGCAAAGTAATACTGAGCGGAGACGGAGCACATTACACCAAAGCAGTCACAGTAGATAAACATTTTGTTTCAATGCAGTGTGTTCTTCATTAGGAGGTGCGCACTCCAGCTCTGCATTTAGTCCCATAGATTTGTAAATTAATCTTTCATAAGCGCATTAAGTATAAATTCACATGAATAAAACAGGACAGGCTCCTGAGTTAATGCCCAAAGTAATATCAATTAAACACTAAGCATGAAGCTTTGCTACACATCCATTTAGCACGTACAAAATAGCTTTAAATAATACTTGGTGCACTGAGCACATTAATCAAGCAGTGGGGAGGGTGTGTGTGGGGGGGTAGTGAGGGTGTGTGGAGGGAGGGTATGTGTGGGGGTGATAGTTTTGGGGGGAGTGAGGGTGTGTGTGGGTGGGGAAGGTGTGTGTAAGGGAGAGGGTGATGGAGAACTGGAACAAAGAGTTAATTAAAACAATCTACTGGAGGCTGTGTTAATTAAATGCAGGGAGATCACTTTTTATAATGTAAAATTTCCTCACTCATCATTTGAGAGGATGGAAAAAAATCCACTTGTGTTCCGGTAGCGAGAGCAAATACCCACCCTCCCACCCCCTCTACCCCCATCCCAACCCCTCTCCCCCCTCTCCCTCGTAATAGACAAGAGGGTAGTTGGGAAAATTATCTGGTTCTCAAATGGATTCCGATCCAGAGAATTTATGGAACTTCGAGACACAAATCCGTGGATGAGATGTTAGACTGAGCTCCCTGTCTGTGCCCGGATCAGGCCTACGTTAGAGATCTCCACAGCGCTATTGGGAAAGGAGAAGGGAGTTTCTCTCTCCCGGTATCCTGGCCGACAATCTCTCCCCTCCTTTGGGGGCAATGGTTCAGGGAAAGAATGAGACCAGACGGCCTGAAGGCACTTCTTCACCCCGAACCCAACCTGGAGATGGTGTGAAGGTTGCTGCACTGCTCACATGGCGGGGAGGGGGTGTTGAGAGTGCGTTATCTGTGGCCCTGACTTGTGGCTTTGTGTTAGAGACACCCTGAACTGTGTATAGAAAAATTATAATCAGACCAATACTCTCCACGTCTAGGTTCCCCTATACGCAAGTCAGCCGTTCCTGGGGACAGTTCCTCAGTGCTTTATTTCACTGTCACACTTACTTAACCCTCGGCTAAAGGCAAGGATATGGGGATAATAAAAGAAGTGGGTTAGAGGGAGAGAGAGAGCAGTGAGTTGGGATTAGGATAATTTACTTTATTGGAGGAGAGGAACATTTACACGGATACACTGGGTCATATGGCCTCTCTGTTATGGGGAGATTTTACTGGACTCAGGACTTGGATCACGGAGGGGGAAGAGGGGGAGGGGAGGGGGGATGGAGGGAGGAGAGAGGTAGGCGAGGGAGAGAGGAGGAGGAGGGACGAGGAAGATTCAGGGCAGAAGCTTATTTGATGGATTTTCTCAACCTTGATAAATCGCCCAGTCATTGCCTTAACCTCCATCTATTCTTCAATGAATGTGTAAAATGTGGAAGCGAAAATCCATTAGTCACGGTGTGCTGTGTTGTGTGTGCTGTGTGTGTGTGTGTGAGCTCGGGCTCTCAGCTCAAGATGTGGGTCCAAATCAGCTCCCATCAGCAGTGGATTAACTCTTTAGAGGAGAGAACAAGGAGAAATATGTTGGTAATGTGCTGGGGAAACACTGAGACAGGAGAAGGATTTGTTTTCATGCTGAGGTTTGTTTTAGTTATAGTGTGGAGTGTTTTGCAGCAAGTCACCGCTGAAACAATTTCGACAATAATAAACTGCGTGGCAGCTCGTGGCTCGAGGGCACGATATCAAATGCAAGGATTATTATTATTAGACATTCACTGCATGGCTGTTTGTGGGGTATCTACTTCATCTCCTTCACCACCTCCACCCCCCTCCCCACCTCCACCAGACCCACCACCATCTTCTACCGCCCTTGGAAGACGTTACCCCCACAATCCCTAACCGATGCCTTGGAGTCCTCTGAACTCCTCTCCCTCTGGCCTTCAACCCTCACCGACCCCTCTTCTCCTCTCTCCCTCCTCCACAATACCCTCTCCTCCACACTCGATACTCTTGCCCCCATCACTTCCCGCACTGTCTCCTACTCCCGCTCCTCCCCCTGGTACACCACCCACCTCCGCTCACTGAAAAGCCAGGTGCGGGCTGCTGAACGCACCTGTGTCAAATCTGGCCTAACGGTCCACCGACAAATCTGGCTGGACCTCCTCAAAATTTACCGCTCCACTCTAGCCTCGGCCAAGTCGTCCTTCTACTCCAGGATAATCCTGGAGGCGAAGAACAACCCCAGGCTACTGTTTTCCACCACAACCCGACTCCTCCGTCCCCCCCGCCACCCCGCGCAGGTCATCTCCTCCAACCTTCACTGCGAGGAGATGCTGGATTTCCTTGAATCCAAGATCAAGGGAATTCGCTCCGCGGTCACTTCCCCTCCAACATCCACCAACCCCCCACCCCCTCACTCCCACACTCCGACTCCTACCCATCCTCCCCTACTCACTTTTGTACCCGTTTCCCCACCCTCTGTCACTGAACTCATCCTATCCCTAAAACCAACCACCTGCTCCCTTGACCCCATCCCCACTCCACTCCTTATCTCCCAGCTCCACTTTCTTGCCCCACATATCACCGACATCATCAACCTGTCCCTCTCCTCTGGCTCTGTCCCCATTCCCTTAAAAACTGCCATCATCACGCCCACCCTGAAAAAACCCTCCCTTGATGCGTCGCAGCTATCAAGCTACCGGCCCATCTCCAACCTCCCCTTTCTCTCCAAGGTCCTGGAAAGAGTTGTCGCCTCCCAACTGCGCTCTTTCCTTTCCACCCATTCACTTTTCGAACCCCTTCAGTCAGGTTTCCGTGCTGCCCATAGCACAGAAACTGCCCTGGTCAAGGTCACCAATGATATCCTGACCATCTGTGACCAGGGCTCCCTCTGCCTCCTCGTCCTCCTCGACCTATCGGCAGCATTCGATACGGTCGACCACGCTATCCTACTCCACCGCTTGTCCTCCCACCTCAACCTTCAAGGCACTGTCCTTGAATGGTTTAGGTCGTACCTTTCTCACCGTCTTCACTTTGTCTCAACGAATGGCTTCTCCTCCACCCCCCGTACTGTCTCATGTGGTGTCCCTCAGGGCTCTGTCCTCGGTCCCCTCCTCTTCACCCTCTATATGCTCCCCCTTGGTGACATCATCCGCAGACATGGGTTAACTTCCACATGTATGCGGATGACACCCAACTCTACCTTTCCTCCTCTACTCTCAACTCCACGACCACCGATGTCCTGACAGCTGCCTGTCCGACATCGAGTCCTGGACGAGAGACAACTTTCTTCAGCTCAACGTGCGAAAAACCGAGGCCCTCCTGATTGGCTCACGTCAGCGCCTCCGCACCTCAGGCGCTGACACCATCAGCATCCAAGGCTGCACTCTCCACCTCTCAAAGCCAGTCAGGAACCTCGGCGTTTTGTTCGACCCTGAGCTGTCCTTTCTCCCTCACATCCGCACCACAACTGGCACCGCCTTCCATCACCTCCGGAACATCGCCAGACTACGGCATTACCTCACCCCTCACGCTGCTGAAACCCTGGTTCACGCCTTTGTCACCTCAAGGCTGGACTATGGGAACTCTCTCCTCGCCGGCCTTCCCGCCACCTCCCTCCACAAGCTGCAGGTCATTCAGAACTCTGCAGCTCGTGTACTGTCCCGCACCAGGCACCGCGACCACATCACTCCCACCCTCGCCCTCGCCCTCGCTCGCCTCCACTGGCTCCCCATCCCCCAGAGGATTGATTTCAAGATCCTCATCCTCACCTACAAGGCCATTCACGGCCTTGCTCCCTCCTACCTCTCCAACCTACTATCCCCCTACCTACCTGCCCGTACCCTCCGTTCCTCTGGCTCCGGTCTGCTCCACGTCCCCCGCCCCAACCGCCCTACCATCGGTGGTCGGGCCTTCAGCCTCTCAGCCCCGAGGCTCTGGAACTCCATCCCCCAGTGCCTTCGCCGCTTCCTCCCTTTCCTCCTTCAAGGCCGGTCTCAAAACCTTTCTCTTTGACCGTGCCTTCAGCTCCCCTCTCGACTCTCTACCCCCTCCTCGCTCCCTCCCTTCCCTCCCCTCACCCTGACCATTTCCCCTCTCCTCGCTCCCTCCCTTCCCTCCCCCCTCCTCGCTCCCTCCCTTCCCTCCCCTCACCCTGACCATTTCCCCCCTCCTCGCTCCCTCCCTTCCCTCCCCTCACCCTGACCATTTCCCCCCTGCTCGGGTCATGACCCAACTGTGCAGCGCCTTGGGACGTCCTCCTGACGTGAAAGGCGCTTTATAAATGGAATCTTGTTGTTGTTGTTGTTGTATCACTGTGCACAGATTGGCTGCCGAGTTTCACCCAAAAAACACACAGTCGCTACACTCTACAGTAGTGTAGAGACTAATTTTGGGGGGAGAGTGCGTTACGAGACATCAAATCGCTGTGAAGCTTTTTGAGACATCTTCCTGACCTCTGCATCAAATAAGGATTACTATTATGGTTATGCAATACGGTTTAGGTTTATACATAGCCCTGCGGGTGGGGAAGCACACAGTTAGCACAGGAAGCCGGCACACAGCTGCCAGGGTTCACAGTATCAACTCTACAGCAACAAGAAAGTTTTGAGAGAAAATCCCTCAGAAACCAATTTGCTGAACTTCTCTTCTTCTCTTCACTGTAACAAGAAATAAACGGTGCCTCCCCCCCACCCCCGACCATCACACACTGTCTGTCACAACTGATCTGTCATCCAAACCAACTAATTAGCTTTTAATTGCAAATCACATTTATTTTAATCCCAATTAATTCTAATTGATGACTAATCAAAAGTATCATCATTTCCATTTAAAATCTCGCTATCTAAATAGCTTCAGTCATTATAGGTTGGGTTTCCAGGGAGAAGCTTCACGTTCACTCTATATTCCACATTCATCACTGTCGTCCAGGTTTATATAACATGCGTAACATGCTACAGGGCGAGAAATACAGGTCATTTGTAGATTTTATTTACTTTTGTAAATAAAAAGATTTTATTTTACTTTTGTCTCACCGGGAAGGATGAGATCAGATGGGCTAAAGGATCTTTGTTTCCCTGACCCTCTCCTACGTTCTCGTGAACACCTCCCTCCAGGGCCCTGGGATGTCCTCCCGACGTGATAGGAGTTATATTAGTGTAAATTTGTGTTGTATCTGTTTCTGTTTTCAAAAATTCCGTTCATTGAGAGTATGACAAGGTTAGGGATAAGTGAGATAAACAAGCAGAGGATCGGAACACATAACTGATCTTTATAACAAATTAATGTAGATGTAAATACACGTCTGGAGATTGGCCTCACTCCCAGGGTTGGATTTTACTGAAATATTACAGACAAAGTCCTAGTGTGCTAAAACACGCTGAACACATGCCGTTTATTTATTGCTTGGTTGTAGGCTTATTAAAGAGCAGTTAATGTTTTGCAGATGGGATATTAAAGCTTTGTTAAACTTCAAGTGCTAATTTGTACCAGATAATTAAACTATGGGTGGAACTGGCAATGTGAGGAGATAACTCAACAATGTGAAAAGTTACAGCTCCAATGTGGAGATCCATTCACATCAAGACTGAGGTGGAGAGATGTTTGTTAGGTCAGGGCATCAAGGGATATGGGGCAAAGAGAGGTAATTGGAGTTGAGGTACAGATCAGCTATGGCGGAACAGGCTTGAGGGGCTGAATTGGGCACTGCTGTTTGTGGGACACTGCTGTGTGCAGTTGATTTGCCACGTTTCCCCCACAAAATATACAGTCACTACATGTCACATTGTATTCTGTGAAGCGCTTTGAGATGTCTCGAAGATGTGATAAAACGCTAAATCAAATGCAAGGATTATTATTATTACCACTGCTTTCTGAAACTCCATCCACTCTGGAAACCCCTCCACCTTACTCACTTCTCCGTTCCCCCCCCCCCCCCCGTTCCTCTCCCACCTTTAAAGCCCACCTTAAAAACCCTGTTTTTGACCGCATTTTTGGTCACCTTTCCTCCTCAGTTGTAGTTTGTCGGTTGGTCCGCGCATCCACTTGTGGCGCAAGGTTTACGAAAAAAGAGCGAGATCATGAGGGAATGACACTGAGGCCAAGTCGTGCCGAGAGCAATGTTCTCTGTTGGGCTGAGTACTTTATCACTTTTATTCCCTTGTCCAGAGAAATGAAAGACGCTTTAAATTCCCAGTGCCCTTTTGTGATTATTTCCTGTCTCCCACCTCCCTTGCCCACTGCAAGGCTGTGACACTGATAATACTGCGCTCAGAAAGGGATTCAGATTAAATTGTAAGCATTGATTCACTACTGCTAACTCTGAGCGTGGCAGCGGAGTAATGTGAAATGGCACCCAAACCAAATTGGATTTTCTTTTTGTGGCCATGGTCTGCCTTTCCCTCCCTCCTTCCCTCCTCTGTCTTTCCCACCGGTGTTCTGCAAGGGCCAGTGTCCTGACATAGCTGTGAGATGTGCGGAGGGGGAGGCTGTGGGGTGCAGAATGAGGACTGGCATGGCTCTGGATGCCATGTCTTTGTTCCAGTAGAGTAGAGATTTCCTACGCAATATGCTAATTTTTTAAAAAAAGTCTAAACCAATTTTCCGGGCTCTTAAAGCCGGCCTTGTGAAGTACAGTAATGCTCTTCTCAACTGATCCGACAATAAAACAATTAGCTCTCTTAAGGCGCTTCATGCATGTTTGTCATTGCTGCAGTGATTGAGCCCAACGCCGTACCAAGGGGTCCTCAAGGCAAACCTCCCCTGGGAGGTATGTGTAAGCACTTTGCCTTTAATATTTAATATTTGTGTGACTGATGAATAATTAATGTGTCAATCAATCAATCAATCACATGGACACAGTTGTCACTGTTAATATCAGACTATATAGGGGTATATATATTGGCTTTTGCCCTGTGCTCTTCTCTCTGTTGAAATATTCTAATCGCTGCCCACAAGGTGGAGGTGAGATTGACTGGGAGATTTCTCCCTCCTGGTTGCCAGCTCTGACTAACACACTTACACATGTCTGAGATGAATTACTGTATTGGTTTTGAGTTAGGCATATCCTGCATTGTGGGATTAATCTGTTAGTGTGAATAGCCAAGCTTGTAACTGTCAGAAACATTCCTTTCAACAAGAACCACTTGCATTTACACAGTGCCCTCCACATAGGATAGCGACTGGGAGCGTTGCACAGCGGCAAGAGAGAAGAGAAAGGTGACAAAGGCATGATGGAAGAGGTAAATTCTAATTTAAGGATAGAATAAAGTGTGTATGCTGAGGTGGACGGATTGAACCGAGCTCCCGGTCTGTGCTCAGTTCTGGTTTATGTTAAAGATCCCGTAGTGCTACTTGAAAAAGAGAAGATAGTTTCTCTCTCTCTCTCTCTCCTGGTGTCCTGGCCAACAAGATAAAATCACTCATTCACTTCACGGCTGTTTGCAGGGACAATGTTGTGTGCAAATTGACTGCTACATTTGTCTACAAGACACACGGTCACTGCATTTTACAGTAAAATCCTATGAAGTGCTTTGAGGCGTCTTGCACTAAAGCTCTGTATCAAATGCAAGGGTTATTATGAAAATTATTAATATCTCAAGTCCTCCTCGACTGAAGAGAGCTTTGTCCTGACCAGGTGGAGACAGAGAGAGAGAAAGGTTTATTCTGCTTTGTTGTTGATTTGGGTTGAATATTATTTCTCCTCCGATCAATCAGTGTTTGTGCCAATATTTTACTACGCACACACACTCACGCACACAAACAGAAATAATCACCACAGCAGTTTTTAAATGAACTGTTTAATTTTACAGGTCTTGGAATGCAAACGTTATTTAGAAAATACAATTAATCGCATTACAGTTATTTGGCGAGTGGGAACCCTCCCCCCAAAAAACACTCTTCCCCTCCTTTCCCCCCAAAAAATTAGATTCGCTGAAACATTACAAATCAAAACAGTGCTGGGCTGACAACGACGCGCTCTGTGTGTGTGTGTGTGTGTGTGTTGGTGTGTGTGTGCGTGTGTGAATGTGGGGAGGAAGGCTCTTCTTTGTCCTTCAAGGTTCTGAGCTTCCACAAGAGCAATATCAATAAAGCAGTGTGTTTGCCTTTCACCGAGCGGGAAGGGGCTCGAGGCACGGTAGGGGAAGAAGGCCCTTCGGCTTGTCTGATCTCATCCCTTCACAACACCCGTCCTCCCATCACAGCTTTGAGCTGTGCTTAAAAGGTTTCAGTGACCTGGTCTCAGCCCTCTCTTCCTTCTGGTTGTTATTCTCTCTTCTGGAGTCCTGGCTGACAACGCCTTCCTCCCCCCCACCACCATAAGAGGAATGAAATGGCTTTGGCCTGTGTGAGTGCTGCACACGGGGATGTGGAAGAATTCAGTGCTTCCATCAAAACAGAACTAGTCCATTCCTATCAGTTACTGACATCAGCATCAAGCTAAATGCCAGTCAGCACTCTCTCCCCTGCCAGCGAGGGCAAAGTATGAGTGGATTTTGCAACTTGCAGCCTCAGTGAGTTATCTGCTGCTTGGCTCATCCATACCAGTGTCCAACCCACTACTTCCAACCCACAGCCAGTACAGCACCGCACCCTTCCCCCACCGAACTGCAAACACCCCCCTCCCCCCTCCGCACTGCACCGCATTCACAGAGAGAAAGCTTTCACTCAGCGCATCCAATAGCTTCTCAATGAATTACAATCACTCTGGTCAATCCATTGGCGGTCCCTTTGCTAAGCTTGCTCAATTGACAAATTTATATTATGTGGTGCCAAAGAAAGTGTCATTACTTTGGTGGCATTAGGGAATAAGGAATTTCCATTATGAATTTCTCCCGTTCCCCTTCCCTTCCTCTCCTATTCCCCTCTCTCCCTCTCCCCTGTGGTGTTATCACCTCTGAAACTCAGCCAAAATTGGGCGGGGGGGAATTTCCAGGTTTATGCTGAAAGTCAGACAGCAATCCTCCTGAAGAATTAATGTGTATAAGTGTCAGGTAAAACACACAGTCACTACACTTTACTGTAAATCCTGGGCAGCACTTCCCGACTTGGAACAGCGTGCTATCAAATAAAAGGATTATCATTGTTATTAATTATTAATACTTACAAGGCAAGTCCCACTAACAAACAATGGTCACTGGGGGGAGATTAGTGAAGGATGATTAGTTTGGTGGAGACTGCGAGATAGAGAAAGAAGGGGGTGAATCAATAAAACTTCCAAATAATAAATAGTGATGTTTCATCACAGATCCATTCTAATTATCGTCATCACATTGCAAACCCACAACAGCGACAACAACGTGCATTTACACAGTAGAGGAGCGCCTCGGAGCGCTTCACGGGGCCGCAGGAATGGGGGACGGGTGTATGTGTTGTGATTATTACCCATTCTGGTCTCTCTGCTGTAACCACACCCAGCTCACATTGCTTTGCTCACTACCCATTGCTTGCTAAGGTTTCCCACTAACACACAATTTGTATCGAACAAACTGTGGATCAAGCAGTGTATAGACTGGGCTGGGACAGAGCGCTGACACTCAGCCTCCCCCCTGTTTGCCAGTTCCCATCTCTCTGCCAGTCACACAGCATGGCTGACAGTGAGTGAGAGAGAGAGAGAGAGAAGCCGGACCATCGGGCCTGATCCAGGAATCTGGCAGGAGGTCTGATTAAAGCCAAGGACTGTTCCCCCCAAAGGGATTGACTTGCTGTTCGACACTTTAATCCAACAGTCCAGCTACAAACTGATTAAACTCAGTCAACCGAGGAGAGCCAGGCTAAGTGACAAGCTGCAAGTCAATCACTCAAGTGTCTCTGCAGTCTAGCACAGAGAGTGCTTTGATTTCTCTAAACTAGATAATGTACATGGTTAATAAAGCCAGAAAAATGCCAAAAACCCACAGTCGTCAATCAGCCTCTCACAACGCCAAGTCAGTGTGGGATTTAACTTTCTTTCATTTCATTGTCATTTAGGTGTCAGCCTGTGGCTCAGTCACTCGCTCTCTCCTCTCGTGTCTGAGTGTGAATGCTGAGGCATCAAGCACTCCCCCCCCCACCACGCACACTCACACACGCAAACACTTGTCAGGGGCTTTGACCTCAGTCTAGGCTGATCCTCCAGCTGGGTGGAGGCAGAGTGGCACTGCTGCATTGTTGGAGGAACCGCCCTTAGGATGAGACGTTAAACCACGGTCCCCATCTGTGTCCTGCTCAGGTAGATATTAAAGATCCAATGGGAATTTCTCTCTCCCAGTGTCCGGGCCGATAATCCCTGATAACATTTGGCTGTTACTTCATGGCTGTTTGCCGGGACATTGCTCAACGAAAATTGGCTGCTGCTTTCGCCAACAGAATACACAGTCACATTCAGTATATCCTGTGAAGCACTTTGAGACATCTCAACGACTAAATAAGGGTCTACGTCAAATGCAAGAATTATTGGTGTCCCAGCACCTTGGGACATCCTCTTGACTTGAAAGGTGCTGTGTAAATGTCATTTGTTGTTATTCTGAGTGACTTCCTTCTCTCTCCCTCCCTCCCTCCCTCCTGCCCTCCCCCAGTCTGTCTGGTGTACTCTGGCCTCAGGAGGCTACAGTAAGCTATGAAGTGACTGTGGAGGATTTTCAGCCAGAACACAGAGAGAGAGTGAAACTCCCGTCTCTTTTTTCCAATGGTACCATGGAGATCGTTATCATCCACCTGAACAGGGCACAGACATGGGAGTTTGGTTGAACGTCTCATCTGAAGGACGGCACCTTTGACAATGCAGTGAAGCCTTCCCCCCCGGCACTGGGACTAACTGAGGGTGAGCAGCAACTATAGGGGCCGACAATCTGTGAGTTTGAAGCGAGATGCTGTTGCCTCCCCACACTCCATACACACTTCCGTTACCATCCACATCTAACACTGCTTTTTGTGCAATGGATCAACACCATCTCAGAAATGAACGGGAAGGAGAGGGGAATTTGCGTACGTTTTATTTGACAAAGAAAATCAGATTAAATTCCAAAGTGTGCCTGGTCAGACGAGTCTGTCACTGTGGGGGAGGTGGTGGTGGGGGGGACGGTGGTGCTTTGGTGACTCAAAACTCAGCACATTGTGAAATGTTTGGCTGTAGGTTTGAAACAAGCAAGATGTGGGCTGTTCAGACGTAAGGTATTGATCGATCGATCGAGGCCGGTTGTTGGTTACGCCTGGGAGATCCTACAAGACGTGTTTAAGGCAGGGACAGGACAATTTTCGCCTTAAGGCTTTGTTGTTGTTGTTCGAACATTTCTTTTGCATTCCAATACCAGCGGGGGAATGTGGGGGAGGGGGGGATAGCCATGAGGGGGAGGGGGGGGGGTCATGGAGAAAAAAGCATTACATCAAGCATTAAGCATTTCGAGGCAGTTATGTGAACTTCTGAGTTGACTACGTCTATGGTACTGTACAGTTAAAAAATATTAGAAATTACAAACATTTAAATGAAAAGGGACCCATTAAATCCCTCCCCCCTCCCCCCACCCCCTCCCCTCCGTGTTTGTCTCGGTTTGTGTGTGGGTTTTTTTTCTGTATGTAAACGTATATGGATTCCAGTCAAAATCGGCCCAAGTCACAACTTCTGCTGAGCGGAGACGCCCTTCCAGTAGTCTAAGATATCATGCAAGTCCTCATCTTTAGCAAACTGGACCTTTTTACGTAGTGCGTGGCCGGCAGCCATGTACACCTCCTCCCGCGGGTGCTTCTTGTAGGGGCGGAATCGCTCCCAAATCTTGTGCGTGTTCTCCGAGGAGTACTCGGGGCTGGAGGAGTAGCCCGAGTACTGGTGGTGACGGGGAGAGAGCTGGGAGTAGGTGGAGTCCCTTTTGGTTCGGGAGAGAGGCTTGAGCAAGGCGGCCCTGTGGCTTAGCGAGTCTCCATGTTCCTCGTAGTACAGAGCGGGGAAGGAGTGCCGGTGCTCGCTGCAGTGGTATTGCTGCACCTCCAGGCGATGGGGATCAGAGGGTCCCACCAGGGGGAAGCGCTCCAGGGGAGAGGGGCTGGAGACGCTCTGCTCGATGTACTTGGCCTCGGCTTTGCCCGGCTGCTCAGGCAGGTCCAGGCTGAAGACCCTGGCGGACTTGGCAGAGCCACTGGAGGAGATGCTGCAGCGCTTCCGGCTGGTGTCAGCGCTGCTCTGTCGCTGCAGGGGGTAAGCCCCCTCCTTGTATCTGGGCGACAGCAGGCCTGGCCTTTCCAACTGGGACATGGAGGTGCTGGGCGTCAGCTGCCGGTCGATTGACACCTCGGAGTCTGCGCCTATGAACGAGGCCGAATCCAGCTTCAGGACATCGATGCAGTTGTTGATCAGCTGGTTGACTTTGTCGACCTCTTTGGCGATGGTGGAGATCTCGGCCGAGGAGCCTTGTCCATTGCCGTTCTCAGCCTGCCTGGTCTCCTCGTCCCTGTGCTCTGAGCTCTCCGCCGTGCGCACCTCGATATAGTTGCCCTTGGTGCCCTTGGGCGTCTCGTTCACCTCCAGTGGCTTGAAGGTGCCCTTGTCGCCCGGGGCGGAGGGCAGTGTGGACAGTCTGGGGCCGGTGCCTGGCTGCTCGTGGAGCTTCTGCAGCGAGTGGAGCATCCCGCTGGACTCCGACTCCGGCCCATACCTCATCTCCAGGATGGTCTTCTTAACGTTGATGGATTTCTGCTTCTCCTCCTGGATCCTCCGCTTGCGCAGACAGTAATAGACCACGCCCAACACGATGACCATGCCGAACAGGCAGCCCAGAATGGTCATGATGTAGTGGGTGGTGGTGGAGGCGTTGGGGACGGGGCCGCGGGGGTCCTGACGCTTGGTGGCGAAGGTCAGGCAGGTGTGGTTGAAGCGCTGGGATTTCTGAATGGAGGCGACACAGAAGGTGTAGTTGGTCTGGGTTCTCAGCTTCTCCAGCTTGATGTACTCGTTCTTGTTGTTGAGGGTGGTGACGTCAGACACAAAGCTGTTGTTGTACTGCACCAGGATGTACATCTTGCTGTAGGGCGAGGGGATGTGGACCATCAGTGTGGCCGCTGTGATCCCGATCTGGTGCAGCTTGATGCTGGGGCCATTCAGGTTATCGTTGATATAGGTGATGGCGGGCTCTGCTGATGAGAAGTCGCTGGGGTTTCCCCCCGAGGAGAGTTCGTTGTCGCTACCGTTCAGGAAGGAGGGGGCGGTGGGCATCTTGCCGTCCTTGCACAGGGGACCCAGGATCCCGATGGCGTTGCGGAGGCCGTGAGCCGTGGGGCTGAGCAGCGGGAAGCCGGCAAACTCTGGCGGAGTCTCGCACTGTAGCCGGTCATAGGTTCTGGTGACATTGTTGAAGAAGGCCAGCCAGCTGAGGAAGCCCAGCAGCTCACAGGAGCAGTGGAAAGGGTTGCCGGCCAGCTCACACACCGTCAGCAGACTGAGCCCAGAGAAGGTGTCCGTCTCCACCTTGGCCAGCTTGTTGGCCGACAGGTCGATGCTCAGCAGCCCCGCACACTCTAGGAAGGCGTTGACGGAGATGCTTTCGATCAGGTTGTGTTGGACGTACAGGAACTCGAGCCTGGCTAACCCCCGCAGCATGCTCTCGGTCAGGTTGGTCAGCTTGTTGTAGCCCAGCTGGAGGGTGCGCAGGTTAGACTGCACCACAAAGGCCCCGTCCTCGATGTAGCCAATCTCATTCTTGGTGAGGTTCAGGTCTGTCAGGTTGCCGAAGCGGCTGAGGGCGCCGCACATCAGCACCTTGAGCTTGTTCTCGTTGAGCCGCAGGTCCTGCACGGTGCTATTGATGTGCTGCGGGATGGCCTCGTACGGAGGCTGGTTCTGGCTGCAGATGGCCAACCACACGTATCCCTTCTCACCCTCAATCAGCCAGCAATCGGCAGAGACCTCTCCGAGCTGGGCCAGCAGAACCACGGCAGCCCACAGCCCCACGCGGAGCATTGTTCAGGGCCCGGGAGCCGGGGGGAAGGGGAGGCAGCTGAGCAGGGTCCAGGAGAGGCTTTTAGTGCTCAACGAGAGCTTCAAGCAGAACCAACGCCAACACGCCAGTCCTCACCATCCTTGCCTTCATCCCTCTTCACCTGTCGATGGAAACACTCCGCCAAGAAGAAGCTTTTTATGAATGAAGAAGAAGTGGAAGAAATGTATTTATTTTGTTCTTCTTAATGTCTTCCTGTGAGGACAGTTTTCCTGATGCTTTCGTTAAATTCAGTCTTTAGGATTCCAATTCTGCAGCCAAGCTGCCAGCGTCTTGAAGAGAGGCATAGTTACCGATTCCTGCAACACAGAGTTTATAAGGTTGTTTGGATCTTAACATCAGAGAAATAGACAATCAGGATTCACGTTTAATGGAGTCCTTTAGTGCAATGGTTTGATTCCTGGGCAGAGTTTCCTTACTTCACACACACGCCTGTTTACCTAGCAGTAAGTAGGAACCCGGTTGTAATCGTTGGGAGGATTGCTTTTCCAGAGGTACTAATCCCTTGAAAAAAATAATAATTTGGTCACTCAATCCACAACTGCTTGTGGGACACTGCTCTGTGCAATTGACCGCCGTGTTTTGCCCACAAAATATACAGTCACTACACTTTACAGCATATCATGTGAAGTGCTTTGAGATGTGTTGAAGACGTAATAAGGCATTGTATCAAATGCAACGATTATTATTATTAATAGGATTTGGGGAGTGTCAGCCTGTGGGAAAGGGAGTGAGGAGGGCTCAGGTGTCAGGCAGTAAATCTAATAAAAGAGCTATAAAAAAGCAACAAATAAAAGCCATAAACTTGCTTGCCAGTTAACAGTGAAATGATGACACTTAAATCCCCACAGATTCATTATTATCATATCATCCCCTCGACTTGTTGAGTTTAAAACTCGTGATTGAGACGGAATGTGCCTGATGACTATTTGGGTGCAGTTGTAATATACTGAACGGCAGGCAATAAAGATTCACATCCACATAATAAATAAGTTATCTGTTGTCTGTGGCTTGTGAACTGCAGGAACGCTGAGATGAAAAGATTGGGGGCTTGGGTTTTTGATAGAGGGAGAGAGAGAGAGAGAGACAGGTTTCTTTAGACTTCAAAGCCCTCCTGCACCTCAAAGTAATAACATCTTTTTCTAAGTAATAAATAAATCACCCTCGCTTTGACATGATAGGAGGATGTCTCCAGTCGTCTCATGGGAATTCATTGTAAAGCGTAGTGACTGTCGCAGCCATCCTCTCAAACAGGCAATAAGTAAGTGAAATGTGTTCGTCCTCCCCTCTTCCCCACCCCCCATTACATTCAGCACAGGTTGCTGGCGTGTGAGGATAATCACATTGTAATCAGCTCTAATGGTTGATTACGCCATGTGTATTCATGACTTGTGGCGGCCTGTGTTGTGAGTTCCTTCAGACTGCTGTGGTGGCATGGAGATTGCCATTAGCATTGATTAATTACAGGCTGACGTGAAATGCCATATCTCTCAAGTGTACGGTAATCAGGTTATATGCTAATACACTCTCCTACTTGAAGAGCAAACAGCATCGCTCATTGACAATGTCTTCTCACTAAGAGAAGAGAAGAGAATACGCCTATATTTGTACCCATCAAAAATAATCACCTCAGACAGCTCCCGTTATTCTCTCTGACATTTATTTGGGGTGTCTGTTTTTTGAGTTCTGTTAGCAGATAATATCTCGGGATACAATATATAATAATAATAATAATCCTTGCATTTGTTACAGCGACTTATGTCTTCGAGACGTCTCAAAAGCGCTTCACTGGACATGCGGTAAAGTGAATTGACTGTATATTTTGTGGGCGAAACGCAGCAGCCAATTGTGCACAGCAGCGTCCCACAAACAGTCGTGGTTTTGAAGTGACCAATTTATTATTATTATTTTTTTGAAGGAATTATTACCCCGGAAAAGTGATCTGCCGATCGACTAACAACCGGGTTCCTACTTATTCATAGATAAACAGAGGAGTGTGGAGTAAGGAAACTTGCCCAACATTACGTCTTGCTGGGAATCGAACCCAGATCTCTCGCTTGCGGGGCAAGTGCTCTAACCACAGAGCTACAAGACTCCACGAATATAGTGGGGCATGACTTGTGCAAGCGACTGCCAGAATGGTGGAAGGCGACCTGGATGGTCTTTGGTCTTCTTTCGCCAGCAAATTCTAATGTTCTTATGTTTGGCCAGCTGGGTGTCTGACACATGCAGAAACCCACCACTGTGCTTAAGAGCATCCAAACCAAGCTGAGAATTCCACGTATTCCACCTGGAAATCCCAGAGATAGATTGTTGGAATGTGAAAAGCGAGTGTGTAAATGTAATCGTGTTGTTCACACAAACGAGGATCACTTGATTATTGGGCATCTGTTATTGAACCTTACTTTCAACCCCCCAATAACCCTTACATTTGAGACTTTCGTGTTGGGGGAGTGTTAGAATGTTAGCATGTTAGAGTGCTTCACGGAGTTTAACTGGAAAATGTAGTGACTGTATCACAGGCCAATTTGCTCACAAACAGCTATGAAGTGAACAAGTGTTTTATCCTGTGCTGGGAATGTAATTCAGGGTACCGGGGGAGAGAATCTCCATGCTCTTTCCCAATAATTTATCTGGAGGACTGAAAACAGACTGGGAGAGAGAACACAGGGAGAAAAATACAACAGTGAAAATGCTGTGAAGTGCTCTGAGATGTCCTGATGTGAAAGGCACTGTATGAAATGCGAGGATTATTATTATTATAAAAGGTTTTACAGGGTCTGTTTTCACACAGTTAGACTATATTTTTCTCTTCTCTCACCCAATTCTCCCATTGAGGTCCTAAACAGAGTAATAATCCTTGCATTTGATACAGCATCTTATAACGTCGTCAAGATGTCTCACCAGGAGAGAGAGAGAGACTTTGAATAGCACCGCCGGATCTTTAACATCCACCTGAACAGGCCGATGGGACTTCAGTTTAACTTCTCATCCAAAGGATGGGAATGAGGGAGGACTCAGTTTAAATGCTGGACCCGTCGGGGAAGCCAAACAAATCGAATTCACAAGTGAGACTGATTGAGAGAGAGAAACCCAGTAACTAAAGTACACGTCAGCTACCGCTTTGCTCAGTTCTGTGCTATTTGCTCGTGTTTCTCTCTCACTCTCTCATTTCCTCTCCCTCGAGGGCTTTCTCACCGCACAAGTGACAGGTCTGACTTGTCAGGACAAAGCAAAACACAAGGACCTCTTAAAGGGAAACTGCAGGAAACTCTCAACAAAATGTGTTCCGCCTGTCTGAGCGTGACTGACCAGCCCCCACCCCCCCCCCCCACACACACACAGTGGGCCATAGACCTGAAACCTTCTCTGCGTAAGGACTGGTAAAGCCTAAAAACTATTTGCTCCTAATTTAAGGCTGTGCACAAATTTGTTATAGATTCTATTAACTGTCCTTATTTAATTTAGAAACCAACACACACACAGATACACACGCACACATACAGATACACAAACACACACACACAGATACGCGCACACACACAGATACACACGCACACATACAGATACACAAACACACACACACAGATACGCGCACACACACAGATACACACGCACACATACAGATACACAAACACACACACACAGATACGCGCACACACACAGATACACACAGATACACAATACACACGCGCAGACGCACACACACAGATACGCACACACAGATACACTTGCACACACACATACACATGCACACACACAGATACACACAGGCACACATGCAGATACACAAACACATACACACACACAGATATATGTATACACACACACACGGATACACATGCACAAATACACACATACAGGCACACACAGGCACGCACACATGCAAACAGATACACAGATAGCTAGACACAGATACCCACAAACAGACTCATCTACATATACACACACATACATTCTCACAAAACATACCCTATCTTCAATGAAGGAGAAGGAAACTCCAGAGCTTTGTGAACTTTGCTGACAACAGCTTGTGGATTGTAAAGAATTGTGGCATTTGGACGCCGTAATGAAATGGAAAAGAGATGCGATCGATGGTGAGTTACAGGGAAAATGATGATTTTGGTCTTTATATATATGACCCACTGTGTCTCACAATAGCTGCTTGGATCTAATACTTCACAGAAAGATTTAGCTCGTCTGCAGCGCTGGCTGGCTGCCAAGTGACCGTAATTGAGATTAGCTACAGATCAATATGATAAAAAATCACAGGAGGAGTGGCCCCGATGTACAGGCCTGAGGGGGAAACATGGGAAGTGTTAGCCTGGCTGGGTCGGGAGGTGGACTCTTGTCCCAATAGAAGTACTAGTTGTTGCTGTGGGTTGTGGGTTCGAGCCTCATGTCAGGGGGTTCAGCTCACAGTCTATGCTGACGCTTCAGCACAGTGCTGGGGGAGTGCTGCGGTGTTGGAGGCCACGTCCTTCGGATGAGATGTTAAACCGAGCTTTCCCATCAGCAGATCCGGGCACGTTACACGTATCCGAGTGAGAGCCAAGTCTCAGGCCCACAGGTTTCCTCTGCGGCTGAACCAGTGCATTAGTTAATTGATACTTGAATAATCAAACTACATTTCAACTTGAAAATCTGTGGCGATCAATGGCAACTTAGCTTCTGGTCACTTATTAAATGGACGCTGTTTAAGGTAAAGGTGGCGACTGACAAATGGACAACAATCCACCTGCCTCTCTCCATCACTCGAGAAATATTGCACAATGATATTGGAAAAGAGAAGGGAGTTCTTGCTTTGGTGTCCTGGGTTGACAAACCCCTGGATAAAATTCTCTCCTTCACTTCACGGCTGTTTATGGGGACACAAATTAGTGTTTTTTTGCGTTCACCAAAACACACAGTTACTACAGCTGATTGTAAAACCCTTGTGAAGGAATGTGAAAGCGCAGGAGCACTATTATTAGCAGTAACCACTGCACTTTCATTGTGAAGGCAGATTTGATGTGACGCTAATGGATTAGCAACTGGGTCATGAATTGAGAATCGTCGAGTGAGTGAGTTACTCAGGATAGATTTCATTTCAATTTATCAATCTGGCGTCTTGCTAACTTGTAATCTTTGAGAGCTCCGAGTTCAATTCTCACTGCGGTTTAGTACTTCCTTCTCACTGCCTCACTCTAGTAATAATAACTTGACGTCTTTATACTGGTCTGTATTATACATGAACCTCCAATGAGGGTGAACAGTAAATGTGCTCGAGGGTTAGGGTTAGGTTTGCTCACTCAGCCCCTGTTACATCTCATATTTAGCAGATCAGTCTGTGGCTCACTCTGGCCTCTCAATCACAAGCTCATGGCTTTGAGCTCCATGGGGAGGAATTTGAGGTCACAGTCCAGGCTGGGGCTCCAGAGCAATGTGGAGCAGAGTGGGGGGGAGCGCTGCGGAGGAGGGTGGAGTGAGCATTGTCGGAGACGCCGTCCTACGGATGAGATGGTAAACTGACCTCCCCCTGTCCGTGTCCCGTGCAGGAGATCGTTCTGTCCTATTATGAGAAGAGAAGGGAGTTTCTCGCTTTCTCTCTCTCTCTGTCTCCCCCTGTCTCTCTCTCTCTCTCTCTCTCTGGGTGTCCTGGCCGACATCTCTCCTCCTACATAATTGGTCATTCACATCATGGCTGTTTGTGGGGACGATGCTTTGTGCAAAACACACAGTCACTACACTGCAGTAAAAGGTAGTGATGCGCTTTGAAACGAGGTGAGGGGGCACGGGCGGTGTGAGAGGGGGGCATTATTATTCAGTGATATCTGGTAACTACCCACTAATAAAACCAAGTGAATGTGCTGCTGCCAAACGATGACTTGTGCTGTCGAGGCCGTTTCAGCAAACTGCACCCAGCACTTAATGCTCTTTGAATTGTTATGTCTTCTACCGGAGTTTCAATTAAAAACCTAACTGCTGCGTTTGGATATTCGCTGGTTTTCAGCGAGGAGAGAGCAAGGAGGTATTTTGGCTAATGAAGTGAAGCTCTATCTCTGAAGCTATCTCAGCTAAATCCCCAAGTCCCAGCTGTGCCCCCACATCTTGTTGTCCCTGACCATTCACATCAACCAAAGCTCCATCTTATAAAAACACCTTCCAGTTCAGCTCTGAATCTCAGCCAGCTGCTTGTAGGTCTAATAGGGAGTTTAGGAGGAACATAAGCACCCAGAGAGTGGGAATTTACTGCCGGAAGCCAAGGTCATAACGTCTCTAAGCACCTTGCAGGCTCCCTAGGGAGATGATTGAAGCAGGAAATGCTGATTCCTTCAAACACAGATTAGATAGTTTTCTTTGCAGGAAAGACATTATGGGAAATGGTACATAGGTAGTTCGGGACATGTGCACAAGACCGAACATTCCTACTTGTCTTGGTGACTCCGTGTTTCATCAATAGCGCGCTTCCAGGTTTTACTTCATTGAATATTCCTTGATTTATGGCAGAAAAAGACATAATTTACGTATTCAAAGAGGAAACCTGATGTGCATGTGAGGGGGGAAGGGAATAGAGGTGTATGGGGAGGGGAGCAGGAGGGGATGTAGTCTGGTGTGGACTAGTTTCAGTGTTGTAACGAGTTATGTAGATCTATGTCATGTAATAATGATTGTTTCCCTTTGATATCTGCCACTCGAGGGAACATCCCCTCTCCCCCCCCACACCCGCCCCCCCACCAATTCTGGTTAATTGAGGCACCGTTGAGAAAGCGGGTGTTAAACACAATAAAAGGCAGCAAAGTGTTAATGCCCCACACAACACACAACCCTTCTCTGCAAATGTTATTGATGTATTCTCAAAACCCACTGACGCAGAGACCTATGGCTCTAAGTCAGTGTAAAGTGGCATTAAATCTCCCAAGTCTTTTCCATGAATTATTTATAAAAATGCCTCAATAGCTTCCCGTGAAATATTACATTGGATTTTTGTATCCAAACTGTAAGTCAGATGTTCCCCACTACATCTGTACACAGCAATGGCAATGAACACATTACCAGATTTGTCAATGTACAATTTTCCCAAATTAGATTGTGTGTGAAATAGAATATAATAATAGTAATAATCCTTGCATTTGGTATTTGACAACGGACTGTTGGAATCAAGTCCACCAGTGTGACCGGTCTCTAGTCCAGTTCCTGAGCCAGGCAGGTCCGCAGTATTACAGGGCACTGTTGGTGACAGCCTAGACCAGCCTGGCTCATCAGCACACCAGTCACTGTGGGCAGGGAATCCTCCCACTCCTGTTGACCTGCAAAGCCAAAGCACTAACAGGTAGGGTGGTCCCAGATGGACAAGCAGCGGGAAAGCTTACCAGATAGTGCTCTCAATTGTCTCTATTTGCTTTTAGCTGGTTAAACTCCAGCAGTTACTGCAACGCACATTCTGGGGTCCCCAAGCCTTAATACTCAGAATTAGTTGAGCAGAGTGCATCCTTTTGGGGAGAGAGAAAGAGAGCAGACAGGAGGAAATATCCATGTGTTGGTAGTGTATGTGGGACTCTCACTCAGGTTTTGAGACTCGCTAAGCACAGTGATGGATGTTGACATGTGTCAATCTGATCAAAAAAAACACTTCACTGCTGTTTGTGGGGAAGTTGCTGCGTGGACCTGCTGCATTCGCCTTCGAAATACACAGTCACCTCACTTCAGAGTGGAGTACTGCAAAGTGCTTTGCGGTGTT
Source organism: Callorhinchus milii (assembly GCF_018977255.1). NCBI lineage: Eukaryota > Metazoa > Chordata > Chondrichthyes > Chimaeriformes > Callorhinchidae > Callorhinchus > Callorhinchus milii. The sequence continues at coordinate 327,769 of NW_024704772.1, forward strand.
TTGATGAGGTGATAAAGCAACAACAACAACACATTACGTTTACACAGCGCCTTTCAGGCAGACAGACGCACAGGCACGCAGGTAGGCAGATGGGGTAGGCGAGCAGGCAGGTGGTGAAGCAGGTAGGGTGGTGGGAGGATATCCCAAGGCGTTGGATGGTCGGATTTGGACCCGAGCTGAGGGTTGGGATCAGGAGGGGTGGAGGGTAGGGGTAGGAGGGTGACCAAAGGCACGGTCGATTCCCTGTGTCAAAGGTAGGGATTGTTAGTGTTAAAAACCCACTCGACAGATGTTGCTGCAGATATTCTCTACTGATGACGAGTGAGAAGCACATTTTATAGAGAAGATAAAAGAGAAATTGTCTCCTTTCCTCTCAAAGGCAATTCAGCACAAACACTGCGGGACGGCAGCCTAACTTTAGCATTTCCATTATTCAGCAGACAGTTACTCTCTAAACATGATCTTCCCATATTCCCAACGGACAGGAAACACAATATTCCATTGATTGTTGGATCATCAAAATCCTCGCGTGCCCTAGAATCTTCAAAACTGCTCCTCACAAGCTCTTCAGAAGAGCCCATGAGGCAGGGCAGGCATGTAGGCAGATAGGGTAGGCGGGCAGGCATGTAGGCAGATAGGGTAGGCGGGCACATTGTACATCTAGGCTGAGCTGCCTTGGGGCGGGTGGGGGAGGTGGGAGGAGAGCAAAGTGCCGGGAGAATCTGGTTTCTCTGCAAAGTCCCTTTATGTTGCAGACCCAGCACCTGACTGACTCCTGCGTACTCCCCAACCCCTCGATTCCCTTCTCCCTCACAATCAGTCCGAGCGTGGAGAAGCAAGTTAAGGAATGCAGTAGGCATCACGAGAGGAACTGGGACCTCGAGTTAGCATTTCAATAGGAAATCGTATTATTTTTGGATTATCCTCTGGTAACATTGTGATGGCAAATAGAGGTACAATCTCCCAACTGCAATTGCCTAGGCAGCAGAGAGTCGGGGTTTAAGTTAATAGCTGTCAAATACGTTGAGAGCATTAATAAAATATTGATTGTTTCATAACACTTATATTTTTAATGACCGCAGAGACACAGAGCCAGCCAGCATTCTTTGCATCTGGTGCAGAAACCTCTAGCGCTCGCTCCCAAACCTAAGCCCTGCCCATGGGAAAACAGGCTGCAAGTGAGGCTGGGGGTGGGGGGGGGGAGACCCTTCCTCAGATGCAGTTTTGGTCTCCTTATTTAAGGAAGGATGTACTTGCCTTGGAGGCGGTGCAGAGTAGATTTATTAGGTTAGTACCAGGGATGAAGGGGATGAGTTACGAGGATTGGCTGACCAATTTGGGCCTATATTCTCTAGAATATAGAAGAATTAGAGGGGATCTTATAGAAACCTATAAGATCATCAAAGGGCATAGAGTGGATAGTGGGAGATTGTTTCCCCCGGTTGGAGAAACTAAAACCGGGGGTCACAACCTTAAAACTCAGAGACAGCCCTTTCACACTGAGTTGAGGAAGAACTTCTTTACTCAAATGGTGGTGAATGTATGGAACTCAATACCCCAAAGGGCTGTTGACGCTCAGTCCTTGAACATATTCAAGACTGAGATACATAGATTTCTTATTGCAAAAGGGATGAAGGGTTGTGGGGATAAGGCAGGGTCATGTTATTAGCTGGAGTTAGATTAGAAGATCAGCCATGATTGAATGGCGGGGCAGAGGCTCGAAGGGCCAAATGGCCTCCTCCTGCACCTACATGTTATGTTATTCGTCTACAAATCCCTTCACTCCTGGCACCTCCCTACCTCTTAGACCTGCTTACTCCGCAGCCTCCACTCGACTGGCTCCGGCTTCCTGCTTGTCCCCTGTTCCTCGGCTCCATCATTGGCAGCCTTGCTTTCAGCCACTATGCACGAAATTTAGGAATTCTCTCCCTCAATCCTTCCGACTTGCCACCTCCTTCCTCATTTTCAGATCTCTTCTGAAGACCCTTTGACTGTGCTTACGGCCACCTTCCCCCGACTTGGCGTTGGGCTCTGACACTGTTAATCACTCCCAAGACGCTACCCCATGTAAAAGGCATTATATAAATTCAAGTTGTTGTTGTTGCATTGATAATAATCTTTGTGTTTAACGCGGCAGCAGAAACCTCAAACTCTTTGTGAGTAATTGCTGCAGTGTGTATTTCTAAGCAAACGCTATTTTTGCACACAGCGATGTCCCCATGAACAGCCACAAGGTGAGCGAGTGATGGTATCTGGGGAGAGAGATTGTCACTGTGACAGAGAAACTGGCTTCTGTTTTCTCCTGCCCCAGAAACACGCCAGTTGGTTGGGTCAGGGAGAGAATCTCTCCCTGACTTAAACGTAATTTAAAAAAACGAAACACTATTAGGGAATGGAAATGGTTTTTGACGTGGCTCAGATTAGGATGCCAGCGAGCAGAAAGCTTTTAGAACTCTGCATTTTTAAAGAAGCTTTGTTTGGGCCTCGGTTAAAGGAGCACTTTTACATTAAAGCTACCGGACAAATGTTTGTTTGTCCCCCTGACGAGAGTGCGGAAATGGCTTCAACTTCTCTCCAAGGTTGTAAAAGCCATGCCCTCGCTTGGCAGTCCCACAGCTGGTTATTAATCATAATAATAATCACCTCAGCTTGGATGCTGTGCCTTTCATGTCAAGAAGATGTCTCAAAGGGCTCGATGTAATTGGCTGGGCAACTGGAGTGGAGGCGAAGGGGGAGAACAGTGGGAGGTCACGTGGAGTGGGGGAGTGGGGAAGATTCTGCACGAAACCCCAAAAATCTCAATTGTTTTAACAAAACACACAATCAATGCACGTTACAGTGTATCCTGTGAAGCGCTTCGAGACGCAATAAAGCGCAATATCAAATGCAAGGCTTAATATTATTATATTATTGCTGGGGTGAAGGCTGTGATGAGCGAGTAGTGGGATTGGGTTGGCTGTTGGTTCCTCACATAGAAGGCAGGAGCCGGAGTGTGTAAAATACCGACTAACTGCATTATTAAAACCTCATTAAACATGGCTGTGGCACGCGCCACCATGAGCGGATTCATTATTCATCACTCCCGACGAGTGTTTCATCTTTATTCCTAAAAGCCCGCAGTGGTGGTGACTGTCAGAGAGATCGTGTGTAACGTCTCAACGCATCCTTTCTGGGAGAAATGTCAAAACAGGACCTGGGTTCGATTCCCGGTCAGAGCGAAACCTTCGGCAAGTTTCCTTACTCCACGCACACGTGTTTGTTTACCTGACAGTGAGTAGGAACCCGCTTGTTGGTCGATTGGCGGATCACTTTCCGGGGGTAATAATCCCTTCAAAAATGGATTGGTCACTCAATCCACGACTGTTAGGGGAGCACCCCAGAGTGTGCGTTGGGGTAACTGCTGTAGTCTAACCAGCTATTATTATTATTATTAAATGGTGATCTGAGCGCCTGATATATTTAGGTGAGGTCAGGGGATTGAGCATGCTCAGTGTTTAGACTAATCCTGTCTGAAATCTATTTCTGGAACTCCGCAAAGCTTATTGTGTTTGAGTAGTTGCAAAATGCCCCAGTATTAAAACGCAGCTCAAATCCTAAATCGTTTCTTTTTTGGTGGGGGGTGGGGGGGATTTTTTTTTGATAAACTCATTTGTTGGTAGCTGACACGGGGCGGGGGGGGCTGTGGGGGGGCAAGGTTTACCCTCTCCAAATCACAGCGTCTCTGAAATGTCAGCGTAGAAAATGTCACTTGTGTGTGAGTTCCAAATCCCCAACATGGAAACTCAGAGATAAGATAATAATAATAATAAATCATTGCATTTAGTACAGTGCCTCATCATGTCTTTGAGACGTCTCAAAGTGCTTCACAAAATACATATAAAGTGCAGTGACTGTATATTTTGTGGGCAAAATCTGGCAGCCAATTGCACACAGCACTGTCCCACAAACAGTTGTGGATTGAGTGACTAATTTATTATTATTATTTTGAAGGGATTATTACCCCCGGAAAGTGATCCAGCAATCGACTAACAAGCGGGTTATTACTGACAGCTGGGTAAACGGAAGCGTGTGTGTTAAGTAAGGAAACTTACCCAATGTTTTGTCCTGCCTACCCGGGAATCGAACCCGGACCTCTTGCTTGCAAGGCGAGTGCATTAACCACTACACTACAGGACTCCACACTGTAGCAACTAAGCTACAGGCTAAAACACAGAGGGTTATTATCAATTTGCTGCAGAGATCAGAGACTGAGATTCACAATCTATTCTAACATCAAGATGTCCTGCTCATCAGTGTTCCCACAGCTCGCTCGCTGGTGGCGGTGTTTGAAGCACTCGCTTTCGCAGTTTCAATCTGTGGTGAGTGGCACGTTATTAGCATGTCAAAGAATGGTATTTCACCAGAGCTATTCTGGAATGAAATGCAATGAATCTCTTTGTGCGCAGAAAAAATATATAACACTCATGGACAGACAGTGTCATCCGAATGCCGGTAAATTATTCTGTTCAGTTCCTCTCTGCGTGTGGTCTGTGTGCTGTGACTTTATTCCCCAGATCAGGGTTGTGCGGAATCAGGGAAAGAACTTTTTTTCAAGCAGTTTTTTTCATGCTGAGCTTTACAGTAATTCATTCTCTTGACAAGTGTAGTGACTGTTTTGGGTTCACTAACGTGGGTTATATTTACATACGTCATTCTCATCGGGAAGGAAGTTTCAAAATGCTTGTTGGCTGGACCTCAAAGAGGGGTGAAGGTGGGGCAAGGGGGAGTGGGGGGCGAGTGGTGGGGGAGAGGGAAGGGAAGGCGAAGTGACTGAGAGCAAGTCACAGAGCGATGTCTTGAGGTTGGCCTTGAACCAGCGGAGGGAAACCCGGGATAGGGAGCCGGATGGCTCGGTGGGGGGAGAGGGCGCACTCTGCTTCCGGAATCCCAGCTTGTCCAGCTAAGACCACATTACCCTGCACTCCCCCGCCCAGCCCTCCCCAGGGCTGCTCTCCCCAGCCCAGCCCTCCCCAACCTTGTCCTGCCCTGCCTGTCAGGGCTTTGGCTTGTGGGGTTAATGGGAGCCGAGTGGGAAGAAACTGCATTGAATGTTGTGCCCCTCAGACAGCAACCCCTCCCTGGAGACCATGGTGATAGCAGAGAGTCTGACTGCCTGAGTATCCCCCACCCCTCACCCCCACATTGCCAGGGCCTCTCTGGGCAAGCAGCACTCCGCAGACAAGATATGATTTACTGCGGGGACTAGCGTCACAGCCAAACCAGGGAGAGGTAATTAACTAACTGACGAGATAAGTTGTCAGCAGCCTGGGCTGGTGTCCGCCTGGGGAATAAGAGCAGATTGTGAGCGCTTTAATGAGCAAATATATAAAGGCGGCACACATCGCTGTGTGATAGTGCCCTCGCTCTTTAAACACACCGTTTCTACTGCTCCCAGGACACTACACACGTGTGGAGTAATTTGACTTAAAATGCTGTCACCTAACTCTGCCATGTAAACACAAGCCTGGCTCAGACACTCGGTAGGAAACACACTGCAGCTACGACAGCTGTTTGGGGGCTCTTGTGTGCAAATTGGCTTTGACTTTGTCACCATCCTCCCAGACACTGATGATTTAGTATTTTACAGAAACAAATATCTTTTTAGCTGCCGGTAGCTAACCTGAACACTCCACATCATAGCACAGAGAAACAATAACACCTGCACTTGATACTGCGCCTTATCTCGTGCTGTCGAGATGCCTCAAAGTGCTTCACGGGATTTTAACTATAAAGCGTAGTGACTGGAGCAGAGGGAGAGAGAGGAGGTGAGGTGAGGAGCAGGGATAATAAATAAAACTCATCTCTTGTTTCACTTCAAACAATGGGATTTACCAGACAGGGAGGCAAACAGAGGCAGAGGTGTCCAGTCATTTCTTTAGTAGAAACATGTATTGTTACATCTTCCTAATTGTCTTAATACATTTCCTGTTGTTTGTCACTAACAATGTGACTGAGCCCCAGTTTGTGATGGTTTGAATGGGATTGATGCTAGTTTTGTGTGTTGAAAGGACAACAGGTGATACCACCTGCTGCTTATTATTTTTCCCCCACGGAATTACACTCAGTTGTTAAATATAGTATCACAGAGCTGCAATTTTGATCAAAGGGAATAAATCTGACAATACCACAAACTAATATTTATTTACAAGAAGAGCTTTCAATGATGCAGACCCTTCAGCTCGTTTGATCTCATACTAAAATGCACCGGCCTCCATAACAGTCTCTCTAGTTAACAGGTGTTAGCCTGGCTCGCTCACGCTCTCGCCTGAGTCAGGAGGCTGTGGGTTGGAGCCTCAATGTCGGGGACTTTGAGATTCCAGTCCAGGCTAACGCTCCAGCGCAGGGCTGGTGGGTGTGGGGGTCGGTGACACTGACCTTTGGATGAGATGTTAAGCCAAGCTTTCTGTCTGGGGCTGATCGGGAGGATGTTAAAGATCTGCACAAAGCTTTTTGAAAAGAAAAGGGCACTTCTTTCCCCCAGTGTCCTCACCAATAATCACCAGATAAAATCACTTCATGGCTGTTTGGGGGGACATTGCTATGTGCAAGTCATCTGCTGTGTTGACCCACAAAATATACACAGTCACTACACTTTACATCCTGTAAAGCACTTTAAGACCTTTTGATAATGTGACAAGGTGCCGTATCATTAATTATCATTAATTTCTGTTTCTGTCTCACAGGAGGAGAGGCAGAATCAAATGAATAAATGAAAAGGAACAAAGTTGGGCTTTGACGTTCAGGAGGATGAAATGCAATGAGACAAAGGTACAGTGATACGTTCCCAATGATATAAATATTTCACAGCAGATCGCAGTTTCATCGTAAAATGGTTTGAAAGGGAGGAAAAGACACCAAACTACCATTAGGATTGTCAGAATTGAGCAAACCCTCTTTGACGGTCTCTCGTCCGGTTCCTGAGCCAGGCGGGTCCGCAGTATCCCAGGGCACTCACTGCTGATGACAGCACAGCCCGGCCCAGCCTGACTAACCAGCAGGACTTGGAAGGGCAGATCAGTCACTGGGGGCAGGGAGTCATCCCACTCAGCTCCTGTTAATCCTGCAGCCAAAGCCCTAACGGGTAGGGTGGACTTAGCTGTACCTATGATACAGGGGGAGCAGAACTGCAAGTTGAAGCTTGCCTGACACAGTGAAAGGGAAAGGATTGATGTCTGAAATGTCTCCTGTACTCAGGCTGGTTAGACCCCAGCAGTCCCTCTCCCCCCACACTGTGGCAGCCTGAAGCCTCGGCTGATGGCAGCCTGTGGGTGGGACAGGACACAGAGTGACCACATTTCACCTCTGAATTCTGTCCAGGAAGATTTCCCCTGCACACAGCAGTGTAATAAAGCGGGGACTGAAAGCAATCCCACTTGGCTTTCTGAGAGAGATTACACGCTTTAATCTGCTTCTTACCATTTATTCCCCCCCCCACCCCGTAGTGAGCCTGGGCTGAGAAAATGTCACAAGGATCGTGTCTGACAGCTTCACAGAGCCTGGCAGGCACTGAGCTGGGGGTGGGGAGGGGAGAGATGGCCGGGGAGAGAGGAGGTTGTGTAGCTCTATGTATTTTGTGTGGACTCAGCTATTGTTGCCACAGGAAGATGATGGCTTCTCTCGGGGAGCGTGGGGTCGGGCTGATCACTGTGGCAACTCTTATCTTGTTGGCAGTGATCGCTGTATAAACTCCTGACGGCAGTTAATAGACTGTGTTATAATAACTCATTAAATTAGACAAAGTGGCTCTCAACATCCAGGCAGGGCTGCTCAACCCTCACAAGCATTTCATTCCTTTTCTCTCCATTGTGCCCCTCACCCCCCTATCCCGCATTTCAAAGTGCCGTCAGACTGAGGGACATTACTGTTTAATCGTTAGAATAATAATGCACAGATCCTCATCATGTTGTGAGGCATCTTAAGGTACTTTGCAGGATTTTACTGTACAGTGTGGCTTTGAAGGCAAATGTGGCCAATTTGCACACAGTGACATCACAACAAACAGCCCTGAAGCCAGCGAGCGACTGAGTGATATTATCTGGCCACGACACCGGGAGAGAGAGAAACTCTGGACATCCCTTTAAAAAATAATGGCACAAAACTCTTATCTATCGGCCCCTTTGCTATCCCCACCTCCCCATCTCCATACACACTCCCGGCCACACCCACACACACTCCCACACACACACCCCACACACACTCACTCCCCATACTCACATACTCCCCCCCCCCCCCCCCACACACACACTCCCCCCACACACACATACGCTCGCGCCAAACACAACGCCCCCCCTCCACACACACACACACTCCCGACACACACACTCCCCCCACAACAAGGCTGTGATTACACACTCACCAGACAGAGAAACGTCCCACCGGCCTCTGACGCTCTTTCACCCTCGATCAAACCAACCCACATTCACTCTGCGCTTGCTCGCTTGCTGCTCCCCCACAATGATGATGGAATAAGCCACATGTTCTGCAGTTCGCGGCCCCGTTCAGTATTGTTATTCTCAGAGTATTTTGATCGTTGCCAATGATTTTATTCAGGTTTGTGATGATAAAGCATCGCAGCTGTTGTCACACCCAGATTCCTTCCAGCATCCTGGCCTGCACGTTCCCATAGAAACAGCTCCTCAGCATTTACACAGAAACATTTCTACACATGATTATTCCGAGAATTCACTTTCCTTCCTGAGTCCCTCATTTCTACCCTCACCTCACCCGCATCTGACACCTTCCCCACTTAACCCCCTAGCCCCCCACACCTCCCCAAAGCCAATAGGAATCCTCACATTTGATGCACCGTCTTATTACATCTTCGAAACATCTCACAACGCCTTGCAGGATTTCACTGTAAGGTGTGGTGATTGTATATTTTGTAGGTGATTACGGCAGCCGATTTGCGCGCAAAGCGTCCCCACGATCAGCTGCGAAGCGACTGGTAAAGAGTTTTTCTCTCTCTCTCTGTCCCTGGCCAACAATTTCCCCCGATAACACTGCTCGTTCACTTCACAGCTTACGGGGACATCATTTGCACAAATCAGCTACCGCATTCGCCTACAAAACGCGCAGTCACTACATTTTGAGGTAAAATCCTGTGAAATGGTTTGCGGCATCCTCCCAGTGTGATAAGGCATTGTATTATTATTATTGTAAATCAAACGGCTGAGATTAAAGCCCTGGTAAACAAGCTGTCCCCAAGCAGAGACACACATAAGCTTCACAGTGATGGTTAAACCCCCTCCCACCCCGTCTGTGTTTTATTAACTTCTAATCTGGAACATTGTTCCCCTCTCTCTCCGCCTCACCCCTTCCTTCCTCTTCGACTGTGCGTCGTGCTCCATCACTGTGAAGTGTTCTGGGACGCTACCCTGCATGAGGGGCGCTGTGTAAATGCAAGTTGTTATTGTATTAAGTGTGGGGGTCCCCTCCCCAGCCATCCGTCCTGAACCTCATCCGACCTCAGTCACCCCATGACCAGGGATTTGAGGTTGTGTGGAGATGTGCTCTCGGATTTGGATTGATTCTCTGGCTCGTTTCTCTCTCCCTCTCCCCCTCCTCTCCCCTCTCCCCACTCTCTCTCTAGTGTCTGGGAACACGATGAGCTCAGCTCCACACTTGTCCTGAGTCTTGGCAAAGGCTCAGTCAGCCCAAGGCTATACTGTCGCCCCTGTTAATGCCAGAGTTCACTTTCTCCAACCCAAGGATCCCAACCAACTGCTTTCATCCCAGGCCAAAAGCTGCACATAATGGCTGCCTTTCAGGATGACAATGGTTGGCACTATTGCCGGACGCTGGTTACACTGATCCTGTTATATTGGCACTCGATTAGCGGCGGCTCTTGTTGGACAAGGTTCCGTCCACCCGTCCGTCCCCCTCCGTTTCCCCCTCCACACACACACACACATACACACACAGAGCGATGGCATGAATGACAAAGGAAGTGCGAGCTCTCAAACCAGTCCTTTGACGACACTTGTCACAATTTGTTTCCAGCACTGGCACTCGCTCACTTACTGGCTTGAGTATGAGAAGGGTGTTATTGGCCTATCTCTGCCCTCGCTCGCTGAGCGGGCCAGGAGCAAGGCTGATGTCCTGGGAGAGTTCGCACAGCCTGGCTCTCTCTCCCACTGTCAGTCGCTCTGGGACACTACCCTGAATGAGGGAGCTACATAAGTTGTTGTTGTTGCCTTGGCCCACACTTCTACTCCCCAGAGGGGAGCTTCTGTCTCTCCCAGTGTCCTGGCTCACAGTCCCTTAACCCCCCCAAATAAAACCCCTCGTGACACAAAACCGACTGCTGCAAACGCACAGTCGCTACACTTTATAGTTAAACGGCGTGAGATACTTTGCGAGGCCTTGACGATATGATAATCTGCTGGATTATTATGATGGTGATGATGATGATGTGAGGGGAGGATGTAGATTAGCTGATACCTGGATGAGGTGTTGAATGTGAAATGTAAAGTGGGGACACACAGACAGACAGATGCACAGTCACTGAGGTAGTAGTGTACCTCTACCCCGGGGTTTAGGGCCTGTATATCTGTGCGTTGCTGTTGTTGTTGTTGATGAAGTTCTTGGTTATCAGGGTGTTAAGAGCAGGGAGGAAAGACAGGAGTTGAAAAGATCTAACAAAATGGTGACCAGGCCAGACAGAGCTGAGCTCCTTCCCCACCTCTCCAGAGAGGCACAATATTTATATATCTGGCTGTTTGGCAGTTGTAAAGAGAGGACGTTTCCATTCAGAAGGAGGCTTTTCTGACTCCTTCCTCCTCTCGCTCACTCCCTCCCTTCCTCCCTCCCGCCCGTGCCCCCCTCCCCCCTCTCTCGCTTGCTCCCTCTCCCCCTCGCTTTTCCTGTCTGTGTCCATGTGTAGGTTACAGCAAAGCAGCAAAGTCCATGTAATAAAAAGAGAGAGAATTAGCTGAGATGAGCAGCTGCTGGAGGTTGGCTGACAGCACTATCTCCAGCGGGTACAGGGCACACACACACACAGCTGTGCTGTGCTGTCACAGTAGCTCTGACCCTCTCCTCTCCAGAAGCCTCTTGTGCTCCCACATCACACGGCTCAAACCATCAACATTTGCTTTTCTAAAGGAGGTTTCTTTTTAGACCTAAACTGAACGTCAATCTTGTCAAGTTCACAGAAACTTCACCCCCATTACCTATCCCGCAACAATAATAATACTCGCATTTAGGAAAATGGAAACATAAGGAGGCCATTCAGCCCCTCGAGCCTGTTCCACAATTCTATTAGGTCACAGTTGATCTGTACCTCAACTCCATTTACCTGCCTTTGACCCATATTCCTTGATATCCACCTCAGTGTTAAAAACGTGAATGGATCCAGCATCCATTCAAAGGATCGAGAGGACGTCACAAAGCGTCTCACAGGAATTATGTTTATTGTATGCCGGCAAACTGATACGTGTAGAGCAATGTCCTGCAAACAGTCATGAAGTGAATGACTGTTGTTATCTTGGGGCGGCCAGACTGCCTGAGAGTGACTGACACTCAGGGAGATGCCTAGCGTGGCGAGGGCTGCTCTATGTATTCACGTGGTTCTTGTGCACGCGCTCAATTGCTTTTCGACGCGTTTTTGGTCATCTGCTGCGTTTTGCCCGCAAAATACACAGTCATTTCACTTTCAGGATCTCCTGTGAAGCGCTTTGAGATGCCTCAACGACGCGTTAAGGCACTATATCAAATGTGAGGATTATTATTATCATTATCTTCCTCCCACACTCGGCTTTGTCAAGCGCTTTGCTGTGTGCTGTTGACAGGAAGGGGCTGTGGAAATGTCAATGAAGCTCCACATCCCAAGCCTCTCTCTCTCTCAGTTTCACACATTTCTCTGTTGAATGCTTCTCTGCAGCTTTGTGGGGCAGAGAGTAGATCAGACACGGAGAGTGATTATCAGAGAAGTCGGTGGGGGGGAGAGAGCTTTCCCCCCCTCCTCTCTCTCTCTCTTTCACATACACACACACACTCTCTGTCTCTCCATCCCTGAGGTACAGAATGACAGATGTTGCTGAGATTTTGCTTTAAAATCATTGGAGGAAATAGACCGAGGGTAAGTCAGTAATTAGAAGAGAATTCTGCCAAAAGGAATCAGTTTGAGCGCGGTTGTAGGATCCAAGGTGTCAATCTGGCTCAGTCAGTCGTTCTCTCACCTCTGAGTCAGGGACTTTGAACTCACACAGACCAGGTCAGAGAGAGAGAGAGAAAAAAGAGAGACGTCTTCAAAGTCAGAGGAGAGAGAGAGGGGCGACGAGAGAAGAGGGAGAGAGAGAAAAAAGATCAAATGGACAAAACATATTAAAAATAAATTAAAAGACCAACACACACAAACAGCTGAAGGAGATTCGAGCTCCCGGGTGGGACGCAGTGTAACTGGGGCTTTCTCACTAATAATTAATCCTCGCGCTGGGACACAGCGCTCTGACACGTCTAGCCCACATGAGTGACAGTGGAACGAGGGGGGAGAACTCTGACACACACATCCTGAGTTCCACTTTGTCTGTCTGTCTGTCTGTCTGTGCAAGGGGGGGTGGGCAGGGGGTGGGTGTGGGGGGGAGACATCCCTTTCATCTATTCTAGGCTGTGAGTTTCCAGAGCTGCCCAAGTCAGTTGTGCTGGAGATTGTCTGTAGGTGTGTCAGCCTGGCTCTGGGTGTGTCAGCCTGGCTCTAGCCTCCGAAGTTGGAAGAGAGAAGGGAATTTCTCTCTCCCGGTCTGCATCCTGGCCGACAATCCCTCAGATTAACACATCCCTCAGTTACGCAGTTGAGGCGTCTCAAAGCGCTTCACAGAATTTACTGTGAAATGTATTGACTGTATTTTGGAGGCAAACGCGGCAGCATAATTGAGTACAGCAGCGTTCCACAAACAGCCGTGGAGTGAGCAAACTCTTTTATTTGGGAGATTTATTTGCTGGGAGAGAGAAACTCCCTTCTCTTTTTGAATATTGCCACAGGATCTTTAACATTGGCCTGAACAGGCAGACGGGACCTCGGTTTAATGTCTCACCCGAAGGGTAGCAGCGCTCACCCACCACTACACTGGAACGGTAGCTTAGACTGTGTGGTTCCAAGTCCCCGACGTGAGGGTTTGAACCCACAAGACGCTGACTCAGAGACGAGAGCGCTAGCATTGAGCCAGGCTGACACGCTCTGCGGATTTAAACCCTTGATAAAAATCTCCTGTGGATTTGAATTGGAAATTAAAAGTCAGCACAGGCATTGAGCAGGTAATTAAATTACATGTGATATCCCTAGGCACATGATCAGTCAGGGCAGCGTACACTGTAAAGCTTGGCTTGTGTCCCGGTCACTGCAGGTTACACTAGAGACTGGAGAGGGAACATGGACATCTAAACAGACAGCTGAGCCTGTGACTCAGTCGCTCACACTCTCACTCTGAGTCAGAAGCTGTGGGCTCGAGCCCCCCATGTTGGGGACTTTGATGCTGCATGGCTGGGGGAGGCTCTGCGTTACACAGGCTGAGTCACACCCTCTCCCTCTCTCTCTCTTTGTGAGGGGATGGCCATTGGCCTTACCCAACCTGTGTGGGGAGAACAGGGCAGTGAACTGCTTACCATAGGTCACAGCGGGTAAACCAACCCATACTGCCAACCCATACTGCCAACCCACACTGTGAGGCTCTTTGAGACTCAGTGGTATTATCACTATTGGTATTATCCTCCACCTAACTAACAATCTCTTGAGTCCGAAGGTTGTAGGCCAAAACAGGTGTGAAGAAGCATGGCCTTTGGTTGCCAGCTTTACCCTGAACACCTGCTCAGCTGAGAGGCACCAACACAGGCACCGACACAGACTTGCTCCCTCACATCTGCCCATTAACAGCCCTCACCAGGGCTGTGTGTCTGACCAGAGAGGTTTCAGCATGAGATATTTGCAAAAAGCTTTGAGTCCTAAAAGGATAACATGTTATTTTTATATATGTGTATAATGTATATACACAGAGCAAAACGTTAGGCAAGTTTCCTTACTCCACATACGCCTGTGTTTACCAGCAGTATGTAGGAACCCGCTTGTTAGTCGATTGGCAGGATCGCTTTTCCGAGGGTAATAATCCCTTCAAATAATAATAATAATTTGGTCACTCAATCAACGACTGCTGTGCGCATTTAGCTATCGCGTTTCACCCACAAATTATACAGTCAATTCACTTTACAGTATATCCTGAGAAGCCTTTGAGACGACGAGAAGACGTGATAATCTGTATCAAAATTATTGTAAAATTGTTGTTTCAGAGCAGTGGGACAACAATGGTGGGTCAGTCTTTCTCGCTCTCCACTGGAGGCTGTGATTGGGGGAGAGAGAGAGAGCGTGTGGGCGAGTGGCTGGTACCTACTGTGTGTGTAATGGGCTGTGGGCAGCAGAGCCTGGGAGACCAGGGATAAACCCAAGCAGGTGGAGCTGACAGGTCTGTTATTTAGGCCATTCCCAGGACCATATGTAAGCGTGGGCAGCAGCTCTGAGCTCCTCGGCTGTTAACTCTCGGTGATTGCCACACGGCACTGAAATCCCACAGCCTCGTGGGGCAGAGGGGGCCCGGGCCGGGGGCAGAGGGGGGCCGGGCCATGGCTGGACCCTAGGGATGTTTCCGAGCTTCGAGACGTCCTCCCCGCCTGACAAGGCGCTGTATCGAATGCGAGAGTTATTATTGATTGTCCGAGACACTGTATAAATGCAGGTTGTTGAGAGGTTATCATTAATCATCAATTTTAAAAAGGAGCCAGGGATCTGTAAGGTTAATGACGAGATGAGTGATGCCATTTAAAGGAGCAGTGGCACTGGTCAGTTGTGAATGGGGCTGCCCCACCCTGGGCTTCTGTGCTGGCGGACTTTCCCCTTTTCTGGTCGTGGCTTTGTCCCCTTTTGTTTGAATGCTTCAGCTCGCTGTGTTTTTAATCTCCTCTGATGTAAATCCTCCCAGCGCAGATAGCTGGAATGAGTTTAATTCCAGAGACTGGATACAGTAAAGCTGCATTATCCTCGCTATATAAATATAAAAATATATATATATTAAAAACATTACAGAAAGCTTTCTGAATTCCACTTGCAGTTTGAGTCCCTATGTGTAAGAGCCCACACGACACCCAGCACAAATTCATTTCAGTACTCTATGTATTTGTGTGTAAAAATCAGGGGAGAAGATTGCTGTGGTGATGGCGTGTGTGATTTGGAGAGAGAGCAAGGATTCATTTCATCTTCTTCAAAAGTGTTGTTTTCTTTTCCGTGGCTTTTCATTTTCCAATCGTGCAATTCCAATTCCAATTCCGCTCGTATTGAATTTCATATAAAAATATCGGGCTCTTAAACTACAACAACAACAACCTACATTTTTATAGCAGTCCCATTCTGCCCCAAGCAATGCTTGCAGACACAGGTGTCTGAATCACATGGAAACCCGTCACCGTGACCGGCCGGGTGTCTGACACACACGGAAACCCGTCACCGTGACCAGCCGGGTGTCTGAATCACATGGAAACCCGTCACCGTGACCAGCCGGGTGTCTGAATCACATGGAAATCCAGAGATATGCTTTAGAGTCTCCAAACAGACTGAGAATTCCATGTAAACCACCTTCACATGGAGATTCCCATGTCTGATTATATATACACACAAAGATACAGCCAGGGAGATTCACTGGATATGGAGAACCAGGGAGATGGACAGTGACTGATATATTTACATTGAGATAGAATCATAGATAAATAAGAATCTTCATCTTACTATTCACAGATAGGCAGCTCTCAACGTGGGCAGACAGCTGGAGATGGGTGCACAGAGAGGGCTGTACAGAGTTTAACGTCTCATCTGAAGGATGACAGTGCGATGCTCTCTCTTCCCCCAGACTAGAAGCGCAGGATGTGAGTGTAACCAGTGTTAGCTGTTTGTGTGGGGATGTCGCCAGGCGCAAACTGGCTGCTGCGTTCACCTACGAAATACACAGTTACTGCGCTTTGCAGTGAAGAGAGGGTGTTGTGGAGTGAGATCTAATCAGCCAAAGGGCCTTCTTCACGTGAAGCTCTACTGTGAGGAGGCTGTAGTTTGGGCTGATAGTTGTTGTTGTTCAGTGTGTGTGTGTGTGCGCAGATGGCTGGCCCCAGGAGGCAGAGCGTGTCTGGGCACTGCACTGGGCCAAGCTTGGCTTGACGTGGTGTGTGGCAGGAGTGAGGCTGACTGGCAATCACTCGCTCACAGCTTCATCACCATTTACACTGGCGAGGGCAGCTAGCCAGGCCGAGAGGATGTGCCACACCACTCCCTGACCGTGCCTTCACACCCGAGTAACCTGACCAAGCATCTGGTCAAATAGTCCGTCCACATGTCAGTCTGTGGCTTAGCAACACCCTCCGGGACACTACCCCACGTGAAATGGCGCTACATAAATGCAAGTTGTTGTTGGTTGGTAGCCTCTGAGTCACTTGTGGGTTCAAGCCCCATGTCAGGAATTTGAGATCCCAGTCTCGGGGATTGTGGATTTTGAGATTGAGGCTGATCTTGTTAACCGGAGAGGAGAAAATTGACAGGAGAGATAGAGAGAAACAGTGATTGTGTGTGCACCTGACAGTCTAAGAGTAATGTAAATGTGACAATAAAAGTCAGGTTATTTAGCCCAACATACAACTTTGAACATTATAATTGAGTAAGGAGCCCAGCACTTGTCTAACTGCTCTGTGTTTTCCTCTCTAATGTAAGTGAGAGAATTACGGTGTGTAATAGCACCAAATTAGTGCCGTTTTACTATCACTTCAGCTCGATGGTAAATTGGAGTTTTACAGACACAGTCCTTGGGTTCGGATCAACTCACTCCTCCCTCACCCTCTACATCTCATTATTCTCCAAATCACAAAATTAACCCTTACATTTGATACAGCCCCTTAGCTCGACTGGAGCTTCACAGGCTTTGACTGTAAATTGTAGTGACTGTGTAATTTGCGCATAGCAGCGTCCCCACAAACAGCCCGGTAGTGAGTGACCAACTTTCTACGAAATTCTAATCCCATTCCCCTGATCTCTCTCTCTCTCTCTCCATCGTGTCTGTGCTGGGGCTCGCGCCCCCACTGGAGCTCTCTACCCTAACCCCATTCCCTGCTCTCTCCCCATTGCCCACAAAATACACAGTCAATTCACTTTACAGTATATTCTGCGAAGCTCTTTGAGAACGTCTCAAAGACGTGATAAGGCGCTGTATTCAATGCAGGATTATTATTAATCGCTATCCTTCCTTCTTCCTAAACCATCCTCACTCGCACACAGGCTGACACGATGCTCCATTGAACAGCTCCTGCTGCTGCACGCCCACACACACACACACACACAGCACAGCATCCCGAGGAACATTAATGCCACAACCGACACAGGCACACACACACGTATACACACACACACACACACACACACATACATACACACAAACATACACACACACAGATTGTAATGCCTGATTTACAGAAGGTTTTTCTGACTTTAACATCATGTCAATCTCTAGTGATCACTGGAGGTTTCGATACAACATTGATTCTGTGTACAAATACTGAGGTGGTAGGGGCACAGGCTCCAATCTGCACTGACTTCTAATGGTGGTGGGAGGGTGTGTGGCACGAGGGTGGGGGGGCGGCTTTAATAGGGAAACCACAACAACCAGTCCTCAAGATGAGACGTTAAACCCAGCCCTGGTCTGTACCCTGTTCAGGCGGGTTCGATAATCCTGTGACACTGCTCGAGAAGAGAGTAGCATTTCACTCTCAGGCCGGTGTCGTGGCTGACAACCCCCCGATAAGATCGTTTATTCAATTCCTTGCTGTTTGCGGGTCTTTGCTGTGGGCAAATTGGCTGCTGTGTTCACCCACAGAATACCACACTTCACAGTAAAATCTGGGGAAGTTTTTTGAGGTGTCTCAATGACATGATAAGGAGCTATATCAAATGCAGAACCATTATTATCATTATTATTATTATTATTATAACAATAGCAATCGCTTCTCGCCTTCTACAGCTGAATTCTGTCCCCGAGTTTCCGAGCTTTGGTTTTTATTCCTGTCAAAATATTGAGAGAGCACGGCTCAGACTGTTACAGCCAGGTATCCTGCTGCTGGCTTTAATGCTTCCTTCCTCATAATCCCTGGGGGAGTGGCTCTCAGCTGTGTGTGTGTCTGTGTGTGTGTGAACATGTGTGTATGTGTGAGTGCGAGTAAATGAACACGTGTGTGTACGCGAGTATGTGAACGTGTGTGAGTGTATGTGAACACGTATGTGTGTGCATGACTATGTGAACGTGTGTTTGTGTGCACATGAGGGTGTACATGTTTGAGCATATGTGTGTGAGAGAGTGTGCATGTGTGTGTGTGTGAGAGCCTACAGTGCCTTATCACGTCGTTGAGATGTCTCAAAGCGCTTCACAGAATATATTGTGAAGTATAGTGACTATGTATTTTATGAGAGAAACACGATAGCCAATCATGCACAGCAGTGTCCCCTAAACAGTCGTGGATTGAGTGACCACATTTTTTTTGAGGGATTATTACCCCCGGAGAGCAGGGTTTAAGGGGGGAGCTGGGGGCATGGAGGGGGCACTGGGGATGGAGGAAGTGGAGGGGGGGAGGGGGAAGATGACCCAAAACTTAGTCAAGATATTCTACATCAGTTAAATAAAATCCAATCTAATTATAAGAATAATTACGCGAGACAAATCACTTCCCACCGCAACATCCCAAAATGTCTTACCTCTAAACAAGTTCACTTCAAAAGCGATTATATCCGTGGGTTTTTCAATTGCTGTGGCTGCAGATTAATTCCCGGTTCCTCCTCATGGCTCTGTGTTTTACTGTACATTCAGGTGTAGCAGGAGCAGTTTGTCTGTACTGGAGGGGTCAGGTTGTTGTGTGCTGTGCTCCCATCCTCAGCTCTACAGCCCACAAAACAGCTGCAAAAATATTAATGAAACAAACATGAGGAAATCACAGGGGTGAGCGAGGACCTGAAACCTGACTGTTACTGGGTAAGTGAGAGAGACAGACAGAGAGTGTGAGAGCCAGAGAGAGCACGTGAGAGTGCGAGAAAGCACGAGGAGTGAGAGAGAGTGAGAGAAGCTGAGGGAGCGTGTGAGAGAGCGACAGAGAGCGAGAGGGCATGTGAGAGCGCGAGGGAATATGTGAGAGCGAGGGAGCCAGATTGAGCGTGAGAGAGCCAGAGAGAGAAAGCTTTGGAGAAACATATACAGACAGATAGATGGTGTCATTTGCAATCTGTGTGTCGTGGTAAGGAGAGACTGGCAAACAGGCAGAAGGCTGCCAATGGAAGCAGATCAACACATCGAGGGGCTACAGAACACTGTGTAAACATACACACACTTTACACAGCACTGTGTAAACACACATTTTATGCTTAACAACAACAACTTGGATTTATATAGCGCCCTCCACGCCGGACGGCGTCTCAGAGCGCTTTACAGTAACGGGTCACGGGGCCGAGCCAGGGGGGGTGGGGGGGAAGGTGACCAAAGGTGCGGTTGAAAAGAAAGGTCTTCAGCAGAGACCTGAAAATGGGAAGGGAGGGAGCGAGATGAAGGGAGTGAGGAAGGGAGTTCCAGAGCCTCGGGGCATAGTGGATGAAGGCACGGCCGCCGAGGGTGAAGCGGAGGACTCGGGGGACGAGGAGGAGGCCAGACCTGGAGGAACGGATACTGTTGTGAGGAGGGAGGAGGTCAGAGAGGTCGGGGGGTGCAGAGGAGTGCAGGGACTTGAATACGAGGGTGAGGATCTTGAAGTCGATCCTCTCTGGGACAGGAGCCAGTGCAGTCTGGCCAGGACTGGGGTGATCGGGGAGCGGAGTTTGGGGGTGGGGGGGAGGGCCAGGACTGGGGTGATCGGGGAGCGGAGTTTGGGGGTGGGGGGGGGGAGGGGGACGGGGGGGGGGGGGGGGGAGGGCCAGGACTGAGGGTATCGGGGAGCGGAGTTTGGGAGTGGGGGGAGGGCCAGGACTGAGGGTATCGGGGGCGGAGTTTGGGAGTGGGGGGGAGGGCCAGGACTGAGGGTATCGGGGAGCGGAGTTTGGGAGTGGGGGGGAGGGCAGGACTGAGGGTATCGGGGAGCGGAGTTTGGGAGTGGGGGGGAGGGCCAGGACTGAGGGTATCGGGGAGCGGAGTTTGGGAGTGGGGGGGAGGGCCATGACTGGGGTGATCGGAGAGTGGGGTTTGGTGGTGGGGGGGAGGGCCAGGACTTGGAGGATTGGGGAGAGGGGTTTGGTGCGGGTGAGAATGCGGGCGGCAGAGTTTTGAATGATTTAGATTTTATGGATGGTAGTGGAGGGGAGAGCGCCGAGGAGGGGGTTAGAGTAGTCCAGCCAAGAGGTGACAAAGCCATGGACCAGGGTTTCAGCGGCTTTTGGGGAGAGGTATTGGCGGAGACGGGCGATGGGTCGGAGGTGGAAGAAAACAAACTTACACAGCATTGTTCACAGTGGGTGGGGAGGGGGCATATCACACGGTGAACTGGGCACAGAGCCAATGGTGGGGGGGAGGGGGAAGCAGAGGGTGGCGTGATTGGACAGGGGAGAGGGATGTATGCGCTCACCATGTAACCCATGTGTTCAGTGACACGCTCTACACCATTGTTAAACAACAACAACAAAATTACATTTGTATAGCACCTCGCACATCGGGAGGACGTCCCAAGGAGCTGACATGGATTGGGATAGATTTATGTATGTGTGTGTGTGTGTATGTATGTCACTGTAACCCCCCCCCACCCACTGCACTAACCTGGAACAGAAACCCGGTCTATCTGAGCTAATCACTGCCCTCAGCATTACACATTATCAACAATCAACCTCAGTCTCACATACACAGGTTTCCTCAATCACAGCTCCACACAACAACAAGATTACATTTGTATAGCGTCTTTCACGTCGGGAGGACGTCCCAAGGCGCTGGACAGTGTACAGCATTTCAGACACACACATGTATACACACATACATAGAAATAAATACACACACATACAAATAAACACACATATAGATACACACACTGATAAACACACATACAGATAAATACACCCAGAGCTGTGCAAACATCCCAGCCCTGATCAATCACAGCTTCCCTCTGCTCTCCACACACGCACACAGATACACACGCACACAGATACACACGCACACACAGATACACACGCACACACACAGTTACACTACTTCTTTTTAAATTGTGGCATCTTCACACACTCCAGATCTCACCTGTCTTTCTCTCCCTTCCCTGCTCTCCGCACTGAACAGCATCGCAGTGCACTGTACTGTAAACAGCCTTAAACCCTCAGCTCCTTACATCTCTAACCCTGAGCCCAGCCCCAGCCCTCAGCGCAGACTGGCCATCAACTCAGCTCACAGCACAGCACCTTTAATACCGTATTCTTATCTATGACAATTAATCATCTCACACACACAGCGCAAACCCTGAATGCTATGTATTATTGCTATTTTTTCACATTATTTTGGCATTTTTAGCTTTTTTTCACACGGATCTTATTCACACCAGCCTCCCCCCCCTCCCCACGCACACACACATTAACACACACTACTTGCTCTGCATTCAGAAAAGGAGGAACAGAGAGAGAGAGAGAGTCATTCATCCCATTCCTTCCATCTCCATCTCCACACACATAAAAAAAATTAAATGTGAAAATACTGTACCTTAAACAGACACAGTGAGTCCCGGCTCAGCTACTCGGCTCTCTTTACCCACATCTGGTGCCTCTTGTAAATTCTATTTGAGCACCGTGCTTCGGAGAATATCTCTGTGTATAAATCACAGGAGGCTGGCTGGAGGGTGCTGTGAAATCTGCAGTGCTTGGCTGATGTGCACTAGCTGTTAATTCACTCTCTGCTCACTGGCTCTCTCTCTCGCTTACTCTCTCGCTCTCTCTCTCCCTCTCTCTCACACACACACACAGAGCTGCTGTTTCTCAGTGCCCCTGCGCCAAGCTGGATTTTTATTGACATTTAAAAGAAAGTGATTAATTCAGCCTGGCTTGATTGAAAAGGTTTAGGTTTAGCACTGCAACATGGCACTTCCAGCTGGAGAAAGCTTCTCTCTCTCTCTCTCTCTCTCTCTGTGCCAGCCAGACAGACCCAAAAGCTGTACATACATGTACAATAACATGTCCACGATCACGGTGTTGGTATATATCTGTGCGGTTATGCACATCCATGTTTATGACCTGCGTTTTCAGAAACCCGGATAGAATAATTATAATAATAATAATAATCTTTTACCTTTGATAGCGCCTTATGTCACCCTCCGACCCCCCATGTCCCGGCCCTCCACCCCTCCTGATCCCAAACCTCAGCTCGGGTCCAAATCCCTGACTGTCCAGCGCCTTGGGACGTCCTCCGGATGAGAAAGGCGCCGCGTAAATGTCATTTGTTGTTGTTGTCGCATCATGTCGGCGAGACATTTCAAGGTGCTTTCCAGGATTTTACTGTCAAGTGTAGTGACTGTGTATTTTGTGGGTGAACGTGGCAGCTGATTTGCACACAGTGATGTGCCCACAAACACACGTGAAGTGAGTGATTTTATTTGGGCGATTGTCGGTCAGGACACCGGGAGAGAGAGAGAGAAACTCCCTTCACTTTAGTGCTGCGGTGTCTTTAACGTCCACCTGATCAGGGGCCAGACGGCAACTTGGTTTAACATCTCATCTGAAGTATGGTATCTCTGACAGTACACAACAACAACAAGATTTCATTTATAGAGCGCCTTTCAGGTCGGGAGGACGTCCCAAGGCGCTGGACAGTTGGGTCAGGACCCGGAGCAGGGGGGAAATGGTCAGGGTGAGGGGAGGGAGGGAGCGAGGAGGGGGTAGAGAATCGAGAGGGGAGTCTCAACTACAATAAACCACAACCACATCCCCTCAGTGCTGCGCTGGGGCGTCAGCCTGGACTGTGAGCTCAGAGTTCCTAACAGTGACACCCTACACCAGAAACTGTGCAGAAGGTGGTTGTGGGAACGGCAGAATTTAATCCTAGAAATATTTCCCCCTCATCAACTAATTTGTAATCGTAATTAAATTTGTTACGCAGTGAAAATGTTGGCTTTGTGGAGTTTATAGTTCAGCTTTGTGTCCATATAGCAAACTGTCCTTCCATGTCTTTCTCTCAGTCTCTTGTCTCTCACTCGCTTTTAGATATACATCAGGGACTGAGAGTTTACAGGAAACAAGACATCTGTCACCAGTCACATTACTTGTAGGGCATCCAGTGTCACTTTGTCAAGTGCAAGACAATTGCCCTCCTAACCCATCGCAAGGCTCCAACATCAGAGAGGTAACGAGGGGAGGGCGATGAGACGACTGAGCCACTGACAACAATTAGACTAACTCCGCAGTCTTGAAAGGGAGCATCATGGGAGGAGAGAACCTCGTACAGGTGAGTATGATTATTATTAGTAATTAGTAATATTGTTATTGATGGGTCTCAACTACAGTAAACCACAACCACACTGTGGAGTCCTGTAGCTCAGTGGTTAGAGCATTTGCCTCGCAAGCCAGAGACCTGGGTTCGATTTCCAGGAGGGCAAAACCTTGGGCAAGTTTCTGCACACACACCTGATAATAATCCCTCAAGAAAAAAAAATAATTTGGTCACTTCAATCCACGACTGTTTGTGGGACGCTGCTGTGCACAATTGGCTGCCGTGTTTCGCCCACAAAACAGTCAGTTCACTTTACAGTATATTCTTTGGGACGTCTGGAAGACATGAAAAGCGCTATATCAAATGCAAGGATTATTATTATTAATATCATCTGTCCATCTGTCTCTCTCTCTCTGTCCATTTATCTGTTGATAGTTGTGTGTGGTGTGTGTGTGTATGTATGTATGTGTGTGTGTATCTGTCTGTCTGTCTGTGCGTGTCTGTCTGTGTGTGCGTGTCTGTCTGTCTGTCTGTCTACCTGGCTGCCTTCCCCTCTTACTAACCCGTTTTGTTGTTGTGAGAAGCAATGATTGTGATGTGTGTTTAGCAATCTAATACCTTAAATTGCTTTTTTTTCCATAAAAAAAGAGACAGGAGGAAAGCGAGGATAAGGGAAATCACCCAATACACCATCAGAGCCTCACTAGTATACCAGCAGCTTCCCTGGGGAGCGGGGCGCTAGGTTGAGAGTGGGGGGGGTGGGGGAGTGTCAGTGATGTCTTATCAACAACAACACAAATTGGCAATGATGCCAGTCTAAGTCTAACCTGTTGCCTGCAGTAAGTGGTTGTGTCCCAGCTCGGGCTGATACTGATAAATACCCTTCTCTCCTCTTCTTAACAGCCTCAAGTTCCAGGGGAAATGGCTTCCGACACCTTCAGCCCAGTTCCTCATGGCTTCAGGTCCACGGCATCAAACTGCCCATATATCGGGGGCTAAATTGGCAGTAAATTGGCTCAGAGAGAGCAGGAGAGGCTGGCAAGGCGAGGGGGAATGCAGGTGTCACACTAACACAGTTAGGGACAATCAGACAGGATTGAAGCTGAAGGTAAGACACAATGTTGGGAGGATTATTGGGAGCTTTATATTACAGTTAGCTCTGAGCTCTGACCTGGGCTGCTCGGTGCTGAGGCTCAGTGAAGAGCAATGTTTAGGTCTCTCAGTTCCTCCACATTGACAGGCACGTAATCTTCAAAACAATAACTAAACATAAGCTGCCTAAAAGCACCCAGACTAATATCAGCCCATTTCCTCAGGTAACAGAGGCTTTCTGAAGAGGGGGGAGTGGGAGGGAGAAAACAGGGACCTCACTTCACATTTAGTCACTCAACCCACGGCTATTTGTGGGGACGCTGCTGTGCACAATTGGCTGCCGCGTTTCGCCCACAAAATATACAGTCACTGCACTTTACAGCATAGCTTGTGAAACGCTTTGAGACGTCTTGAAGTCATGAAAAGGATTATCATTATTAAAAGAAAAGTGTGTTGAGCATGGCAAGGTTTTGAGGGTGATAATACAAGTCAAGTTTATATTTCAAGCTAATTAATTTCTGTAATAAAAAGCGAGGAGGCTGGAAATTGGAGCAGGTTATTTCGCTGACATCACTGGCACTGAGCTCACAATCAGCCGGGCCAAATTTCCATCCCATTGAAGTGATTTCCAAGGGAAATAAAGTGCAGAAATAGAACTGTATCCTCAGTGGGGTGCTCACTCACTCGCTCACACACGTGTTGGTGATGGGGGAGGGAGGGAGCGGGGGAAGGGGGGGAGGTTGAGGTTCCGCACTCTCAAATAGAATAATAAATTAAAATAAGATCAAAAAGTAATGAGGAGCCATTTTTGAAAATAATATTAATTGGCCTCTACTTCATTACTGTATCCACAGGTGAATTAACACAGCACTCGTTGCCAGGGAAACACCCTCTTCTCTTTCCCAACGCCATGAGGAGACAGGAAGTCGGCGAGGATTAACTGATGCCACCAGCACGGAGAAGGAAACAGGCAAAGAGACGTTACTGCTCGTGGAGGCCGTAGCATAGAGGTTAGTGCAAGTTTCCTTACTCCACACCTACGCCTCTGTTTACCAGCAGCAAGTAGGGACCTAATTGTTAGTCGATTGGTGGATCGCTTTTACAGGGGTAAAAATCCCTCCATAAAAATGAAATAATAATTTGGTGACTGTTCGTGGGACACTGCTGAGCACAATTGGCTGCCGTGTTTCGCCCACAAATATACAATCAATTCACTTTACAGTATACTCTGTGATGTGCTTTGAGACGTGATAAGACGCTGTATCAAATGAGAGGATTATTATTATTACCTTTGGGGGAAACAGCAGGATGACTGAGCTGAGCTGGTGGGAGGGGAATTGAGGGGAGCCGCCCACACACACTGACGTGCAAATGTCTTACACATTACAGCGGCCTCACTGACTTGGCAATGCTTTATCTATCAGCGGAAGGCAGATGCAGAGAAATTGGCAGATGTGAAAAGTCAAAGGTCTTTCCTTTGATCCAGGCAAAGTGTAAAGGGGCTGCTTTGTGCAGCGAGTATCGCCCCCCCCACCCGGAGACTACTAAAATTCCTGTAGCTCAGTGGTTAGAGCACTCGCCTCGTAAGTGAGAGGACCAGGTTTGATTCCTGGGCAGGGAAAAACATTAGGCAAGTTTCCTTACATAAGCAATGCTGGACGAAAAAAGACCAAGGTGCATCTAGTTCACCTTCCACTTTCCTGGTGGTCGCATGCACATATGTCCCAAAATACCTGTGTGCTATATCCCATGATGTTATTCCCTAAAAGAAAACTATCTAATCTGTGTTTGAAAGATTACTGCTGGGTAAACAGAAGCATGTGTGTGTGGAGTAAGGAAACTTGCCCAATGTTTCGCCTGGCACAGGAATCGAACTTGGCTCCTCTCGCTTGCGAGGCAAATGCTCCAACCACTACACTACAGGACTCCACACTGAACTACAGGGCTGCACAGTGAAATCCTGTGCGGTACTCTGAGACATTAATGCCAGGATCCTCTTTCTGATAAAAGGTGCTGAGCCATCGGGAAGAAACTTCCAGCTATTCTTCCGTTCTCTGTGTTTTCTCAGATCCCAGAAGAACAGATTTACGTGGAGAGTTCAGTGGTGACATGGCTCAGCTGGTATTCCAATGGCTGAGAGGTATTATCATCTCGGATACAGTAATCACCCATTAAAACTTCATAAGCTTAGCCATAAGGAAGAACCTAGTGAGACCGCATCAGCTTAGCAAAGAGTAAATTGTATAGTGAGGCACCACCAGCACAGCGCTGGAGAATGGCCATTAATAGCTTAGTGACGGGGATTATATCACACACAGGGAATTTACAATGGGTTATGGCGTATGAGTTCCTTCACATCATGCGAGCGGTGCTGATAACAAGACCTCAGTCACTGTGGGGTCACAAACATCAGTTGCTACCAAATATTCCTTGACTGACACAGCCAGTGATAATGGCCTCACACCCGGGGGGAAACAAGCCAAATTTCCTTTGTTCAGAGCCCTCCTCCTCCCCTCCTCTTCTCCCCTCCTCAGATGTTAAACCGAGGTAGTGTCCGTGCCTGTTCAGGCAAGTAGGCAATGAGAAGGCAGAGGGATTGGGCTGGTTGGAGACCAGGGCTCAATACGCTGAGGGAGACATGAATGGAATTAATATCAGGACGAGGGCCTTAAAGTCAGACCACGAGGGGACTTAGCCCATGAAACCACTCATACTGCCGAAAACCTGTGTTAGATTTCCTCCTTGACCTTCTGTGTGCAAGAGCAAACAGAGATACTGTATATATATCTCTCTGTCTCTCCCCAGTGAGGACAAGTCGGGAACCACTCTCATCACATTGACCTTTCTGCTGAATTGATACTGACCTGAGGTGCGAAGGGCAATCTCAGTCCAGGCAGCTACGAGTCTATGTAGAGAGAGAGAGAGCAAGCGAGCGAGAGAGGCATCAACGGGAGAAAAGGTTGATTTAACTGCGAGGGCTGATTTAACAAACAGCTTGATGCTGAGATTGGAAGATGGTTGGAATCCATGGGAGGATGAGACCAAATGTCCCAAAGAGTCTTCAGCTGAACGCCGCCTGTTGTTGTGATCTGAAGCCAAGGATAATGATTAGGAGAAGCCTGGGGAATCCATTGAGATCAATTGGGATCAGAGTAGACTGGATCTCATGTCACCTCTCTCCCCGTCCCAGGAACAAGGTAGATTCACATTCTCTTCATCCTTCTCTCTCATTCTCTCTCCCTCCTCCCTCCCTGCGCCTGGTTTGTTTATTGCAGTGTACTTTACCATGATTTGACAGTGCGCTGCTGAACCCATTGTTATTGTATATCCAAGCCTCCCGTTATGAGCAAACCGTGAGCCGTGAAGAGAAGCAAAAAACCGTAATCAATCAGCCCATTCTTCAGGGCGATTCATCCCAGCATTACACCTTAAATTGCCTCTTTTAGCAGAGATAAAAGCATTTGAATTCTATCCCAGGCTCTGGATTGACTGTGGGCTAGGAGTCTAGATTAGCTTTTAGTAGTTTGCATTCAACACTCTTATCGTTTAACTCCCTTCACAGGAAATGTAGTCAGAAACTCTCGACCACGTTCGGATGGTTTGAGCACTCTCGAAGCGCTTTGAGACGTCTCGAAGACGTGATGAGGTGCTGTATGAAATGCAAGGATTATTATTATTATCTCCAGCCTGTGGATGATGACAGGACACTGTGTCAGTAATGCTATGACTACCTTTCCATTGACAACAACAATGCAGCCTTTCTCGCTCTCTCTCTCACAAACACACACACAAAATGAAAGAGAGAAAGAAAGAAATGATTGACCCATTGTGTCTGGGCTGCATTGATCGATACCCATTGCTTGCTAGGAAGCCCAATGACACCCATCAATCATAAGATTAAGGCCATTCTCTCAAAGCTACCGAAGCCCAACTGTTTAATTTAAAAATTTAAACAATCTAATTGATCCTTCAGTGAAATAATAGTGTTTAAAGATTGGCTGCCACGTTTCGCCCACAAAATACACAGTCACTACACGTTACAGTATATTCTGTGAAGCTCTTTAAGATGACTCGAAGATGTGATAAGGTACTATATCAAATGCAAAGATTATTATTAGTATTATTATTTCTCTGTGGATATGAATGGCTGATCATCCGCTGACTGCCTTTCGTATATTTAGCAAAAGACATTGTTTGGTGAAAGCATGAATTGTGGAGGATGGAGCATTGGCAAATCTCCAGATAATTCTTCATTCCCTAAACGCTGGCTTTCTGCCTGTTCGGAGTGGATTTGCTGACGTAACAACCACTCTCTACGTTCGAACAGTAACTCACGTTGTGAAGCCCTTCGAGACTTTGCTCTGTGATGAGGTTCTGTGACACATTATTAACCAGAGCAAAAGACAATCCTCACTCACTAGTGAGCAACATGGTGTCGGCCACTAGCAAAGCCAAGAGGCAACAACAACAAAATTCTTGTCCCAAACACAGAACTATATTGCTCTAGAGCTAACTCTGTCTATCAGAGCTTCAGATCAGTATAAATCATCACTAAGGCCTGTGCGTCACTGAGGGACGGGGAAAATGTAACGTTGGCAATCCCTTGCCAAATGGTTAACAACGCAGCCAAATGCTCTTCTGTGATTTGCTGATATTGACAGACTGTCCAATTTGCACAGCTGGCTCTCTGGTTTTGGTGAGTAATTACAATGCCGATGCCTTACTGGTTGGTTAGAGCTAATTTTGTTCAAGGTGGAATCCTCACAGTGAACAACAGCAGTAACTAACCCAGCAGCTCCTCACTGTCTCTGTCACGTCACTCCCCGGGGTGAGACTGAGCCACACACACCAACCAGGGAGGGTCTGGGTTTGCTCTGTGTGGAGCTGAGCTGATCTCAGCCCAGGTGAGCTCTCTATCTCTCTCCCCCAAGTTCTGCCGATGAACCAGGCTGGGCTGTCATCAGCAGTGAGTGCCCTGGAATACTGTGGCTCAAGAATCAGACTAGAGACCGTCACAGAGGGATGGCTCGATGCCGACATTCCATTGCCAAGTATGTAACCTTGGAGCCAGTTTTCCCGGGAGTTTGGAAGGGGTTACAGAGTGGAGGGATATAAGATCCAGCCACAGTTACTACATAACCCCCCACAGTGCCTGAACTCTCCAGCTCCCACACCTACATGGTAATCGTAAGCTCCGTGACACAAGTGAAATGAGCTGTAAATTGTAGTGATGTATATAACATTAGAGTTAGGCTGACAACCCAAAACCTCATAAACAGTCAGGGTTCCCTGATTTTACTGCAATGATACCTCAAAAGGAAGGGCTCCAATGGGACAGTTATATACTGTAGAGAGTGAAATAAGGCAGGTATCATTGTACTGTACGTCCACATCCACACACAGTGGGGAGGAGGTTAATAGTGAATTGGATTTTTCTTAACACTAAAGATCACGAGTGAGTATGTGAGAGAGAGAGAGAGATAGAGAGACTGGAGAGATTGACAGTAATGGACTTTTCTGGTGCTGAACATTTCTTGTGTACCTATCTGAGCAGACACCCGGTGCAGCTTTCAGTCACAAAAAATGACCAATTAAGTTACACTTCCCACGACAGCCCAGCAAGTTACAGTGTTCTGGCCTCCGTTCCTGGAGCTCAGCCCGGCCTGAGGTCTGAACTCAGTGACATGGGTACAGTGCGAATGCAATCTATTTGTGGTTGGTTGTGGTTGGAGAGAATTGGCTTTCAGCCAAGATACTGGGTGTGAGATGGTGAAACACTTCAGCACAACACACAGCTGTGGGAGGGAACGTGTCGGTCTGCAACACGCATGTGTCAGTCAGTGTGTAACGTGTGAGTCAGTCTGTATCACTCACATGTCAGTGTGTCACACTCAAGGCTCAGGGATTGTGGCACTCAATCCATACATCGAGTACAGAAGATATACAAAGAGAAGCAACCAATGGCTGATCAAGTCCTTCTCCAGGAGATCCTCCACCTCCTCCGTACCTATCCTCCCTCCACACCTACCCTCCCTCCACACCTACCCTCCCTCCACACCTACCCTCTCTCCACACCTACCCTCCCTCCACACCTACCCTCCCTCCACACCTACCCTCCCTCCACACCTACCCTCCCTCCACACCTACCCTCCCTCCACACCTACCCTCCCTCCACACCTACCCTCCACTACACTAGTCCCAGTACGGCCTATTTCTGTGCGTATCTCTATAAACGGCCCTACCAATCAGGTCACTCACCAAGGCGAGAGTGTCTGCAGTGCTCTCTGGCTGTCACCTGTAGGAAAACAGCACAAACATGAGAAAGAATGAAAGATTTGCATGATACAGCGTCTTATGTCAAAATATCTGAACGCTGCTCACAGGTAATTACTGGCTGTGGTGGTGCAGCTTCCCACAAACAGCCATGAGGAGAACCTCTCATTTATCTGCAGGGCGAGAGACCGAAACAAACTCCCTTCACATCACTGGTATCACACAAGTGTTATTGTCCATCTGAGCAGACAGCTGGGAGCTCTGTTTAATATCTCAGCGATGCTGCAGTGTGTGTGTGTGTTTATATATATACATAATAATCCTTGCATTTGATATGGCGGTTGATCACATCATTGAGACATCTCAAAGCGCTTCACAGGATATATTGTAAAGTGGAGTGACTGTATTTTTTGAGCAAAACGTGACAGCCAGTGCTATGCACTGGCAATTATATATACTGTACATATATCTATGCTCCTTCCCGAACTCTGCCACCTTCCTCTGATGTTCGGGGTCCCCAAGCCTTCACTTTTAGCCTAAACGTCTCTGCAATGAGGTGCGTCACTCTGTAGAAATCTCCATATGTGGGTGGCAACTCAATTCTGGTTTGAATGCTCTTGAGCACGGTGATGGGTTTCCGCATATATATCAGACCCACCCGACTGATCACAAACAGTGGTGAGGTCTTGTGATAAGAGGAGGAGAAGGTGCAGTTAGGGAGACAAGCTTGTATAGGAAGCACTAGGGGAATGCGGTGCTATTAATGATTTATAACTTTATCTCTGTTCCCTTGCCACAAAAACAGAGATGAAACTGTAAATCACTGAAACAAGACAAGTCTCAGTGTATTAAACCATTCCCGGCTATCAATAAACCTCCCCTTTAAGCTCAGAGGGATTGACTTCACAAACAAATCAATGGCACCATCTACTGTACAAGATTAGAGCACTCGGCAACAGATACTCTCACCAACAAACACACAGTCGCTCCAAATCCCAGCCGTCATGTTCGATCTGGGCTGTGCGTGTGTGTGTGGTGGGGGGGGGGTCAGTGTACTTATGTGTGGGGGGAAGGGGGGGACAGTGTGTGTTTATGGGGGGGGGACATTGTGTGTGGGGTGCAGTGTGTGTAGGGGTGTAGTGTAGGGGGGCAGTGTGTTTGTGGGGTGGGGCGTACTGTGTGTGTGGGGATGCAGTGGGGGTGGTATGTGTGAGGGGGCTGTGTGTGTTGGGGCCAGTTAGTGTGTGTTGGGGGGCAGTGTTTATGTGGGGGGGGGGAGGCTGTGTGTGAGGGGGGGCAGTGCGTGTGTGTGTGTTGGGGGGCAGTGTATGGGGGGCACAGTGTGTGTGTCTGTGTGAGGAGGAGTGTGTTTGTGCGGGTAGGAGGTCAGTGTTTGTGTGCGTGTGGGATGGGGGGGATAGCCTGCAGAATCTATCCTGAACTTTGTGTGAAGCGCTTTGAGACTCGAAGACGTGTTAAAGTGCTTTATCAAATGTAAGGATTGTTGTTATTATCTACACTTCTATACGTATTCCAAATGATCCTGTAAACACACTGATTGCTAAATCATCCCATTTATTTTTGAAGTACTCCTTTATAAAGGGGAAATCTGATAATCAATACATAAGGCTTCAATGGATAATAATATTAATCCTTGCGTTTGATATAGCACCTTATTACGTCTCAAAGCAATTCACAGGATATACTGTAAAGTGAATTGACTCGGCAATTATTTAGAGCAAAATACATTTTCATCTTTAGATTTAATATTCCATGTTTCCCCAGTCTCACTGAGCTACAAAAGCACATCATTGTTTACTCTGTGTGAATAGAAGATTTTACCATGCCAAAATTGCAATTTGTCGGTGTGGGCGTGAGTTGTAATTTCATTTCCCATCCGTCACACGTGTGAGAATAAAAATACAATAAATCATGGGAGTGTAACAGCACCTCGACAGCGAGGCTCAGGACTTATGGCTGCTTCCTGGCCCTTCTAGTCAGATTAAAGGTAGTGATGAGTAATGAGCATCTGAATATCTCACCTCAGTGGGTCACCAGCACAAAACACTAAATGAGCCAAAGACTTTTCCTGCAGAAAGACACAAAACTAAACAGTAAGTCAATCCCAGTCTGTCTCCAGTGACTCCCAGATACGATGGGGGGAGAGCACTACAATGGAGGAGCTGACCGCATCATACACTTTGATGGGAAAGAGCAGGGGGATTGGGAGTGGGTAATTAACCTCAGGTAAGGAGCTGAGTGAAAAGAACAAGGAGAGTGAACACAGTCATTAACCTGGCAGATGGCACCAGTACTTGTGGTACCAATTGTACATGATTGGGGATAGACCAGGGAGAAAGCCATTAGAGCAGTTATCCTCAATGGCGGAGTTGGTATCATGTTTTTTTAGGTCAGCCGAGTGTCTGACAAATGTGTAAACTCATCACCTTGCTTAAGAGTCTCCAAACCAAGCTGAGATTTCCACACATCCCACCTACACACTGAATTCCCAGAGATAAATTGTTGGAATGGAATGTTCTCTCTCTCTCTCTCTCTCCCTGGAGGGATGCATCCTGCTTACCTAATTCCAGTAAGTATTAGGCACAAGTTGGCAAGAGCCAAGGCTTGGGGGACCCCAGAGTGTGCATTGGGGGTAACAGCTGGAGTCTGACCAGCTAAAACTGCACAGCTTGCCATTCATATTGCTATTCATATTGCTGTCTGGCAAGCTTTCCTGCTGCTCTGTCCAGCTAAGACCACCCCTGCCCGTTAGGACTTTGGCTGCAGGGTTAACAGGAGGGTGAGTGGGGATACAATATACAGATGGGACACGACATGTCAAGCGACTGCTAGGATGGTGGAAGGCGAACTAGATGGACCTTGGTCTTCTTTGGCCAGAAAATTCTTATCACGTCTTCAAGATGCTTTGAGACGTTTCGAAGATGTGATAAAGCGCTGTATCAAATGCAATGGTTATTATTATTATAAATAATATGTCATGTTCTTACGACTCTCTGCCCCCAGTGACTGTTCTGCTGATGAGCCGGGCTGTGCCGTGCCGGGCTGTGCTGGCTGTGCTGTGCGGTGCCGGGCTGGGCTGTGCCGGACTGTGCTGTGCGGTGCCAGGCTGGGCTGTGCCAGGCTGGGCTGTGCCAGGCTGGGCTGTGCCAGGCAGTGCTGTGCCAGGCAGGGCTGTGCCGGGCTGTGCTGTGCCGGGCTGGGCTGTGCCGGGCTGGGCTG
The DNA here is from genome assembly GCF_018977255.1 of Callorhinchus milii. Classification (NCBI taxonomy): domain Eukaryota; kingdom Metazoa; phylum Chordata; class Chondrichthyes; order Chimaeriformes; family Callorhinchidae; genus Callorhinchus; species Callorhinchus milii. The sequence continues at coordinate 361,851 of NW_024704772.1, forward strand.
TGCCGGGCTGGGCTGTGCCGGGCTGGGCTGTGCCAGGCAGTGCTGTGCCGGGCTGTGCTGTGCCGGGCAGTGCTGTGCCGGGCAGTGCTGTGCCGGGCTGTGCTGTGCCGGGCAGTGCTGTGCCGGGCAGTGCTGTGCCGGGCTGTGCTGTGCCGGGCAGTGCTGTGCCGGGCTGTGCTGTGCCGGGCTGTGCTGTGCCGGGCTGTGCTGTGCCGGGCTGTGCTGTGCCGGGCAGTGCTGTGCCGGGCAGTGCTGTGCCGGGCAGTGCTGTGCCAGGCAGTGCTGTGCCGGGCAGTGCTGTGCCGGGCTGGGCTGTGCCGGGCTGGGCTGTGCCGGGCTGGGCTGTGCCGGGCTGGGCTGTGCCGGGCTGGGCTGTGCCAGGCAGTGCTGTGCCGGGCTGTGCTGTGCCAGGCAGTGCTGTGCCGGGCAGTGCTGTGCCGGGCAGTGCTGTGCCAGGCAGTGCTGTGCCGGGCAGTGCTGTGCCGGGCAGTGCTGTGCCGGGCAGTGCTGTGCCAGGCAGTGCTGTGCCGGGCAGTGCTGTGCCGGGCAGTGCTGTGCCGGGCTGGGCTGTGCCGGGCTGTGCTGTGCTGTGATCAGGAGGGTTGGGAAGCCTCAGTGCCGCTGAGCTGACGCTGGGTGGTCACCGCTGGGGGGCGCTGCCGCTGCCGTGGGTTTTTGCGGTCGCCGCGACGTGATGGCGTATGACGCCGCGGCGGTCTGGGGACCAATCGGAGGCGCGCGTCGGGTATTTTTGAAAGCGGGGCGCGAGCTGCTGACGGTTGGTCGGTCAGTCGGTCAGTCAGTCCCGGGGCGCGGCGCGAGCTGCAGCCGCCAGTCAGTCACAGTCAGTCAGTCAGTCAGACCGGGGCCATGGAGGCAGTTGGCAGCCGCTTCGCCGGCCGCTACAAGACGGCGGGGCTGGACGTGCAGGCGGTGCGGGTGAAGCAGGCCCGGCGCCGCTCCCTGTCGCAGAAGGAGAACCGCGAGCGGGTGGTGAGGCAGAGCCGCCGCTTCCTGCCGCCCCCCGGCCCGGGGCCGCCCCTGGAGGAGGAGGAGGAGGGCGCGGGGCCCGGTGGGTCTCTCTCTCTCTCTCTCACACACCTTCCTATCTCCTCTCCTCCTCCTCTGTCCTCTCGTCCTCCTGACAGCGCGGGGTGTCCGGGCCGAGCCCCACCCGCAGCCCCACCCGCAGCCCCGCGCTGGACACTCGGCCCCGACTGTGGGCCCGAGCGCTGGTACCCGGGACCCGTTTACAGCGCTGACGCTCCCGCGCCTCATCCCGTCTTCGAGGCGTCTCGGAAAGCGCTTCGCAGTATTCACTGTGCAGTGCGGTGACTGTGCTCTGTGGGCAGTGGAGTGGGACTGCGTTCTCTCACCTCACACCTGACAATACCCCCTCCAACACAACAATAAATTGCTCATTTTCTACCCCCACCGCTGTTTGTGGGACAGACATCGCTGTGGGCAATCGGCCGCCGCGTTCCGCCCACAAATATACAGTCAGTTCACTTTACAGTGTGTTCTGCGAAGCGCTTTGCGACGTCGAGAAGATATGAAAAGCGCGGATTGTTGCTGTTGTTGTTGTCGGTGCTCCTCGGGGTCGCGGTCTGGACCATACGTGGGCGTAGGTCGTGTAACACTGAGCGCCGCAGAAGGAGGGAAAATGTCATCCTTTGCATTTTAGAATCTTCGAAGGCGAAGACGTCGGTAGACTCGCGGCGAGAGATGCTGCGGCGCTACAAGGAGGACAAGCTCCTGCGCCAACTGAAGGCACAGCGCGAGAACCCGAAGCCCGTGTTCAGGGCCGGGGTTTACAGGCCCGATGCTGCACAATACCTGGAGTTGAGAACTGTGCCCCAAACCACCGAGCAATCCAAACCAAAGGTACGATAATAATAATAATAATAATAATAATCCTCGCATTTGATATAGCGCTTTTCACGTCGGGAGGACGACCCAAAGCGCTTCACAGAACACACTGTAAAGTGAATTGACTGTATATTTGTGGGTGATATGGATTACAGTGATTCTACTGGGACACGGGGTGTTATTCCATGCTGCGAAAGCGATTAGAATCCAACTAACAATAATCTTTGCATTTGATATAGTGCCTTATATTTTCGAGACATCTCAAAGCGCTTCACAGGATACACTGTTAAGTGGAGTGACTGTATATTTCCATTTTCTTCATAGACATTTCTTCCTTCTTCTCTGAGAGTCACAAGGTCCATGTCTAAGAAGCTGGAGAGCATGCTTCCTAACGAAACCAGACATGCAGTTTCTACCAAGGTAAGGTCTACCGTAGAGCTTTCACTGAGTCCGCCCAAGTCCTGGGAGCTTAATGTTTTTACTGCCGGTAGTATAGATTGGCCTGAACCACATCCATCCTTTCTATGAATGGTTTACTTTTGATGGTGGATTTGGTGAGTTGGGTCTCAAGTTTTGGAAAAGGGTCTGTTTCTGTCCACACGTTCATATTGGGTCACATAAACAGCCTGAGTGTTTACAGCACTTACAAAATTGACCCACGGCTGTTTTCCTGGGCTGAAACTTTGTTACTGCACTCCCAAGTTCTCCCATTTGAAGGTCCCAGATTTGATCTCTAGTTCCTTGATCTTTGCTGGTACGATTGTCTGGGTAATGGGACAAATAGGACTAAACTTGATTTGCTGTTCCATGGGGCAGGGAGAGCAGCAAAACTGGGCTTCAAATGGTTTACCCTACATCACTGAAGTGGGATTGTACACATTTATACAATTGTACGTATACAGTGGGCACTGCTCAGCTTCACTGGGCTCAATGATGGGAATTAAATGGAATCACCATTAACAAGTTAACCTGCATGTTGCTATGTTGTAGGTGGATTCAGTCGTAGCTCATGTAAAATCTAATCAAGGAGGTTACACACGAGGCCTTGCAGTAACCCAAGCTCAGTGCCAGCTCCCACCACCAGCAGCAGGTGCCAAGGAGAGAAAAGGTAACATTTTTAAATGTTGAATGGAATTTAGACTCTTAAAGATTTGTTACATAGAAAGTTATTTCTGGCTTTTTGTGAACGTGTCTGAAAGAAATCCCCATCTCTTGTTCTCCTTCCCACAATCAGTGACGCTTGGTGATTGTCATGTTTGTTGAGTGCTTTGAGGTAATCGTCTTAGTTAAAGCTGTTAATATTGTCTTGTTTAATAGTACTGGTAATCTGTTAAACAATAGATTGGGTATATTACTGTACTATGATGTTTGTTGCCATGTGACTAAACTCCCTCAGGCTGCTGCATTCATAAATAATTGAGTGCCACCCTTGAAGATTTCTAAATCCCTCTTCTGCCTTAACCAGAATGTTTTTTTTTTAATTTTAATTAAAAAGTGAGCGAATCAAAGAATTTATAAATATATGAATTTATAATCAAATCAGAACTATTTAGATTATTTTCGAAATGCACAAAATACAGGTTAGAACCCCGAGGGCTGCTCTGCTGTTCACTGTCAATCAAGTCCCTTGGCATATGGGCGTTTGTTAAATGGAGCAATGTTTTGTTCAACAATTATAAACTTGTTTTGAAAGGTTACTTTGTTTGCAGTTGTAATAGTGTTTTACAGTCGTGGTGTGACACTTTTCTCCCCTCTCCTAAAGGAGCTATCTATCAATGATGTTTACTGTACTATGATGTTTGTTGTCGTGTGACTAAACTCCCTCAGGTTGCTGGGATGGTGTACCGAAGAGTGGGGCAGTAGTTTAACCACAGCTAAGTTAACAGCTGGGTTCCACTCACACAAGTGGGTAGGGAGGTATTCTTCATGTGTGTCTAACATGAGCCTCAAGTGTTATTGTGAGACCATCATAGCTGTGTCAGTCTTCCCTGTTCTTGCATTGATATTCAGTTCAGTGCATTCTATAGTGGGGCTACTGAATTATGACTAAAATTCCTGAGTATCCTCTCTCTAGCCTGGAATGTTGATCAAGATTGAGGTGAAGAGTAGTGTTACAACTGAGATATGTTCAATTGTTCAATGGAAATCTACTAATAATAATTCTTGCATTGGATATAGCACCTTATCACGTTGTTGAGAAATCTCAAACGCTTCACAGAACATACTGTAAAGTGGATTGACTGTACATTTTGTTGGCAAAAATGGAGTGGATATATATTTTTTTACTTGAGTATTGTATAAGCTTTACTGGTGCCTCACAAGACAATGCCTTTATTAATAATATTATTAATTATTTTGTTTATTTTATTTATTCTGTGTTATCCATTAAAGCTCCCCACGCTGCACCCCTAAAGCCACCACAGACAAGAGGCCGGACAGAACCCAAGCCAGCCCTGAAAGTAGCAGGGCCTGTGCCAGGTAAGGAAATACAGCTCAGCATTTTGGTTGTGGTGGCAGAGATTTGAGCTCATTTTATTTCTGGTCTCTTTCCATTTAAAATCTAGCAGCATCCATAAATCCACCACAGACACGGGGACGGACAGGATTAAAGCCAATACTGAAATCTGCAGCATCTGTGCAGGGTAAGGGGGTTTAGTTCCAACAACAACAAATGACATTTGTATAGCGCCTTTCTTTTTGGGAGGAAGTCCCAAGGCACTGGACAATTGGGGATTTGGATCCGGGCAGGGGTTGGGATCAGGAGGGTAGTGGAAGAGGAGGGTCTTGAAGGAGACGAGAGAGAGCAAGGCGAATAGACTATGGGATGGTGTACCAAAGGGTGGGGTAGTTTAACCACAGCTAAGTTAACAGCTGGGGTCATTTTTAAAAGTGAACAATTGAATGAAAATAAAGTTTTAAATTATGCAAAATTAGCTGATTCCACAACAAATCTTGAAGAGTATCTTGAATGAGATTTTACTGTTTTCCTGGGGGATTTTGCCCTTACTCTGATCCTAAGAAATAATTTTAAAAATAAATAATGTTTGAAACTTTCAATATTTAAATTGGAGGTGTGCAGACCCCCATAGCCCACATTATTATTATACACAGCCAGAGATTATCAGTTTGAATTTTCCTCATTGCTTGCAGTGATCCTGATGCTGAAATTATTTTTTTCCCCCCTTTTTGAACCACTAGTCAGCGAGCCTCGAATAAGTGTGGGTAAGACTCTGAAACAAGCTGAGAAGGAAGAGAAACACTACAGAAAGCAGGTATGAATAGTCTTCTGATGCTCGTTGTCTGGGCTCACACCAGAACAATGAATGCTACTCGTTAACTGGAACTCTACCCTCAGCCAATGTTGAACCTTCAGATAGAGCTGGGAGTGAATTGAAACCAATTTGTGTCCTCACAAGAATCGATTGTTATATTTTGTAGGCTGCTCACATTCTACCTGCACAGCCAGAACCTGAAATCCTCCCTGAACCAGACAGTGCGGAGGAGATGGCAGGAGGTGCGGAGGAGATGGCAGGAGGTGCGGAGGAGATGGCGTTGCAGGCTGGTGACGGCAGACAAATACTATCTAGTGCCACCGTGTTGGCCCCTGGGGAAGTGGACAAGAAGGTCTCCTTTGCCCCTGAGAACTACGCATTCAGACCTATGACTGGATTGGCCCCATTCATTTTTACCCCATTGAGCCCCCGCCAGGCAGCCAGTTTTTTGGGAACCAGTTCCTGGGGCCCCATCGGACACAAACAGTACGTGTTAATACTAGGTCTTGCATGTTTGGCTTGTGAATTGTATTACTGTGTTTCAGCATTTCCTATCATCCCGGGGTATTTGTCCCACTACTCGACTCTCTACCCCATCCTCGCTCCCTCCCTCCCCTCACCCTGACCATTTTCCCCCCTGCTCGGGTCCTGACCCAACTGTCCAGCGCCTTGGGACGTCCTCCCGACGTGAAAGGAGCTCTATAAATGGAATCTTGTTGTAGGTGAAATCAGTTTACTGTGTGTGTGAGAGAGAGAGAGAGAGAGAGAGCGCGCGAACAGGTGATTGGGATACAGATTATAGCTCTCCAGGGAGGAGCTAACACCAGTGTAAATTTAATGGGACAGACAGCCTTGTATGGCAAATGATTGTGTGTGTGAAGAGTGTACCTGCTGTATGTTTTGTGCTGCTGTTTAGTGACTGTGAACTGAAAAGTGGCAAAGGAAGTCACCTGGCCTGAGCTGGGTGGCTTCTGGGATATGAGCTACTTCTCGGGATCTATTTCGGGTCTTTTAAATGAGAACTCCATAATCTGTGCTGCACTGAACATTTCTAATTTCCTGTGGTCGCTATGGCTGGCAACGTGTATGATGTTTTATAGTGCCATTTTACATTAATGTACATTAATATTTCTTTAGCTCTCAAATTGTGATTGCCCAGGATGCAAAACTGACCCCTGTCTGGTAAATTGGTGTAATTTGTATTTTGATTGAAATTGTGTTGTATATAACCTTCCTGTGACACTGCTGAACTGATTTTAAATTGCATTTTTTTCTTCCATTTCCCCTCCTCCCCCAGTTCTAGGGGGAATAGAATTTGTTCTCCAACAGTGTGCACAACTGTTGAAAGTAAATCAGCATTAGAAATTAACTGTGACACGAAAGGTGAAGAGCCTGCTGATATTGTTGGTAAGAGCTAAGAACATGGTTTTCCTCAAACAATTGCCTAATTCCACTGCACAACATATAATCTGAGCACCTTTACTGTCAGTTTGGGAGTGGTATAGGTCTCTCAGACAGCTACAAATCTGAACAAAGGCTTTACTTTCAGGAAATCTGAGACAACTTGATCTCTAACCGGAGCAGGGAGGAATAGTCTATAATAATAATGCTCCATGGTGTGCTTAACGAATGGCACTACATATTAGTCTTAGCATACGAATGTTAGAATGGAAGGGAGATGTCTACACAAAATATCCAACTCTAACACAGCAGTATTTATGAATTTCACCCACAAAATAGTCAATTCACTTTACAGTATATTTATGAAGCGCTATGAGACGTTTTGAAGACATGAGGCGTTATGTCAAATGCAAGGATTATTATTATTTCATGGTTGCATTTCATGAATACTAATGTCTGTTCAGTTGATGTTCCTGTACTTGGTTCTCAGTGTCTTTTCTGGATTATAATTGTAAATGTTTTCCCTAGATGACGTGGAAGCCCCTGTGTGTAGGAAACCCCAGGAGTCTCTTGCTGCAAGCCTCTCCATTGATGTGAAAGGATCAATACATGATGTGCCCTATTTCAGGTCTGCCACTATTTCCTATAATAGCATGAAGTGAGCTGCAGCCCTGGCATTGCTGCAGTGCTATTTGGGGGATATGAGGCACAGACATGATGGACTGATCGCCTATTTGTGTGTGGGATGTGTGTCATTTGGAACTTGTTTGTTCGGGTGGGCGAGGGGAGGGGTGGATTGCTGCGAAGCAGACTGAGATATTCTTGGGAAATTGAATGCACTTCTGCAAGTTAACTTTACCCATTAGAAACATTGCTCGTGAAGGCTCATTACTTGCTGATTGATATCTGTGTGCAGTGCAGTGACGCTGAGTCATCACAGTATAATACAAGTGCTATGTCATACAGCCTTAAGTGTTTTTTAAGCTATGTTGATTACGGACTAGTTCAGGGTTTTGGCAGCCAAAACGTTTACGTGCCTGGAAAAAGTAACTTGAATACTTCTCCCCATTTATTCTAATGTATTTCCCGACGTGAAAGGCGCTATGCAAATGTAATTTTGTTGTTGTTGCAGAGGAGTTATGCGTTCAGAGACTGAGAAACTCACAGCATTGTGTCAGCAGTGGGAGAGTCAGGCTGAGCTGCCAGAGGTTGCCGATAGTGGTGAGGTGGCTTTTACTTAAACTTGTATTTCTCTTTTAGAAATAAGATGCATTGGGCCCTTGTGCCAACTGAACACGTCCACTTAGCCCTACTCTCTATTTCTAATCCTTCAACCACCTTTCTACCCAAGTTGCCACTTTCCTCCTATTCCACGTGCTGGAGCAAGTTTCAATCCTCTCAGATTAAAATAATATCTCTAGGAGGAACCTTCCCCCCCCTCCACTTACTGTAGAGTCCTGGTAATGAGGTGGATGGAATTTATTAAATTGTGATTGATTTTTCATCAGTAAATGTCAGGGTCCACACCCCGCTGGAGCTATCTATCTATGATGGAACTAGTGTTATAATGAATGTTCTGTCTGGCTCCTATAGTGTCACTCGCCTCTCCAATGTGTAGGTAAGGACCTAATTCGCACAACGGTGGGACAAGCACGTCTCCTGATGGCTCAGCGCTTCAAACAGTTTCAAGGACTTATTGATGACTGTCAAATGGAGCGTGGCCAAAAGGAAGTCACCTGCACGGATCTGGATGGCTTTGGGATATGATCTACTTCCAGGTATCTGCTTTAGGGGACTTTTAAATGAGGGGAACACCAGTGGTCAATTGTTTGACCTCCCCATACTTTGTGTGCTGAACATTTCTGAACATTTAACGTTCCCTGGCCGCTTCAGTTGGAACGATAGAGCAAAACCACGCAGAAGTTGCCAGATATTAATTAGTGCGTAATGTGATTTGAAACAGTTTTTAAAAATAGTTTGAAACATGGATACAGTGCAACATTTCACCAGAACAAGCTTGCTTCAAATGTCGAGATTAGAGAAAACAAATGCAGTACACAGGAAAAATACTATCCCAGTGTCCTGTTTACTATGTAGGCCGATGTGTGTTGGGTGTGGCTTTGTTGCAAACTTATTTGGTTTGTATCTTCAGGTTGAAGATGTGAGCAAAAAGTTTGACCTTCTGAAAACCCTTCAGGAGAATGGCTGGCAGGAGCAGAGAGACGTGCCCTCATTACCTAAAAGAGTGGTCAAGGTAAGGGGGAGCGGTCTTGTGCAGGGAATCTGTTTCCTACCTATTTCCGTTGGACCCCAAAGACTTCACTGCCTTCACCGTGGTTCTTACTCTTATAAATAATACTATTCCTTGCATTTGACATAGCCCCTTATCACGTCTTCAAGATGTCTCAAAGCAAACCTGTTGTTCACCGTTTACAGTTTTAACCTAGGAGCAGGTAGTAAGTTCATTGAGAACAGGTTGGGGGCATCGCTCGGGCATGTGGGTCATTATTATATTCAACACTAAATTTAGTTTGTATGCTACGGACCCCAATATTGAGATAACATTATTTCACTTCATTCATCATGAACTTGCCTGTATTGTACTGTGTATTTTTCACGTAGCATTTATTAAGCTTGTATTTCTATTAGAAAAAAATTGCGTTGGGCAAGTCCTCTGCAGGAAAATCTGATAAAAGTGAACACATGGCCCGGAAGAGCCGTCTAGCTGAGGTAAAAGCCGCCATGAAAGCCAAACTGAAGCTGGGAGTGGACAGCTCTGAGGTGGAGAGAAATCTGAAGGAAGAAATGGTTGTGTTTGATGCCGGCTTCTTCAGAGTGGAGAGTCCTGCAAAAGTGTTCCCCAGTGAGTGATGCTTGTGCTGAACGTACTATTATAGTAGCTTGAAAAAGTACCAGTAACCTGCCTTAAAATGTTATACATTGCATAAATCTTTAACTGTCTTAATGTCCCCAACCTGGAGTATTGGCCCTGAGCCTTGGCAGAATTATATGAGTGCCTTGAAATAATAATAAACCTTGCATTTGATACAGCGCCTTATTATGTCTTCGAGACATCTCAAAGCGCTTCACAGAATATACTGTAAAGTGAATTGACTATATTTTGTGAGCAAAACGCTGCAGCCAATTGTGCACAACAGTGTCCCACAAACCGTTGTGGATTGAGTGACAATTGTTTTGTTATTACCCCCTGGAAAAGCGATACTTCAATCAATTAACAGGCATGTGGACTCAGGAAACTTGCCCAACATTTTGCCCGGTTGGGAATCGAACCCAGATTTTCTCAATTGCGAGGCGAATGCTCTAATCCCTGAGCTACAGGACTCCAGATGATGAAGTGCTAAATCCTCCATAATACAGTGCACACGTTTTGCTTTACTTTCTGCTCTTGCTCTGACTGATTGACATGATAAACAGCCAACTCAGCAGCGACCTGTGGTGCTGCCTTGTACACTGACTGAAGCTACGTTTGGAAATTCTCTTACAGAATCTCTCTTGTCACTTGTGTGTCGGAGTAGTGGGTTAGAAAAAGATCATTAAGAGGATTGTAGTGTTGCATTCAAATGCATATCAAATCTTGAATTACTTAACAGTTGTTGGCTACAGTAGGCTTTAGTAATACTACTGAACAACAGCAGAGGGCAATCCTGTGGTCGCCTCACACTTTCAGAGAAGTAAAATTTCAGAATTTAACAAGAAAATGCATGACTCTGAACTGAGCAGTTTTCTTTGTCCATATTTAAATTGTAGAGGCTTCAATTCTGACATCTTCCTCTAATTTGGTTGCCTTTCCTGGAGATAATTCTGAAACAACTTTACAGTATTCCATTAATTTCCATAATTGTCCACAATTGGCAGAAAAGACTGAGGCTTTTTCTAGCAACTCAGATGCCACCACAGAACTTTCCTTCCCTGTCTACTCCCTGGTTTCTTCTGAGCAGTTTGGATGTTATGTAAATATGAGCTGTACTGACAGTAAAGGGGCTGTGTGGCACACTTCTACAGTTGAATATCATGCATTTTTAAAGTTTTTTGGGGGTTTGTTTTTGTCCAATTCAGCGTTTACCACGTGGGCTTGCCTCAACCTTGTCTTCGGCTCATGTCGTGTTCAAACAGCTGTGATGCTGAAAATGCTGTTGCTAGCAGTTTTGAAATGCTATTAGCACTTTTTTTTCAAAAGAATGCAAAGTTGTTCCTTGTGAAACCAGTATTGTGTTAGCAGATTGATTTGAACAATTGTCTGAAGTCGGTTATTTTTGTGAGGTGTGCACATAACGATCTTTGAGCTGACAAAACCTACACAGTTCAGATTGGCCGTCTGAAGGATTCCTTCAGGCCCTGCCTTCAGTGGATGCATTTCAGGCTTTTGATTACTTTAATCGTCAGTGGAGGTTTTACAATTAGAATTATTTGGGAAAAATTTTCTTATGCTTATTTGGTGTTGTGCTAATGTACTAAGGTGCTATATCAAACACAAGGATTATGATGATTGTGGTCTGACCTCTATTTACCTGCATTCCTCCACCTTCTCTTTCCGGGCCTGATGACCTATAATAAACAGCCACACCAGCGGCTCCTGATGCACTGCGCAGCCTGTCGGATGCAGGACATGCCTTCCACGGTGCAGTAAGTTCACATTCCTTCACATCTCCCTTCATTGCTACATCTCAGTGCATCTGCACCATTTTTGCAAACCTCTGCTACCAGCTGCTTGGCGCAGTGGCTTTTTGTTCTCATCCCTGTGTGCTTGGATATCCACTGAACTATTCAAATATTAAAACTTGTCCTGAAGGTTTATTGCTTTTCTCTTAACAGGCTGCAGTAAACTGCATGAGCCCCTTTGCCTCACTGCTGACAGGGAGTGAGCAATCAAAGCTTCCACTTCAAGCCCAGGATTTGATGTCATTCAGCCCCAGTTTATCACCACAGTAATGGATGTCAACCAGGCTATCCTAATGTACCAGGCCATCCCTTCAGGTGATGGTGAAGAACGTGTACATTCGGAGGGTTTGAGAGAATCTCACAGAGAAACCATGCCATGGGGGCTGACAGTGAGGAAACGGGTAACCATGCCACAACAGATGAAGCTTTCATTTAAATATGATCATTGGGACACTTTCTAGCACATACAACTTAACTGTTTAATGTGCAGTCACTTGCTGTCAAAATTCACCAGGGGTTTTTGTTCTGTTCGTATGTTGTAAGTGGCAATAAGTGAATGGCCTTATTTCTGTATATGTAAGTGGGAATGAGGCAGGTCACTATGACTGCCCTCACTCTTGCTTACAAATGTGCAAGACCACTTACTAATTGTGTTTTTTCAAACTAGTTTATCACAAACCTGGTGTGTGTGTGTGTGCATGTGCTGTTTGAAGCCGGAGACTTGCTCAAAATGGATTTGTCATTTACTTGCCAATTTTAGCTATAGCTAATACAGATCGCAATTTATTACGGTCATGTTTTAGTCAATTAAAGGACTTATTGTACAATATGATAGTGATGCTTATAAGACCAGAATTTGTATTCTATAAAGTACATTAAGTGTGGAATTTCTTACCTATATGTTTAACAAATAAAAGTCAATCTCTTCTTTAGTTGAATGAAGGTTAAAGTGAGTGGTCATGGATTTGCTTCTGGAGGGCAGAGTGATTGACGTATATTCTTCCCCCTCTTAATTCTTCAGTTCTTGCCCAATGTCTTTCTCACCTGTGGGTAGGGAAACAATCAACCTAACTCCGTCTCTTCCTGCTTACCCGATCCCAAAGTATAAAGCGCAAGTTAACAAACATCAAGGCTTGGGGATCCTACAGCGTGGATTGAGGTACCTGTGCGCATTCTGGGAAGCTTCCCACTCTTTGTTCATCTTGGAGCACCTACCCATTAGAGCTTTGGCCAGATAGGAACAATCCCAGACTCAGTCTTCCCCGTTGCCTCTGCTTTGCGATTTCTTCCTCTCCTAAGAAACTCTGGCTGCTAATTCCCCTTTTCCATGGCCATGGATTCCTGAGGCCAATGGTTGGAGCTGTTACCTCACTGGGCCCCTACCATCACTGAACACATCCGTTCCAGAGGGCAATGGGGAGAAAGAGAAGCAAAATGTCTTAAATATATATTTTTATAGGTAAATCTCACAAGGAAACAGCTCTTGAGCATTCAATGTACTCTAGCTATCAGACAACTTTAACAAAGCTCCATCATCAAATCATTGTATTTTATTACTGTCACAGTTCATAGTCAATTACAGGTTTTATTGTGCAGAAAGCTGAGGAAATGATCTACACAAGATGGTCTGATGGCATTCGCAGGATGGGGTTTGCTGGTGATTAGGGAGGAGGGAATAATGATTGCATCGTGTTAAACTCTGTGTTTTATATATTTATAATTCCTCTTCGACCGTTCCTATCCCAACCCTCCTTGTCTACCCCCTCCCCTCATGATCCCAACCCCCAGCTCGGGTCCAAATCCCAGAGTGTCCAGCGCCTTGGAACAACAACAAGATTCCATTTATAGAGCGCCTTTCACGTTGGGAGGACGTCCCAAGGTGCTGTACAGTTGGGTCAGGACCCGAGCATTGGGGGGGAAATGGTCAGGGTGAGGAGAGGGAAGGGAGGGAGCGAGGAGGGGGTAGAGAGTCGAGAGCGGAGCTGAAGGTACGGTCAAAGAGAAAGGTCTTGAGACCGGCCTTGAAGAAGGAAAGGGAGGAAGCGGTGAAGGCACTGGGGATAGAGTTCCAGAGCCTCGGGCCTGAGAGGCTGAAGGCCCGACCACCGATGTTGGGGCGGGGGATGTGGAGCAGACCGGAGCCAGAGGAATGGAGGGTACGGGCGGGCACGTGGGGGGATAGTAGGTCAGAGAGGTAGGAGGGAGTGAGGCCGTGAATGGCCTTGTAGGTGAGGATGAGGATCTTGAAATCGGGAACGTCCTCCCGATGTGAAAGGCGTTGTGTAAATGTCATACCTGTTCAGGTAGCCATTATTAGACACCAGAAGAGATACGAGAAGGAAAATGAGTTCCTCCTCATGTCCTGACCATCAATTCTCCAAATCAGTTGGGCCATTCACCTCTTGTCTATTTGTGGAATGTTGCCATGTGTCAAAACACTGCAATTTACCTACAAAGGCTTTTGAGATATTTCAGTGATGAGGTAGGTGCTGAGGAAATGCTGGACAATACCCAGGTTCTGACCAAATAAAGCATATTCACACGTACATTTTTACGTACTTCATAGAAAACAATGTACAGGAAAACAAGTCTGACAGAATTGAACATTGCCATCATAGTTTCCATCACCTGCACCGCCCAGTCATCCCTCATACACTAATCTTACTGGCTATTCTATAGAGCCGGGAGAGATCTCGGGCTCGGATTACAGCTGTGTTTGTTTATAGGAAGGTCCAAATTAACATTTCAGCTCCAATTCTGTTGCTGAATTCTATGTGCCGGGGCTTAGGGCATTAATTGAAATGCCTGTTGGGAGCTTTGTCTTATCAGGTAGTTGATGTGGTTACCTCTCCTGTTACTGGTCATGGCAGGGTGACCGCACCTGCAGAAGCCAGTGACTGGCTTATGTTCTACTCTTGTTATAAAACCCTCTCCCACCTGCAGATTTTCCAAACATGGCTTCCACTTAAGCAATGAACAAACAGTCACTACGCTGGGGTTTGACGCTAAGCAGGAAAGGGAGAAAAGGAGACTGAAGGTAATATTCCCTTCAATAAATAATAATTTGGTCCACGATTGTTTGTGGGTCACTGCTGTGCGCAATTGGCTGCCGCGTTTTGCTCACAAAATACGCAATGAATTCACTTCACAGTATATTCCGTGAAGCGCTTTGAGATATCTTGATAACGTGATAAAAGCGCTATATTAAATGCAAGGATTATTATCATTACCAAATAGCTTGGTCAAACCGGATTGGTTTCGTTAAGAAGCCTTGTCATGTGACTTTTTTTATAATGTTTTTATATCAAAATGTCCAAAACAGGAAATGGAGCAATCTTAACAACTGCATCAGTTTCCCACTGACAACGTCTGTGTGTGTGTGTGTGTGTGTGCGCCCTTGATGTGTGACATTCACACCGTGTGATTCACGTCAGCCTGGCATCTTTACTGAGAATTAATCTGCTGTCCATTACCGGGAAATGCTATGTCCAGCGCACAGTACACTTCTAATGGCCCTCATGGGGTTGCCTTAATGAAAACAGTGTGCCGAAAATGTCTCGCAAAGGGCCACGTCTAACCCCCCCTCTTCCCTTCCCCCTCCCGGCCCCATCTTACTGTGACCTAAAAGGCTGTGATACTCACTGAAGAATGTGGCTCGATCTAATTTGAGGTTGCAATCGTAAACACAGCTATAATTTTATTGTATATTTTAATTTATTCCCTTTACTTCTCATCTATCTCCTCTGTTCTGTCCAGCTCTGAGATAAGAAAGCAGGAAGAACTCTTCATGCTCCCCACCCCCCCACCCCCACATACATGCACCACTTGCTCCTCCACCATCACTTGCTCCGAGATGTTATTCTACGTGCAGAGCTCTATAATTGCAAGTTGCTCACTGTGTGCGCAGAGGAAACCAGCCAGTCAAGCCGGAAGAATACTGCACTTCCAGTTTACCATGAGGTCTAAATGTCTGGTCGTCATCATTGTGACTTCCTTAACCAAACACAACGGATCTGCACTCAGCAAGATCCAACAAACAACCTTGATGGCCTAGACACGGAGAACCCTTTGCATTAGTGCTGTAGCATCTTCAACGTCCACTGGGACTGGTTTAACGTGTCACCTGAATTATAGCAACAACTTGCACTTATATAGCGCCCCACACTCAGCGCTGAACAGTGGCGGAGCCTGACTCAGCCGTGGGGCGGGTGGGGTAGTGGGTAGCCGTAAGCACGGTCGAACAGATAGGTGGGACTTGAAAACGGGGGGAGAGAGTGGGCAAGGCGGAGGGATTGAGGACGAATATAATAACACAAGCCAAACCCAAGCATTGTGTTAGAGTGTCAGCCCGGAGCCTGAGCAGCGAGACCACACGTTGCTGGTGCCTGATGTGAGTATGAGGTGAGCTGATGAAATGGCTCTGTGAGTCGCGTGACATCACACCCCTTCAGTAAAGACATCACTATACTCATTGTGTTGCCAACCCCACTCTCCCGCTCGTCAGCTGCCACGTTCAGACCCCAGCCAACTCTCACCACCTCCTCAAACAGAGTCTCCAGGATTATCAGGGCCAACGATACCATGGTGTGTGAACGATAGACATTTGGTGGCCAGGTGGTTTTCGTACATACACCTCTGCATCTTTTGAGTATATTTTGTGCCTCAGTTAAAAATGGTTTACATAAGCCATCCTTTCCTGGTTACATGCACACACACGCCACAAGAGGAAAATCAATGTAACCTAAATGATGTCACTCTCTGGTATGAATTGCCCGCTCACTGAGTCAGTCAGCCTCCAGTCTTCCTTCTCTGATGTGCGCACATCGCAGCTCCTTGTTTGGAAGGTCTTGTGCCATGACCTATCTGCTGTGAGACTGCCCACAGATACCTGGATTTAGCTGCATTTAGCTTGCCGGCTACTTGCCAATCACTTCAATAATATTCCTTGCACTCGACCCAGTGCCTTTCACGTCAGGAGGACATCTTGGCGCGCTTCACCTCATTTACTACGGAGTGTCGTGACTGTGTATTTTGTGGGCAAAGGCAGCCGGTGATTTGGAATGTCTCAGAAACGCATCTCGGTAGTTACTGACGCACAGTGACTCATTTATCTGTTGGGAAATGTCGCAGTCACATCGCACGCCCGCAAACAGCCACCAGGGGAATGGAGATGCTTTCTGGGGATTGTTGGCCAGGACACCCCGAGAAACTCCCTTCTCATTTTGAATATTGTCCACCTGAACCTCAGTCTAACGTCTCATCCCACAGTGCAACGTGCCCCCCCCTCAGAGTGTCTGCCAAGACTGAGCTCAAAGCCCTGAAGTGGGGCTTAAACTTAACCACAACTATTGTGTTTCAGAGGCGAGAGTGTGAATGACTGAGCCAGGCTGATGTTAATAATAAAATGGTTATGTTATCTCACACCATTATAGTATATTTTATACCATTATTATTTACAGATAATATATATGACATTATTGCAATATTTATTATATAACAAATAATAAATATGTCTGAAATGCTGTACACTTTCCAGCACCTTGGGACGTCCCCCCGAAGTGAAAGGCACTATATAAATGCAATCTGGTTGTATATACTATTATTTATACCATTTTATTATATATTATGTTTATATAGATGCTGTCCAGTGTTATATAAATGCTTGTGGTTATCTGTCATACAGTATTACTATTGTATTTAATAATGAATGATTACCATTGTATAGCATATAACCAGAGTATTATACAATAACATCCAATAGTACTCCTTGCGTTTGATATAGCGCCTTATCACGCCTTCTAGACGTCTCAAAACGCTTCACGGGAAATACTGTCAAGTGAATTGACTATATTTTGGGGGTTAATATATATATATACTTTACCATATAATATGATGCCATACATCATACATATATTTACTATATAATAATAATCTGCCAGTTTATTAGGTGTAAGTTATTGTTGCCGTTGTTTTATTGTTGTACACTATACTTATAGTATAGTAACGCCTAATAATAATAATCCCTCCAAAACAGACAACAATAATAAATTGCTCATTTTCTACCCACCGCTGTTTGTGGGACAGACATTGCTGTGAGCAATTCCGCCCACAGACATACAGTCAATTCACTTTTACAGTCTATTCTGTGAAGCGCTTTGGGACGTCGAGAAGGTGTGAGAAGCGCTGTATCAAATGCGCGGATTGTTGTTGTTGTTGTGTATATGAGGGATATATTTATTATATATATATGTGTGTGTGTGTATATGTGTGTGTGTATATGTGTGTGTGTGTGTATATGTGTGTGTGTGTTTGTGTGTATACATGTGTGTGTGCATGTGTGTGTATGTGTGTGTGTATATGTGTGTGTGTGTGTGTGTGTGTGTGTATGTGTGTGTGTATGTGTGTGTATATATGTGTGTGTATGTGTGTGTGCGCCGCTGTTGTGTTGGTATTTCGGTCGGCGGACGGTAATTGCGCCTTTAAGGGCTCCGGGGCTGCGCTGTGTATCCGGGTCCTGTGAGTGATGGCGGCGGTGTGAAGCCGAGTGTCGGTGGGTCCCTCCGGCAATCTGCCGCCATCCCCCGCCCCCGGGCCGCCGGGGGGCCCGAGCACCGGCCGGACTGCAGCCCCGGGCGGCCGGGGGGCGGGGGGGCCGGGAATGGGGGGGCGCCGGGACCCCGGGACCCCGGGAAAGGGCGGCGAAGAGAGAGAGGCCTCCGCTGTGTGTGTGTGTGTGTGTGAGAGGCGCTCTCTCTCCCTCTCCCTCATCTCTCCCTCATCCCTCCCTCTCTCTCATCCCTCTCTCCCTCATCCCTCTCTCCCTCATCCCTCTCCCTCATCCCTCCCTCTCCATAATCTCTCCCTCCCTCTCTCCCTCCCTCATCCCTCTCTCATCCCTCTCCATAATCTCTCCCTCATCCCTCCCTCCCTCATCCCTCTCTCCCTCATCCCTCTCTCATCCCTCTCCCTCATCCCTCCCTCCCTCATCCCTCTCCCTCATCCCTCTCTCTCTCCCTCCCCCTCATCCCTCCCTCCCTCATCCCTCTCTCTCTCTTCCTCCCTCATCCCTCCCTTCCCCCCTCTCCCTCCCTCTCTCTCTCCCTGTCCCTCCCTCCCCTATCCCTCTCTTCCTCTCTATCCCTCTCACTCTTTCTTTCCCTCCCTCTCTCCCTCATTCCTCCCTCCCTCTCTCTCACCCTCTCTCCCTCATTCCTCCCTCCCTCCCCCCCCCCCCCCCTCTCTCTCTCTCTCTCTCACACACTCTCTCTCTCTCTCATTGTGTTTTCAGTACAAAATAAAGATGGAGCTGAGAGTTGGCAACAAATACCGGTTGGGGAGGAAGATAGGCAGCGGCTCCTTTGGTGACATCTATTTGGGTGAGTTCCACCCCCCAATCACATCAGCTGCGCCTTGTTGTTGGGGGGGTGGGGGGGGGGGGAAGTATGTCTGTGGGGTGGGGTGTCTTTGTGTGTGTGTGAGGGAGAGTGTGTGTGTGGGGGTGAGGAGACAGAGGGAATGTCTTGGCCCTACAGCTGAAGATGCTGTTATTTCCTATATGACAATACATCCAAACCTTTTATCTCTCTCTGTGTCTCTCTCTCTCTCTCCGTCACTCTCTCTCTCTATCTCTGTCACTATCTCTCTCTATCTCTCTCTCTCTGTCACTATCTCTCTCTCTCTCTCTATCTCTCTCTCTATCGCTCTTTCATCTATGTTAAAAACGTGATTTTTACTAAATAAATCAAGTGCAGAGTTTGATTTTTTTTTCCCTTTTTTTTAATGTACGTGTAATATAACTATTATTTTGCCCACAAAATATACAGTCACTACACTTTGCAGCGTATCCTGTGAAGCGCTTTGCGACGTCTGGCAGATGTGATAGGGCGCTACGTCAAATGCCAGGATTATTATTATTTTTTGACATTTATCTTTGTGCCCTTCTATTTTTTAAACAATTGTATTTGTTTTTTTCTATATACATATATATATATGTGTGTGTGTGTGTGAAAAGCTATTGTTATATATAAAACATACACACATACAGATGTATGTATATTAACTTTAAATCTTTTTTTCTCACACGTCTGTATTTTTAAAACAACCTGATTTGTTTTTAATTGGTCTCTTTATTTTGTATATAAAACGTACGTACGTGCGTGTGTATAGACTTTATACCTTTTTCCTCCCACGCTTCCGATTTGAAAACAATTATTTGTTGTTAAGTGGTTTGTTTTATTTCTCTTATTATACTGTATATAAAATGTACTCAACCTCCTTTTTCCCACGCTCCTGTTTTTTCTGAAGACAATTTAATTTGTCAAGTGGAGTTTAATTTAGTGTTATGTGTATGACATTCCAACCATTCTCTCCTGTGTTTTATTGGGGGTGGTGGGGGGGGAATTGAAATTGTATATACATATTATACTATATAAATAAAGTATACATATATACATTAATATACATTATTCCCTTTTATTTAGATTTGCTTACGTCTAAATTTGAATATTTTTTGGTTGTTGGAGAGGAAGGAGTGAGAGAAATTAGGGTTTTTTTTTCTAAATGTTTCTAAAACAAAATGAAAACAGATGTTTAGTATTAATTGGTCTCTCGTCTGTGGTCAGAGATGGTGTTATCATAATAATAATAATAATAATAATCCTTGCATTTGATATAGCGCCTTATCACATCTTCCAGACGTCTCAAAGCGCTTTACAGTGAAGTGAATTGACTGTTATGTTCTGCAGCAAAAAATTTATATTATTTGCAATTTGTGAGTGCGTTGATTTGGGAGGTGGGGGGAAGGCTTGGCTGTCGGGTGAGTGGCTGTGTGTGTGTTGGGGGGTTGTTGGGAGGAGGAGAGAAGGGGCTTTGTTCTAATTTGCCCTATCAAAAGTTACAGAACCCGACACAGTATCTAACGTGTGTGGTGTGACGTGGGCCGGGGTACATGCAATAGTCGTCTCAGAGCTTCCTAACCTCCCAGTAGATCTGCTCCAATTCCCGATCAGAGCTTTGGAGAGCAAGAGAGAGAGAGAGAGAGAGAGACGGGGCGGGGGAATGAACCCCGGAACTCCGGAGGGGAAGAGTGACTGGGTTGCTAGTGCATTAGATGGTTCTCTTCCCTCTCTCCCACCCCACCCCAGTGTAATGGCCATTTGGTGTGTGAATTTGCCTACTGCATGATATGCAGCTCAATGTTTGATGGTCCTGAGGCGTTGCCTGGGGTCTGTGGTGGACCTCTGGGCGTGACGTGATGGCTGGGAAGCCACGGTTCTGCTCTGGAGGAGGGCTTAAACCTGACGTAAGAACACCTAAGGTAAAAATAGGTGTTTTGAGACCCTGTAGAGGTTTGTGAGGCCTCCAGGCAGAGGCAGGGTGGGGGCTGGTGCGGGGGGCACTCCCTCCCTGCTCCCAGCCCAGGAGCCAACACACAGCTATACAGACTGGTTGTAATTTGAGAGCTTGACCAGAGAGAAAGGCCTACCTGCTTGCCATCCATTGGGTCTTGGAGAAGCACTTTGGGATGTCCTCCTGACGTGAACTGCTGTGAATTTGTACTGTGATGTATTCTAGTGGATTTGCGATGAGGTGATGTTTATACGCCAGTTCTTGCAATAGTTGTGGGTCTTGAGTTAAGAACACTCGCTACCTTTAATTTTCTAATCGGAAGCGTTGGCTTGGACATGGAACCCACTGCCTGTTTGCCCAGTGGTCACTTCACTCCAACCTATTGGGGTTGGAGAGGGTTTGAGTTGGTGATGCTTGCATTTTACACAGCCGAATGCGGCAGCCGAATGCGCACGGCAGAAACAGAGATACTGGCTGTCATTTAATCGCTCTGGGGCGCCAGCCTGCGTGACGGGCTGTGTATGAGTTGTTGTTTGAGAAGCTCTGCTCTAGCCTGGGAGTGAGTGAGTGAGTGAGTGAGTGAGTGTGGAGCCTGCGAACCCGTGCATTTTACATAATGCAGCGAAGCAACGTCAGGTGATGAGGAGGGAGCCTTTGGAGAGTAGCAGATGGCTGTGAGTGTAAGCAGGCCACACGAGGGGATTGAGTGGAGTGAGAGTGTGCGTGCGTGTTGGGGAGGGCGGGGGTTCCAGGGCGCCTGCTCACACCACTCAGCTGCCCTGGGGGAACCGGTCCTTACTGACCACACGGGTTTGCCGTGGGAGGGAGAGAGGGCGGGCGGGAGGTTGTCTCCTGTCGACCCCCGCTAAGGCTCCCCTATGCTGACAGCGCACACTGCTGCGCAGTCAGGCTGTGCATTACGACACAGAGAGAGAGAGGGGAGTGTGTGTGTGTGAGGGATTACGACACCAGCCTGCAGTAACAGCAGCCGACAGGGAGGAGAGCAATTGTACTTCTGTTTTTTATATATATATATATATATATAGAGAGAGAGAGAGAGACCGGATGATAGTATGTAATATGTGTGCGCGAGTGTGTGTATGTGTGTGTGAGACGTGCAGTTTATACGTGTTCTCTGGGGTCTGTGTACCTGCCTTTATTCAGACCCACGCCTGCCCCGAAGACAGTTTGCCCTCGTGCTGCTGGCCTCTGGGATGTGTGTACTCGCCAGTCTGTTACTGCAAACCTTCAGGTGGTCAGAGGACATGTTACTGACCTACCAATGAAGTGAGAGGGACGTTAATCACAAATACTGCGTGTCTGTGTGACAGAGCAGTGTCTCGGACAGAGACAGGTTCCCGGGGGGTGTCTGACAGACACTGGCTCCAGTGCAGGGTGAGTTGGAGTCTTTGAGGGATTGACTGTGTCTCTGACTCCACAGTTGGCAGCGATGAGCTGACGGCGATGGCTGCAGTAGCTCTCCTCATCCCCTCAGCCCCTGTGGCTGTCACGGCGTGTGATTGGCAGCTGGGACTGGCTCCTGAATTCAGCAGCTCGTTGTTCTCCTCTACCCCAGAGCCCTGGGCCCTGATTGGGAAAGCTGCTGAGAGCTGAGCTGTTAGATCAGGGACTCGGACACTGGCCTGCGCGTTAATCCGCTCTCCGCTCTCCTCACCTCATCGTGCTTGAGAACGCAAAGCTTTCAATTTGGGGCTGGAGGGCGGAAGGTCGCTCTGAATAGCTGGTATTTGTTGCTGAGTGCCAGTGTTTCTGTGTTGACAAGGTGTTTATTTAACACTTGTTGTCCTTGTTTAGTTGGCACAGACTGATACAGCTTTAACATGAGAGCCTGAGCTTCAGTGGCAATGATCCCTGGCTTTCTCTCTCTCTCTCTCTCTCTCTCTCTCTCTCTCTGCCTGTCTGTGTTCAGGGTGATATGGAAAGGCTCCCTAATAGGATTTAGAAAAAGAGGGTGTTGTCTTCCCCCCCCCATCCCCATCCCCTCTCCAATTTCCCAAAGTCCTAGCCCTCCTCACCCCAAGATAAAATTGGTGAGAGTAGGGGAATGGGACTAGTTGGTAGCTCTTCAAAGAGCCAGCACAGGGAAGCTGGGCCGAATGGCCTCCTTCGGTGCTGTAAGATTCTATGTAAATTCACAACGTGGCTGCTGTGATTGCTTTTAAACAAACACACAGTCACTACACTTCACAGTGAGGCACTCTGATACGTCTCGATGACGTGCTAAGGCGCCGTGTCAAACGCGAGGATTGTCGTGCGAATGGGAGTTGTTAAAGCAGTGAATGCTGTCCAGCCAGGAGCGATGTCGCTCTGCCCTCGCTGGGCGCTTCTGTGTTGTTTGTGAAGGCAGCTGAGCAGCTGCTATCGCCGTGCGTTGGGTGTGTGAGAATGGCAGCGTCGACTCAGCCAAGTTGGCCACAGCAACAACACTGGCCTCTGTTCCCTGACAGCCGCTGGGTTTGTGCTCTGGTGGTGGCGGGGGGGGGAGTGGGGTCTTCCTGTGTTACACTGGGGAGACGCCGGGACCTCAGCTTAACACCTTCTCCTGAAAGGCAGGATTGTTTTGCTTGGTAAAAATACTGCTAGAATAATATAAAAAGCTCTGCCCCCCACCCCCTCCAACACCTGTCCTGGAGACTATGTTGTGTGTATGTGTGTGTGTATTGAATGTGTTATTTACAATGACGCTAACTCGTGGAGCTCCCACAGCTATTATCACGCCGGGAGTGTTTAGCTGAGCTGGATGACGCGAGCTGACAAGACACTATTTTGGGAGCGCTTTAAGCGAGCTGTTTGTGGGGAGTGAATGAAGGAGGAATTAGGCCCAGTTCCCCACAATGGAATACATTATGTTAATCAGACCACTGACTAACCAGCTGGAGCTTTGCTTAAATAGTATTAACAGCGTTCTGCCATGCCTGTGTGGGCAAGGAGAAAAACAGTACTCTTACATCCACCCTGTGTCAAAGCTGGGGAGACAGAGAGGGAGAGAGAGAGAGAGAGAGAGACACAATGTCAGATATACTGTTAAACTGAGCTCCCTCTCTGTGGCCTGTTTAAGGGGAACGCTAAAGATCACCATGATGTCATTCGTCAAGACAAAGGAGTTTCTTCCGGTTTCCTAACCAACGAAGTGTAGTGGCTGTGTATTTTTGTGGGGAACCCAGCAATCAATTTTGCGCACAGTGACGTCCCCGCACAGACAAACGGCCATGAAGTGAACAACTGATTTTATAGGGTGGGGGGTGGCGGAGGTTGTCGGGCAGGTCAACAGTGGGGATGGGGAGGAATGAGAAAGAGTATGCCCGGTACGGCACAACGAGGCTTGGAGCAGGCGGTGGGCCGCTGAGGGGAGCCCAGAGGAACTGGTTTCTCCAGGAACATGGAGCTAACGGATGTGTGTTTTCCAGGTGCCAATATCGCTACCGGGGAGGAGGTGGCCATCAAGCTGGAATGTGTGAAAACTAAACACCCTCAACTCCACATCGAGAGCAAGTTCTACAAGATGATGCAGGGAGGAGGTAAGCTGTCTGTCACACTGTTACCCCTGACCGCAGTGGGCAGGGGGTGGAGGTGAGCCTGGGTGGGGGGGTGCGGAGTGTATGGGGTGTAGCTTAAAGTGACCACAGGACGGACTCAGAGTGAAGAGTATTGACAACTGACATTTGCTTAATAGTAATAAATGAATCGTTGCATTTGATATAGCGCCTTATCAAGTCGCGGAGACGTCTTGAAGAGCTTCACAGAATATACTGTAAAGTGTAGTGACCGTGTATTTTGTGGGTGAAACGTGGCAGCCAATTATAACAATATAATAATCCTTGCATTCGATACAGTGCCTTATCACGCCTTCGAGACGCCTCAAAGCGCTTCAAAGGATATACTTTAAAATGTAGTGACTGTATTTTCTGGGCGAAACGTGGCAGCCAATTGCGCACAGCAGCGTCCCCACAAACAGTGAAAACAAAAACAGAAGTTGCTGGGAACACTCAGCAGGTCAGGCAGCGTCAATAGAGAAAGGAAAGTTTCGGGACCACGACCCTTCGTCAGACAGTGACTGTGAGATGTTGGGGTGACTCTCTCTCTCTCTCTGCCTGCAGTGGGGATCCCCTCTATTAAGTGGTGCGGGGCTGAAGGAGATTACAATGTGATGGTGATGGAGTTGCTGGGACCCAGCCTCGAGGATCTCTTCAACTTCTGCTCCCGCAAGTTCAGTCTGAAGACCGTGCTGCTGCTCGCAGACCAGATGGTACCAGAGCTCTCTTCCTCAACACATTGTGAAGTGCTTCACAGTCTCTACTGTCGCGGCTGAGACTTATTTTTGTAGGCAAATGTGGCAGCTATTTAAACACATCTGCGCACATATACACGTGCACGCACCGTGTGCTCCTCTTCCTTCTCTTTTCCTGCTCAGATCATGTGCTGTTCAGCTCTCTACTGGGTCCCAATGAGTTAGTGTAAAGCTGATGATGGGCCTGAGAGTTACAGTCCTTTGCTGTAACCTTGTTATCATGATCAGTGACCATATGACAGAGGCGTGTTGAAATCGCTTCACGTTTACTAACAGAGTTTGTTCAGGGGCTGGTGGAACGTGTTTAGCGTCAGTGTGGCGCAGACTGGCCTGCTGTTTAACACTGGCTGTGGTAACGCTTTGTGACTGCAGCCGCCACACGTGGGCAGGATTGCCTTGGGGAGAGAGCTTATCTTTTCAGTGTGGCTGAAATTTAAATTAAATCAAATTACTGTTGAGATCCACAGTATTACTGTCACTGGCCCTTAAGATGCAAGGTTTTCTGTTTGTTTGTGGTGTGTGTGTGTTGGGGGTAGGAGAGGGGTTAGGTATATACAGTGTGAATATGTGCATGGTGTGTGTGTGTAGATGGTGTATTGTTTGTGGCGTGTGTGTGGGAGGGTATGTGCATATACAGTGTGAGTATGTGTATTGTGTGTGTAGCGATATATATATATGTGTGTGTGTGTACGGTGTGTTGTGTGTATACGTGTGTATGGGCCACACTGACATTGCTGTGTCCTGTTCAGATCAGTCGGATCGAGTACATCCATTCGAAGAACTTCATCCACAGGGACGTGAAGCCGGACAACTTCCTGATGGGCCTGGGCAAGAAGGGCAACCTGGTGTATATCATCGACTTCGGCTTAGCCAAGAAATACCGCGATGCCCGCACTCACCAGCACATCCCGTACCGGGAGAACAAGAACCTGACCGGCACCGCCCGCTATGCCTCCATCAACACCCACCTGGGCATCGGTCAGCATCCGTCCACCCCTCACTGTGTGATTGTCTCTGCTTCTGGGGGCAGATGCTGAGCAAAGGGGTGGGGGTGGTGGGGGGGCTTCTGGAGTGTTGAGGCGTGATTTAATAACTGAAAGACAGGAAAAGGTGGGAGGAGGAGAAATGTTTTTACCCGTATTTTACTCGCATCGGGGGGACAAGCCGAGGTGCTGAACAGTCAGGGTCATTAGGACCCGATTCCGCGAGAGAGGGAGGGAGAGCCAGGGATAGATTTGAGGTTGATACCCCTCTGGGTGTAGAGTTGCTCAGTTTGTGTGTGTCGTTCCCCTCCACAGAGCAGAGCCGGCGAGATGACCTGGAGTCTCTAGGCTATGTGCTGATGTACTTTAACCTGGGATCGCTGCCCTGGCAGGGGCTCAAAGCCGCCACCAAACGGCAGAAATACGAGCGCATCAGCGAGAAAAAGATGTCAACCCCCATCGAGGTGCTGTGTAAGGGCTACTCCTGTAAGTGTTTATCCAGTCGTGTGCGCATGTGGGTGACGATGTGAGAGGCGCTGTGTAAGGGCTACTTCTGTAGGTGTTTATCCACCCCATTGAGGTGCCCCCCCCCACGTCCTGTTCCTATTAAATAGGTATTGTACATCTTTTTGTGATTTGTGAATGTCCCGCGAGTGTGTGCGCGTGTATATGCACGTGCTTATGTATATACACCTGCGCGCCTCTCATTTATCATTTGTGGCCACCAAATGGGTGTATTTTTCTGTGACTCTAATCTATTTGTGCTTTCCTTCCCATCCCCCCCCCCAGCTGAGTTTTCCACCTACCTGAACTTCTGTCGTTCCCTGCGTTTCGATGACAAACCGGATTACTCCTACCTGCGCCAGCTATTCCGGAATCTGTTCCACCGGCAAGGCTTCTCCTATGACTATGTGTTTGACTGGAACATGCTGAAGTTTGTAAGTTTTCCCTGTGGCCTCGCCTCCGCTCTCGGCCTCTCCTTTCTCTCCTGCAGTAAAACTTTAACCCACAGAGGGGTGTTTAACACCACCGCCCCCCCCCCCCCCCACACACCTTTGTGTGTGAGTTGGGGTGGGGGGAGCTGGGAAAGGAAAGATGCTGGTTTTTGGGAGGGAAATCTGTGCTTGTGTGTGTGAGCGCGCATGTCTGCGGCTATGTTTGAGTGCATGTGTGTGGGGGGAGTGTGTGTGTGAGCGCGCATGTGTGCAGGGGGGCGGGTGTGTGTGTGTGAGTGCACGTGTGTGCGGGGGTTGTGATTGAGTGCGCATGTGTGCGGCTGTGTGTTTCCTACTCGCTCTCTTTGTTCTTCAGAGAGAGGTGTATGTGATACGTTGCCCTGACTGTCTCTCTTCCCCACTTCTCTATCTCTCTCTCTCTCTCTCTCAGGGTGCTGGACGTACAGCCGAGGACTCTGAGCGGGAACGTCGGGAACATGACCGGGAGGAGCGTGTGGTGCAGACCCGCAGCTCGGCCACGCGCACGTTCCCGCCGGGAACTGGGCCCGGAGCAGGTGGCAACCGTCTACGGAACGGGCAAGAGGCTGTGCTGCCGACTCCCAACTCCCGGGCACAGCAGTCCGGTGTGTGTCTGTGTGTGTGGTGTCTGTCTTTGTCTGTGTGTGTGTCTGACAGTGTTGGGGCACGATGCCGAGTTGGGGGAGGGTGGCGGTGACTGTAGGCGCGGTTGAAGAGGAAGGTCTTCAGGTGCAACCTGAAGATAAGGAAGGAAGGGACGAGGTGAAGGGAGGGATAGAGGAAGTGTGTTCCAGGGTCTAAATAATAATAATAATCCTTGCATTTGATATAGCGCTTTTCACGTCGGGAGGACGTCCGAAAGCGCTTCACAGAACACACTGTAAAGTGAATTGACCGTATATTTGTGGGCGAACGCGGCAGCCAATTGCGCTGGAAGTGCAGCCACCGGTGGTGGAGCAGAGAGATTCATTTCAGCACAACGCGTGTGTGTGTGAGTGTGAGCTGGGGGTTAATGAGCCAGTAAAAGAGAATCCTATTAAAAGTAAATTTGTTTATTTTCCTCTTCAGCAAATACCTCGCCCAGACCCATCTCCCGGGCTGAGAGAGAGCGGAAAGTCAGCATGAGGTTACACCGAGGAGCTCCCGCCAACGTGTCCTCCTCTGATCTCACAGCACGACAGGACGCCTCCCGCATCTCAGCCTCACAGGTCACTCCCAGCTCACTCCCTAACACACTCCCCTCCCTACACAGCCTGGGTCCCTGTCGGAGAGGGAGTGGGGGGACTACCCTGTCTGTGTGCGTGTGTGTGCAGGGATGGATATGTGTGTAGGGTCTGTGTGTGTAGGAGGTAGCGTGGCGGTGTGTTTGTGCTGGGGCTGGGATGGCCTGGCACGGCATGGGCTGGGATGGGGATGGCACGGGATGGGATGGCCTGGCACTGCATGGCATGGCCTGGGATGGCCTGGGATGGCCTGGCACGGCATGGCCTGGGATGGGATGGCACGGGATGGGATGGCCTGGCACTGCATGGCCTGGCACTGCATGGCACGGCCTGGCCTGGCACGGCATGGCCTGGGATGGTCTGGCACGGCATGGGCTGGGATGGCCTGGCATGGCCTGGGATGGTCTGGGATGGCCTGGCACGGCATGGCCTGGGATGGCCTGGCACTGCACGGCATGGCCTGGCCTGGCACTGCACGGCACGGCACGGCCTGGGATGGCCTGGCACGGCACGGCATGGCCTGGATGGCCTGGCACGGCACGGCACGGCCTGGGCTATATCACTGTGAGAGGTGACTTGGACCTGAGAAATAGCTGTGCAGTTGGAGGCCGTGGCTCCTGCAGCTCAGTGGGGCCCTCAAGTGGTGGCAATCTGCCAGTGCAGCTGAGGCGCTGCAAAGTGCCAACAGGAAGAGTGCTTTGACGTGATGTTCGGCATTTTTTTCCCTCTTTGGTCCCTCCCCACCCACCCCCCACCCCATGTGGTGTCGCGGCCGAATGACCCACCGCCTGCTCTATGAAACGTTGGCGTTGCACATAAAAAACGCTCGCTCTCAGGGCGCTCACATTGGCTGCTTACAACACAAGATTATGTGTCAGCGAGTGCCACATTGTCGGAGACTCCGTCCCTCAGATGAGGTGTTAAACCGAGCTCCCCTCCCCGTCTGCCTGTTCGGGCGTCGTTAAAGATCCCGCAAAGCAAAGGGAGTTTCTCTCTCACGGTGACCTGGCTGCCAGTTTCTCCCTCTCCCGCCCTCCCCCCACCATAGTAAAATAGGTCAGTCACTCCGCAGCTGTTTGTAGAGCCTGTTCGGCTGAGCACAAATTGGCTGCTACGTTCACCCTCAAAATATTGCCCTTGAGAGGAAGGTTGTGAGGTGCTTTGAGATGTTCTGAATGCTGTGCGGAGCGTGAGTGAGGCTGTGTGTTATTGTGGCTGATGTCTCTCTCTCTCTCTCTCTCTCTGTGTCATCTGTCTGTCTGTCTGTCTGTCTGTCTCTCTCCTGTAGACCAGCATGGCCTTCGAACATGTGGCAAAGTGACTGAAGTGCTTAGACCAGCAGGTAGTTTGGTGAGTAAGTACCTATTTGCTGTCTTTGGCGGTGGGACACACAGCTGCAGTTTACAACACACATTTACATTTATATGCGCCTTCCACCTCACAAGGATATCCCAAGGCGCTTAATGCTTGCTATATTGTGCCCCGTTGTCCACCATCCTGGCAGTCGCTTGACATTAGTATTGCAAATTAGTGTTTCTAATATGTTTTAATTTCTTTAGTTGTTTTAAAAAAAAGTCACAAATTGTTTATCGTTGACCAGAACTCCAATAATAATAACGATATTCCTGCATACACTGTAAAGTAAATTGACTATACAATTTGTGGCGAAACTCGGCGGCCAATTGCGCACAGCAGTGTCCCACAAGCATTCGTGGATTGAACGACCAAACTATTTATTATTTCCCCATCTCTTTCTAGTTTAACCACGGGATCTGTAACTCCCACATAAACAGGCACAAGTGGGAGTTTGGTTTATTGTGCTTTATTACAAGGGGCTTGTTTTTGACTTGACTTGTATTTCTCTTCCCTCTTCGCCCCCCCCTCCCCCCTCCCCACAAACCAGATTCCTTCGCTGATGTTTGCCAATGGTGGGGGCGGCTTCTCCAACATTGATCACTGAAGTGGGGCCTTCAGGGAGGATATCAGACCAACGCTCGTCTAGAGATTAACTTGTTCAAGAAGTGAGGGACTAAAGGCCTCGATTTCAGTCTGAACACAACTTACAATGGTCCTGTGTCAGTCACCTCAAAATCTATTATATATACATTGTTTTTGTTCCCCCTGGTTTATTTGTTTGGGGGAGGCGGGGGGAATCTTTTCCCAGGAGAAACAACACTCCCCCCTTCCTGCTGCCCCCACCCCCACCCCCCCCCCCGCATAGAATTTTGTTCTCAGACAAACTCTCCACAAAGGGAAGTTCGGACTTCGTGCTTGGAACCTTGTAAAGAGCTTTCCACCCACGCTCCACTCCATCACCAACTTGTAAATGTCATCTGTGTGTATGTGTGTATGTGTGTGTGTGCGCGCACGCTCGCGTGTGTGTGTTCGCTTTCGCTCACACGCACGAGAGAGAGGTTTGTTTGTGCGTGTGTTTGCGCTCATACACAAGTGTTTGTGTAAGCGCGTTTGTGTGTGTGTGTGTGTACGCGCGCGCACGTACATGTGCGTGCGTGCATGCGTGTTCGTGTGCGTGCGCGCTCGTTTCCCAGCAACGCCAGTGATGGGAGGGAGTGGGTTGGGGAAAGGGTGAAGGAATAGATTGCTAAATAAAAGGGTTTGACCAAGCTCCTTTTGAACCTGCAGCAGTCTCCTTCCCAGCAAGCCCGGAAGCTGGTCCGTTGTAATTTTTTTATATATATATATACAGTATATATATGTACACGTGTATGTTACATAGGAACGGGACGCTTGACACTGACTGACTGACTGATCGACTGACTGACGTTAAGCTGCCTAGACGCTGTGCTGTAAACTAACTCTGCACTCTAGTTAATTGCAGTGTCGTCCTTAACCAGAAACTCCCTTCCTTTGCAGTGCCATGGGCTTCCCCCCCCCCTTCCACCATTGCCAGATCCCCCCACCCCCACCCCCGCCACATGCCATCCAGTGGTTGGCGAGTATCAACAACACTGCTGTGTAAAGCTCGTCTCTGTTAGTGTCCATTCGTTCACTCACCTTGTGGGGACGGAGTGAGAACATAGGATGGGGGAGGGGTTGGAATTACATTTTTAAACACCCCCCCCCCCCCCCGGTGGAAATCTCCCCCGCCCCCAAACACCGAGCTTTGCAGCAGGAAGAAATAGCAATGCAATAAACACAGGCCCACTAGAGTAGCCAGGCCTGAGTGTGTAAGTGAGTGTGAGCAGGGCCTGGTAAGCTGGCACTCGCTGTTTGTTTGGGGGTGGGGGGGGGGGGGGGTTGTCCTGCTCTGAGCTGCTCGTTGTCTTGTTAGTGTAAGGTGGGTAGGACCAGTGGTCAGGCCCCAGGCGGCTGCTCATTCCTTTACGGTGTCTATTTATTTTCTTTTTTTTTTAAAACTGGCTTTTGTGTCGTGTAATTTTTATTTTTTTTAAGGGAGAGCGAGGAGGCTCCCAGACCTGCAGATGTCTGTGTCTGTCTGTCTGTCTGTGTGTGAGTGTCTGTGTCTGTCTGTCTGTGTGTGAGTGTCTGTGTGTGAGTGTCTGTGTGTGAGTGTCTGTGTCTGTCTGTGTGTGAGTGTCTGTGTGTGTGTGTGTGTCTGTGTGTGTCTGTCTGTGTGTGAGTGTCTGTGTGTGTGTGTCTGTGTGTGTGTGTGTGTGAGTGTCTGTGTGTGAGTGTCTGTGTGTGTGTGTCTGTGTGTGTCTGTCTGTGTGTGAGTGTCTGTGTGTGAGTGTCTGTGTGAGTGTGTGTGTCTGTCTGTGTGTGAGTGTCTGTGTGTGGGTGTCTGTGTGTGAGTGTCTGTGTGTGTGTCTGTGTGTGTGTCTGTGTGTGTGTCTGTGTGTGAGTGTCTGTGTGTGTCTGTCTGTGTGTGGGTGTCTGTGTGTGGGTGTCTGTGTGTGGGTGTCTGTGTGTGGGTGTCTGTGTGTGAGTGTCTGTGTGTGAGTGTCTGTGTGTGGGTGTGTGGTGTGAGTGTCTGTGTGTGAGTGTGTGTGGTGTCTGTGTGTGTGTCTGTGTGTGAGTGTCTGTGTGTGGGTGTCTGTGTGTGGGTGTCTGTGTGTGGGTGTCTGTGTGTGGGTGTCTGTGTGTGAGTGTCTGTGTGTGAGTGTCTGTGTGTGAGTGTCTGTGTGTGTGTCTGTGTGTGAGTGTCTGTGTGTGAGTGTCTGTGTGTGTGTCTGTGTGTGAGTGTCTGTGTGTGAGTGTCTGTGTGTGTGTCTGTGTGTGAGTGTCTGTGTGTGAGTGTCTGTGTGTGAGTGTCTGTGTGTGTGTCTGTGTCTGTCTGTCTGTGTGTGAGTGTCTGTGTGTGAGTGTCTGTGTGTGAGTGCACGTGCAGAATCCTGGCAAAGAATTCAGCTCATTTATTTTATATATTTTTTAAAAAAATCTGTCCAGCTCGTTTTATTTTTACCCCCATCCCTCCCCCCCCCCCCCCCCCCCCCCCACCTCTCCCCTGTCTTTCTCCAGGCTCCGTTTCCAGGTGTCTGTTACACACTGCTCTGTGTGACAGTAAGTAACTGTGTGTGCGCACGTGTGTGTGTGTGTGTGTGTTCAATACCACTCCCCTCCCTCCCAAAACGACTCCATTCCTGCTGTAGGTCACTGCAGTCCTGATACTGACCTCTCAGCGGTCGTGAGTGGGCTTCATGATTTCCAGTGGAATTGGCTTCTTGTTGCAGTGTTCGCTGAGGAGACTCAGGCAGACAGACAGGGAATAGAATCACTAGTGTTCTCTTCTACCCCCCCCCACCCCACCCCACCCCAAAAAAAAAAAAACTTGGGATGAATGTTTCTTTCTCCCGTATCCTTTTTTTTTTTTTGCAAAAAAGGCGCTGGGATTCGGGACAACTGTGGAGCGTGAGAGGGAACTGGGCG
The DNA here is from genome assembly GCF_018977255.1 of Callorhinchus milii. Lineage (NCBI taxonomy): Eukaryota > Metazoa > Chordata > Chondrichthyes > Chimaeriformes > Callorhinchidae > Callorhinchus > Callorhinchus milii. Next base: position 394,758 of record NW_024704772.1, read on the forward strand.
TCGTGGTGTCCAGTCAGTCTCACTATGTGTGTGTGTGTGTGTTGTGAAATTCGTACCAATTCAGCTCAGCAGCCAAAGTAGCAGGAGGTGGGGGTGGGGGGTCTGTGTGTGTGTGTGTGTGTGTGTGTGTGCGTGTGTGTGACCCTGTGACTGTCCTAGTTTCGGGGTGGGGCGAGAGCGTGCATTAGCTGACTTGCCTCGCACTGTGTCAAGTGGCAACGCATCTGTCGCAGTCTCAAGTCTCTTCCCCCCCCCCCCCCCCCCACCCCCGACTGCCCTCCCTCTCTTCCACCCCCCCACCCCCGTACGCACACCTCACCAGACCTCGCCCCTCGCTGCGTTCAGTGGTATAACAATTGATGTAGGAGGGAGAGTTTACGGAATGGGCAGTAAGGCAACCTTAGACGAGCCTTTGCCACGCCCGTCCGTCTGCAACGCAACGCAGAGTGGTCTTGTGTGTGAGTTGTCGTGTGCGAGTGTGTGAGAGTTTGCCACCGTGGTCACGGTGCAGTGTCCGCCCCCCACCCCTTTTATTAGCACATGTAGCAAAATGCTCCCGACCACTGGACCATGTTCTGTGATGTAGTGTTGGGGTTGCGGGGAGGGAGGGAGAAAGAGGAGGAGAGGAGGGTGTGACGATGGAGATGGTGGGAGATGTCAGATTGAGCCACGCTTTGTGGTGGTGGTGGTGGTGGGCTGGAGTTGGGGGTGGGGGTGGGGGGGAGTGGATGGGGGTCAGTTGCTCGGGTACAGAGCTCGGAGGAGAGGGGAGGGGGTGTCCGGTCTCCCAGTGTCTGCTGTTGAGTCTTGCAGTCCGACTGACGTTCAGTTTGTAGCAGTTTCTGAAGTAGAAATTGTATGAACCCGAAAAACATTTTCTTGTTCTGTAACGTAAACACGAATGTCACTTTTCTTTTAAAATCTTAAGTGTACTAATAGCCCCCTCCCTCCCTCCCTCCCTCCCTCCCTCCCTCCCTCTCTCTCGCCCTCTTCCTCCCTCCCTCCCTCCCTCCCTCCCTCTCTCTCGCCCTCTTCCTCCCTCCCTCCCTGCCAAACAGTTTATGGGTTCTGTATTTAATCCACTAAATATTCCTAATTAAGTTATTTTTCTCCCTGTTTTGTTAACATTGGTATTTCCTCAAAATCACCTTTTTTGAGATTATTTTGTATTTGTGTAAATAGCGGAGGTTTTTTTTTTTGGATTGTAAAGTGGAAGAACTGTGGCTTCTTAGTACTGATGTTGAACAATGTAACATAGTTTTTCATTTCTGACCCAAAGTGTGGTGACGGGGTGGGGTAGGGATCGAACCGTCAGCTTGTGTGTGGGGGAGCTCTCCCCCCCCCCCACCCATGTGGAGAGGTGGGGGTTTATAGGCTGACTGTACCCAGGGGTGGAGCATTGCTACCATCAATTCAGCCTTTGCTCACCCTGTGTGTGTGTGTGTGTGTGGGGGGGGGGACGGGACGGGGGGAACGGGGGATTCTCATGACTTGATTGTGGGAGTTACAACAACATTGGACTCTCCTGATGTAGCTTATAGCACGGAGAGCGAGTGAACAAGACAGCGATGGAGGGAGCAGGCGGGGAGGGGTGGGGTGGGGAGGGGGAGGGGGTGGGGAGGTAAATCTGGGCCCGGTGTTTGACCCGGTCACACACAGGCTTCGCCCAGTGAGGAGAGACTGGAAGACGTTCGCTGTTTTGCCGTTGCCCGGGATCAGGATTGGCGCCTGATCAGGTCCCCAGTCGTGTCCATTGGGTGTGAGCGAGCGTGTGAGTGCTGTATAACCAGTCGCCTTGGGGGGTGGGGGGGGGGGGGGGGCAAAGTGAACCCCCAAAACAGGACGTCTGTCACTGAGCCAACAGAGTCCGCAACAAAGAGGGTGAGACCACCCCCCCCCCCCCAACACACACACAACACATACACACCCCAATGGGGGAAACTCCCAATGTCACCCTTACTGGTGCAGTTTGACGCTGCCCTTCCCTCCCTTTGGGAATATTCTCTGACCTATTCTGTCTCGATGTCTAATGTACAGTTCTTTATTCCTGACACTATTTAATGTTATTTACAATACAATTTAATATGGTTGTTATTTGTGTACATTTTAAAAGCTTATAAATAAAGGGACGGGGAAAAAAATGTGTGTGTAGGTTTTTTGGGGGTTGGGGGGGAGAAATACCTTTTTCTCTTCACCGCCCTCTCTATCTCTCCCTTTCCATCTCTCTACCTCTCTCCCACTCTTTCTCTTCTCACTCCCGTCCTCTAAGTCACTTGGACTTGTAAGGATTTTGAGTATTCAGACTTGTAAAGTGATGGACATCTGAGAAGAGGACACATCAGGAGCTGATGTGTGTTTTACAGCGACTGGAACATCTGTAACTGGAATTGGAACCCACTGTTAAGATGGCAACGATGTGTTTCTTACGTTTGATCCGGAGCCTTATCACGTCGTTGAGAACCTCACAGCTCTTCACAGGATTTAACTGTCGAGTACATTTGTAATCGGTAGTGCATATTAGCCGCCAGTTCTCAACCCAGCAACAGCCTCACAGACAGTGGGAAGTAAACTCCAGTGATATCTGGAGGATTGGCAGTCAGGACACCAGCCAGGAGAGAGAAACCGTCTTTGTTCGAAGAGCTTTTAATGTCCACCTGAGCCGGGCACAGTTGGGGAGTAACGGTTTAACATCTCGTCCGAAGACAGCACCTCCGACTGCATCGCTTCCCCCAACACTACGTGTGTTAGAAAGACAATCAGATTAGTCAAGTAAACTCCTCGGGGAAAATCCAGGTAAGTGCAGCGAACTGAGATGAGGAGTGTTGGTTCAGTGGATAAGTCAGTGGTGGTGAGAATGGGCGACTGAGTAATACACTTGCGGGCGGGGTTTAACCAGAGAGAGGGAGGTGATTTAACTAAAGAATGAGGGAGAGGGAAACAACAACAACAAATGACATTTATTATGTGTCATGTCAGGAAGACATCCCAAGGCGCTGGATAGTCATGGGGGTTGGGATCAGGAGGGAGGTAGGGTGGGGCAAGGAGGGTGACTGGAGGAGCGACTGAAGAGGAGGGTCTTGAAGGAGGTGAGGGACGGGGCGTTGGGATGGAGTGCCACAGGGTCCGGGCAGAAAGGGTGAAGGTTCGACCACCAATGATGGAGTGGTCCAGGCGGGGGACAGGGAGCAGAGGGGTGATCGCAGCCACAGGCTGTGTGTGAGGGACCCCAAGGTGAAGGAGCCCTTCCCTCAACCACTAGACCCCTCCTTCTCCATCTTCAGGTCGCGCCTGAAGACCTTCCTCTTTGACCTACGGTCACCTTCCCCCCCGCGCCCTCCCCCCCTCCGCCGGCTCGGCCTCGGCCATTGTTAAGGGCCCTGGGAAGCTAAGAAGGAGGTCAGTTTTGTGGGGGGGGTGGGGGTGGAGGGAGGGGAGGGGGGCAATGTGCCTTTAAGAAGCATGTCCAGTTGGAGCCATGACATCACCCTCCTGGGTGCGCATGTGTGGTCAGTGTGGGGGGGGTGTGGGGGGTGTGTGTGTGTCCCTTTAACACCGAGTTCGCAGCTCAGAGCTCAGACTCCGCAGTGATTTATATCTCTGTTCAAAAACCCCTTTGATCCCCAATGCCTTTTTTTTAAAAAAAAAACCGTATTTATTTATTTGTACTGTGCATTTCTCTCTTTAGCTGTTGTTTGTGCCTTTCTCTCTCTCTCTCTCTCTCTCCTCCTCTCCTCTCCTCCTCTCCTCTCCTCCCCCTCAGGCTTTCCTCATTGTTTTCCAGGACAGTTTGATTTGGAGACAGAGAGGAGAGAGAGAGACTCTCTCACACACAGATATATATATATATATACACACACACACACACACAAGAGGCTTCTGGCAGTGAGGGGCAGAGTGTGAGAGAGGAGAGAGAGGAGGGAGAGAGGGAGAGGACATGCCGAGGTAAGCAGAGCCACAACTTTTACTTGGAATTGTATGTGTGCAAATGTTTTTTCCCCCAAAAAAGATTGTTTTAATGCAAGAAAATACAATAGGAAAGAGATCGTTTGTGTATAAACTGTTTTGCACGAATGAATAAAAAGGCACTCTGTTTTATTGCTGCTCCTGTCCCCCCCCCCCACTCCCCCCCCCCCACTGCCCCCCACTCCCCCCCCATTCCCCCCCACTCCCCCCCACTCCCCCCGAAAAAAAATCGAAAGGCTTTGCAGAGAATTTCCTCACTGCCTTTGACTTGTACGGTTCACCATTTTTAGTAGTGTTTTTTTTTGCAGATTGAATTTTAGTCTCTGTGTGTGTGTCTCTGTGTGTGTGTGTCTCTGTGTGTGTGTCTCTGTGTGTGTGTCTGTGTGTCTGTGTGTGAGTGTGTGTGTGTCTGTGTGTGTGTGTGTCTGTGTGTGTGTGTGTGTGTGTGTCTGTGTCTGTGTGTGTCTGTGTGTCTGTGTCTGTCTGTGTGTGTCTGTGTGTGTGTGTGTATGTCTGTGTGTGTGTCTGTGTGTGTGTCTGTGTGTGTGTGTGTGTGTCTGTGTGTGTGTCTGTGTGTGTGTGTCTGTGTGTGTGTGTGTGTGTGTCTCTGTGTGTCTGTGTGTGTGTCTGTGTGTGTGTATAAACTTGTCTCTCACTCTCTTCCAGGTTAGAAATACAGAGGTTGGGAGTTTTTGGTTTTGTGTATATATAAGAAAGAAAATTGATTTACGGCACTATTTATATATCTATATATCTCACAGTGCTGAGGTTTACACTGTTTAAAACAGGAGGGAGGGAGAGGGATGGGGGAGAGAGAGAGAGAGAGTGGGGGGAATGTTTCAGACAGTGTGGGGTTGTGTGTGAGGGTTCGTGGCCTTCCCCCCACCCCACAGGCTGTGTGTGAGGTTCTGCTGCAGTGCAAATCCAGTCGGTGTTTAGTAACCTAATTTAGGGGAGAGACAGAGAGAGAGAACGATTTATACATCTGTGTGTGTGTTTGTGCTTTTTCCTGCATGTTTCTGTGTGTGCGTGTGTGCTGGCACTGTGTGTGTGCTGGCACTGTGTGTGCGTGTGTGCTCGCACTGTGTGTGCGCGTGTGCTCGCACTGTGTGTGCGCGTGTGCTCGCACTGTGTGTGCGTGTGTGCTGGCACTGTGTGTGCGTGTGTGCTGGCACTGTGTGTGCGTGTGTGCTTGCACTGTGTGTGCGTGTGTGCTGGCACTGTGTGTGTGCGTGTGTGCTCGCACTGTGTGTGTGCTGGCACTGTGTGTGTGCGTGTGTGCTCGCACTGTGTGTGTGCTGGCACTGTGTGTGTGCTTGCACTGTGTGTGTGCGTGTGTGCTGGCACTGTGTGTGTGCGTGTGTGCTCGCACTGTGTGTGTGCTGGCACTGTGTGTGTGCTTGCACTGTGTGTGTGCGTGTGTGCTGGCACTGTGTGTGTGCGTGTGTGCTCGCACTGTGTGTGTGCTGGCACTGTGTGTGTGCTTGCACTGTGTGTGTGTGCTTGCACTGTATGTGTGCGTGTGTGCTGGCACTGTGTGTGTGCGTGTGTGCTGGCACTGTATGTGCGTGTGTGCTGGCACTGTGCGTGTGTGCTGGCACTGTGTGTGCGTGTGTGCTGGCACTGTGTGTGTGTTTGCACTGTGTGTGTGCGTGTGTGCTGGCACTGTGTGCGTGTACTGTGTGTGTGCGTGTGCTGGCTCTGTGTGCGTGTACTGTGTGTGTGCGTGTGCTGGCTCTGTGTGCGTGTACTGTGTGTGTGCGTGTGCTGGCTCTGTGTGCGTGTGTGCTGCATGAATCATTTTTATGCTGTATTATTGTCGTTCTGTCACCCATCATTGTAAAATTTATAGTTTGCACACCTCTGTCTCGAGGAGTTAGCGGAGAGTTTATCAGTTTCTCCATCACACACAACACACAGCACAGCAAGAACATGGAACGTTTGCTTACAGTGTAGTGACTGTTTTGCGAGCGAACACAACAGTCAATTTGCACACAGCAATGTCCCCCCCCCCCCCCCCATTAACGCTTGTGCCGTGGCAGAAAGTTGTGGGTTCAAGCCACCGTGCGGGGGAGGGAGGGGGAAGAGGGGAGTTCCCCACCCCCCCACGGTATCCTGGCTGGCAATCCCTCCCCCTCCGATAGAGCAGGTGTTTGCAGGCGCAGCGGTGGCTGTGTGTAGGTGGAGCGGACACGCACACAGGTGACTGACTGAGTGAGTGGAGTCTGTGTGTTATTTACTGCTCTGTGGGTGAAGATGAACAGCATTGTCCTGGGAATTCAATCTTTTCCGCTGTTTGTGTTCGGAGTCTCGGTGTTCCCGGCTCTGGCTCTCGTCACGGCACAGAAACGGACCGTTCAGCCCAGACCAGTCCAGTCCGGTGGTTAATAATCCTGGATTTTTTTTGCGGGATGCGTTCGGCACCGTCACGGCGCTGAGACGCCTCACAGTCCTTCACGGAACGTACCGTAAAGTGGAGTGACTGGATTTTTTTTGTAAAGTGTAGTGTCTGTGCGTCTGTAGGCGGACACAGGGAAAGGCCTTAGGGTCTTTGCCTCAAAGACCATCATTGGATATGCGCTCACTCTTCCCCCCCCCCCCCCACCCCTCTCTCTCTACTGTAAGCGCTTCTCAGATGCCACCCTGTTTGGAGGGAGTTAAATAAGTGCAAGTTATTGTTGTACTCTCTCTCTCTCTCTCTCTCTCTCTCCCCTCTCCCCGTCTCCTCTCTCTCCCCTCTCCCTATCTCTGTCTCCTCCTGTAGAGACCGCTTGGCTCAGCATCAATTGCTGACGTGGAGGAATGTCTCTGTCTCTCTCTCTGTGTATAACAGACGGCCTTGACACAGTGAATGAATCTGCCTGTGACCTCCCCCCCCCCCCCCCCCCCCCCCCCCCGCCCCCCCCCCCGCCCTCGCTTCCCGGACACACAGCAAACTGAACTGGGGGCAAAATAAACAGCTCCCCCCACATTACTGTCTACTGACGTTTTACACCCTCCGACACAGTCAACAATCTTTACGTTAGTCGCCCCCTCCTCTCCCCCCTGCCCCCCCAACCCCTCCACGTGATCTCTCTCACTCTCCTCAGCATAACATCCACCTCTCTCCCCCCCTCCGCCTCTCTCTCTCCATCTCCCCCATGCCCCCCCCTCCCTCTGAGAACACACTGGAGTCTCTCTTTCTCTGCCCGGCCCAGTGTGTGGGGAGGGGGCTGTCTGTACACATACTGTCAGCCCCAAACACACTTCGGCTCAGTGTCGAGCTCTGGCACTGTGAAGCGCTCTGGGACCCCTACCCTGTGTCGTTGAGACATCCTGCTGAAGGGAGAGGCGGTGTGTTAGATCAAGTCAGGGCTGTTATGTCCAGTCTGTGCCGGGGTTTATGCCCCACCACACGCTGAGGGGAGGTGTGGGGTGGGGGGGGGGGGGGGGTTCAGGCTGCTGTAACATTCCCCATTGTGAGGCTGAGTTGGGAAAGTTTCCAGGATTTGGCCGGGAGCCACGGAGCCTGGTATCTGGGCGGTGAGATTCCCCACGTCAGCTTTTCCTCATCAGCCGGGAGCTCGCTCGCCCGCTCTCGCTCACTTTTCCTCTCTCACTTGTGCTTACATTCTCATTTTCTCTCACACACTCTTTCTATCACTCACACGTTCCCCCCTTTACTTTCTCTCCTCTCTCTCTCTCTCTCTCTCTCTCCCTCTTTCTCTCTTTCTGTTCTGTATTTCGCCCACAAAGTACAGTCACTTCGCTTTACAGTGACTTCCTGTGAAGCGCTTTGAGAAGTCTCGAAGACGTGATGAGGCGCTTTAACAAATGCAAGGATTATTATTATTATTATCTCACTTACTCTCTGTTCTCTCTCCCTCTCACACACCCCCTCACTCTCACTTTCTCTCTCCCACACCCCCACCCTTCGCTCACACTCCCTTTCTCACACTCTTACACATCTCTCTCTCTCTCCCCCAGATGACTGAGGCGAGTGTGCCCTCAGGTTCGAGGTTACACGTGTTGTCTGGGGTGATGTCAGCCCCAGAGCCGGGCCCCACCATCAGCACCCCCACAGCGGGAGGGGGGGCCAACGTGTCATGGCTGCCAGACCCCCCCACCGCGGTGCAGGAGCCCATCTTCCTGATGACCACAGCTGCTCAGGGCGTCTCTGGCCTGTTTGTGTGGGCGGCTCTGCTCATCACCTGTCACCAGGTACACACTTAACCGACGAGATGGAAACGGGTGAGGGGTGGGGGTGGGGGGGGGAGGTAAATAATGTGCGCCGCATGGTCTCCCTCTGTGCTAAAGGTCTGTATTCCCCCCAAAGTTCCGTCTCTCTCTGTCTCTCTGTGTGTCTCTGTCTCTCTCTCTCTCTCTCTCTCTCTCTCTCTGTGTCTCTGTCTCTCTCTCTCTCTGTGTCTCTGTCTCTCTCTCTCTCTGTGTCTCTGTCTCTCGCTCTGGTGTGTCTCTCTGTGTGTCTCTGTCTTTCTCTCTCTGTCTCTGTCTGTGTGTCTCTGTCTCTCTCTCTCTCTCTCTTTCTCTCTCTCCTCTCTCTCTCTGTGTCTCTGTCTCTCTCTCTCTCTCTCTGTGTCTCTGTCTCTCTCTCTGTGTCTCTGTCTCTCTCTCTCTCTCTCTGTGTCTCTCTCTCTCTCTCTGTGTCTCTGTCTCTCTCTCTGTGTCTCTCTCTCTCTCTCTGTGTCTCTCTCTCTCTCTCTGTGTCTCTCTCTCTCTCTCTCTCTCTGTGTCTCTCTCTCTCTCTCTCTCTCTCTGTCTCTCTCGTCTCTCTCTCTCTCTCTCTGTTCTCTCTCTCTCTCTCTCTCTGTGTCTCTGTCTCTCTCTCTCTCTGTGTGCTGTGCTGTGCTGAGGTGCTCTGCGGAGCTGACGTGAGCACCAGAGAGTTTGTTGCTTAGAAACTGCCTCAATGGCAACAGGTGGACCGTAAGGTCCAGGCTTAGTGACGTGCTTAGTGTGTGAGCCACTGCGTGTGTCTTTAGCGCGTTTATCTCTGTGTGTGTCTCTTTAGCATCTGAGCCTCTGCATGTCTCTAGCGTGTTTAGCTCTGCGTGTGTCTTTAGCATGTTTAGCTCTGCGTGTCACTTTAGCGTGTGAGCCACTGCGTGTCTTTAGCGTGTGAGCCTCTGTATGTGTCTAGCGTGTTTAGCTCTGGGTGTCACTTTAGTGTGTGAGCCACTGCGTGTGTCTTCAGCGTGTGTTTCTCGTGACAGATCTACATGCACCTGCGCCATTACAGCTCCCCTAACGAGCAGCGCTACATCGTGAGGATCTTGTTCATCGTCCCCATCTACGCCTCTGACTCCTGGCTCAGCCTTCTCTTCTTCACCAACGATCAGTACTATGTCTACTTCGACACCATCAGGGACTGCTACGAGGGTGAGCGTGGAGTGGGGGGGTCTGTCGAGAGGGGGGTTAACAATACTATAGTGGGAGGTGGTCAGTGTGTTGGGAGTATGTGTGTGAGTGTTGTGTTGAGATTGCGTCGACCCACGGCTGTTTGTGGGGACGCTGCTGTGCACAATCGGCTGCTGCGTTTCGCCCACAACATAGTCACTGCTCTTTACAGTACAGACTGTAAAGCGCTTTGAGACGTCTCGAAGACCCGATAAGGCGCTGCGTCAAATCCAAGGTTTATCATTATTATTTGTAGCTCAACTCCATTTACCTGCCCTTTGCCCCATATCCCTCGATCCCCTAACAAACGTCTATCCACCTCAGTCAGGAAAATTTGAATGGGTCCGACCATAATCCATAGCCTTTTGACATTTTAACCTTTTTTACACAGCGCCTTTCACATCCAACCAGTCTGACAGCTCCACACAAAGACAGACCAGGGGAGACTGGGTGGGGTGGGGGGTTTGCTAAGCAGCCAGAGACATGGGGGTGGTGAGGGGTTGCTGGGGGAGGCGGTGGGGGTGGGATGTGGGGGGGAAGCAGTTTTAATAACAGGACGAGGATCTTGGAAGTCAAGTGACTGCGAGCCAGTGGAGCCCGACGAGGGTAAGGGAACGATGGGTGTGCAGAACACGCATATACATAGAAACACACACGCACAGAACACACTCATACACGCGTGTGTCCAGCTTGTTGTATGTCCAATGTGACAGAGGATGTTTTCTCAGCTCCTGTCCCTGTTTCCTGCACCTAAACTGTAATTACCCCCAGGGCTCAGTGTCCCAGTGTTTCCATGTCACTGAGTGACTCAGGCTTGGAACCATTATCTAAACGTCTTCTTATTAATTATTGACCTCTCACCTCACACGCACGAACATGCACAAACACGCACACGAACACACTCGCACACACACACACACACACACACACGATAATTATTGTGTACGCAAAGGTTCTCTTCAATTATTTATTACAGCCTCAAACTTTGTGCTTAGCTCTAAAATAAAAAATAATCCTGGCATTTGATGTAGCGTCTCATTACCTCTTCGAGACGTCTCAAAGGGCTTCACAGAATGTACTGTAAAGTAAATTGACTATTTTATGAATGAAAAGCTCTGCACTGTGTGTGTGTCTCTCTCTCTCTCTCTCTCTGTATCAGGGTGTGTGTGTGTCTCTCCGTATCAGGGTGTGTGTGTCTCTCTGTATCAGGGTGTGTGTGTGTCTCTCTCTCTGTGTATCAGGGTGTGTGTGTCTCTCTCTCTCTCTGTATCAGGGTGTGTGTGTCTCTCTCTCTCTCTGTATCTGGGTGTGTGTGTGTGTCTCTCTCTCTCTGTGTATCAGGGTGTGTGTGTCTCTCTCTCTCTCTGTATCTGGGTGTGTGTGTGTGTCTCTCTCTCTCTGTGTATCAGGGTGTGTGTGTGTGTGTCTCTCTCTCTCTCCCTCTCTCTGTGTCTCTCTGTTTTGAAGTGTGTATGTCTCTCTCTCTCTCTCTCTCTCTGTGTATCGTTGTGTGTGTTGGGGAGCTGGGTATCAGGGTGATACACGCTCTGGTCTCCTGCTCAGTTTGGGAGCAGGGGCAGTGAACGCGTGAGATGTACAAGTCATACTGACCTGTAGTTTCTCTTTCTCTCACAGCGTTTGTGATCTATAACTTCCTCAGCCTGTGTTACGAGTACCTGGGAGGGGAGAGCACCATTATGGCCGAGATCCGCGGGAAACCCATCGAGTGAGTGTCAGGGGGAAGAGGTGGGGCTGATGTGCTAAGAGAGTGAGGGGCTCCCTGTGTGGAGCTCTGTAGCCTGTGTGTGTGTGTGTGTCACTGTGCGCGTGCTTGTACGTGTGTCGCTGTGCGAGTGTGTGTCGCTGTGCGAGTGTGTGTCGCTGTGCGAGTGTGTGTCGCTGCGTGTGTTGATGTGCGAGCCCTGTGAGAGTGTGTGAGAGAGTGTGTGTGTGTGTGTGTGTGTCGATGTGCGGAGCCCTGTAACTTGGTGTGTGTGTAAAACAGGTCCAGCTGTGTGTACGGCACCTGCTGTCTCTGGGGAAAGACTTATTCCATCGGCTTCCTGCGCTTCTGTAAACAGGTAACGTCACACCTCTCTCTCTGTGTCACTCTCACCATCTCTCTCTCTCTGTCTACCTCTCCTCTCTATGCGTCAAACTCTCACCATCTCTCTCTCTCTGCATCTCATTCTCACCATCTCTCCCTGTCTTTCTCTCTCTCTCATGCTCTCTCTTTCTGTCTCTGTCTCATTCTGACCATCTTACCCTCTCTCTCTCTCTCTCTCTCTCACTCACACACTCTCTCTCTCTCTCACTCACACACTCTCTCTCTCTCTCTCTCTCCCCCCCCCGCCCCCCAGGCCACGCTGCAGTTTTGTGTAGTGAAGCCGATCATGGCTGTCATCACCGTCATCCTCCAGGCTTTTGGCAAATACCGGGACGGTGACTTCAAGTAAGAATTCCTCCCCCCCACCCCTCCCTGTCCCCTAAGTCTCCTCCTCCTCCCCCCCACCCCCCCACCGAGTCTCCATCCTCTTCCTCTCCCCCCCACCCTTGCCCCCCAAGTCTCCATCAGCCTCCTCTCTTTCCTGTCTCAGGGTTGGGGAGGGGGGTGGGGGGGGGGGGGTTGGGGGGAATCGAGGAACAGATTGTATTTGGGTATTCTGTCAACTTTGACCTCGATGATTGGATGACACTAACTGTACCGAGAATGTAGATCAGTTTGTGATTATTATTATTGTTGCTGTTATTGGGGGGTAGACAGCCATTGGCTGCACTGATGGCCTCTCATTCCCCCCCCCCCCCCCCCCCCAGTGTGGCCAGCGGCTATCTCTACGCCGTCATCATCTACAACGTGTCGGTCAGCCTGGCCCTCTACGCTCTCTTCCTCTTCTACTTCGCCACCAGGGACCTGCTCAGCCCCTACAGCCCTCTCCTCAAGTTCTTCATGGTCAAGTCTGTCATCTTCCTCTCCTTCTGGCAAGGTCAGTGTGTGTGTGTGTGGGGTCGGGGGACGGGGGTGGGGTCTGTCTCCGTCTGTCTGTATGTGTGTCTCTCTCTCTGTATGTGTATCTGTGTGTGTGTCTCTCTTCCTGTGTGTGTGTGTGTGTGTCTGAGTGTGTGTGTAAGTGGGTAAGTGTGTGTGCGTCGAATCCCTGTTGAATCACAGTGAGCGCTATGGGTGAAGGATGTGTTGAGAGCGCCCTCCGTTGGCAGATGCCAACATGACCAGAGAGGCCAGGGCTCCATTTTGGATTTACTTTGTGGCCGTCATGTCAGAGAGGCCTTGTTACACCAGACACAGGGGATGGGGGAAGAGAGGAGGAGGGGGAGAACTGTCTCTTGCTCTGCCCCCACCTCCGCAAACCTGCACCCCAAAATGTAACCCAAAGCCTGAGGTGATTATTTGTACAGGAACAGTCTACTGTATATTCCATCTCAAACACTACACAGTCACTACACTGAACAGTAAAACTGTGTGTGTGAGGCACGTTGAGGTGTCCTGAGCTGTCCTGTTTGTGTGTTTGTCTGAGTAGGGGCGGGAGAGAGTGAGAGAGGCACAGAGAGAGAATGTGAGACACACTCGCACAGAGGGAGAGAGTGTGAGACACACATACATAGAGAGGGAGAGAGTGTGAGACACACATACACACAGAGGGAGAGAGTGTGAGACACACACACACACAAACACACAGGGAGAGTGAGACACACACACACACACAGAGGGAGAGTGAGACACACACACACACACACAGGGAGAGTGTGAGACACACACACACACACAGAGGGAGAGTGTGAGACACACACACAAACACACGGGGAGTGTGAGACACACACGCACACACAGGGAGAGTGAGACACACACACACACAGAGGGAGAGTGTGAGACACACACACAGAGGGAGGAGTGAGACACACACACACACACAAGCGAGCGAGAGACACAGGAGATAAAAACACACACGCAGACAGAAACACTCACACATACACAGACAGAGAGACACAGACGCACAGGGACGGGGGCTGTTGTTTGCCGAGTGTCTGATGCTCTCGCTCTCTCTCTCTCCCTCGGTTGGCCAGGAATGCTGCTGGCCATCCTGGAGAAGTGCGGTGCCATCCCCAAGATCGAGTCGGCCGAGGTGTCCGTGGGGGAGGGCACGGTGGCCGCTGGCTACCAGAACTTCATCACCTGCATCGAGATGTTCTTTGCTGCCATCGCTCTGCGCCATGCCTTCACCTACACTGTGTACATGGACAAGAGGCTGGACTGCCAAGGTACTGCCCCCTCACCCGGGCCAGCGCCCCACCTCACCCGGGCCGCGCCCCACCCCTCCCTAACCCGCTCCCCCTCACTTCCTGACCTCTGACTCCCAACCCCCCCCCCCCCGCCCGCACACCTCATGTCAGGGACTGAGCTCACGCTGGGGTTAATGGGGGGGGGAGAGGGGCAAAGCACCACATTTTCTTAAGCACGTCACGCCCTTCAGATAAGGTATTAAACCAGCCTCTGTGTGGGTGTGTGTGGGGGGGTGTCGGTGTGTGTGTGTGGGGGGGTGTCGGTGTGTGTGGGGGGTAATATCACTTGCTGTTGTTGCACAGTTTTGCCTTTTGCTTGTATTTCTTATGTGTAACGTGCAGACTGCCAGTGCTCAGTCTCTCTCTCTCTCTCTCTCTTGCTTTTCTTCTCTCTCTCTCTCTCTCGCTGCCTGTCACTGGCCGGGGACCAGCCACCGCGTACAGCCCCTATGGTAGGCACCTTCCTCACCGCTTCACTGCCAGCACCTCCCCTCCTCCAGTCATTTACTGCGTGCGCCTCTGTGTGTGCATGCGTGTGCGCCTCTGTGTGTGCGTGCATGTATGTTCCTGTGTGCGCGTGCGCCTCTGTGCGTGTGTGAGGTTTGCCAGTAAGATTCTGTGTGTGTGTGTGTGTATATATATATATATATATATACAGGCCCACTGCTGTGGCTGTATTTGCTGGGAATCTCTGAAATGTTTTGACTTGGAAAGGCACGAGAAAAATGCGAGTGGTTTCTCCCTTCACAATGAGTTACTGATTGTCACAGTCTCTGGTTACTGCACTGACTCCACCATCATCTTCACACAGCGTGTGTGTGTGTGTGGGCTGCCATTAATCCCTCTTCCTCTCTCTAATTGTCTGCGTCTCTTCTCCTCTCACTCCCCCCCACCCCACCCCTACCTCTCTCCCCCCCCCCCCCCCCATCTCCAGGCCGCCGAGCCCCTATGAAGAGCATCTCGAGCAGCCTGAAGGAGACGATGAACCCTCAGGACATTGTGCAAGACGCCATCCATAACTTCTCCCCAGCCTATCAGCAGTACACACAGCAGTGCACCCTGGAACACGAGCCCTCCCACCCCCAGGCCGGCTACCCCCCACCACCACCCCGCAGCCGTGCCCACCGCGACACCGAGAAAACCCTCCTACTCAGCTCTGACGATGAGTTCTAGCCGTGGCTCAGGCTCTGATGTCGGGGTACGTGTGGGCAGTGACCAGTATAAGAACTAAACGAAGGGTTCATTTGGGTTCTGTGTCCCTCAGTCCTGTGCCTTTCTCCCGGGGGGTAAGGGGGTGGGTGGGGGCGGGTGTGGCAGGGTGAGAAACTGACCCTAACCAACAACCAACCGCTCCCATGTTCCAGCACCACTTCGGTCAAGTTGCATGTGTGAGTGTGCTATCTGTCACAGGGTATGTGTTTCTGTGCGCGTGTGTGTGTGCTGTCTTATAGGTTGTGTGGGTGTGTGTGCGTGTGTGTGCTGTCTGTCACAGGCTGTGAGTGTGCGTGCTGGGCGGTGTCTGTGTGCTGTCTGTTACAGGCTGTGTGTGTGTGCACACGCTGGCCTGCGTGTGTGCTGTCTGTTACAGGCTGTGTGTGTGTGCTGTCTGTTACACGGTGTGTGTGTGCGTGCGCTGGACTGTGTGGTGTGCTGTCTGTTACAGGGTGTGTGTGTGTGTGCGCGCGCTGGCCTGTGTGTGTGCTCTCTGTTACAGGGTGTGTGCGTGTGTGCGCTGATTTGCAGTGTATGACACACTATCAACGATTTGACTTTTTCTTACACATTTTGCCGAAATAGTGGGGTTTTGTTTTGTGTTTATAACGAACTCGTAGTTATTAATGTCACCTTTTTTCAGACCGTTTGTAGCCAAAATGGTTGATTTAATTTTTCCATCGATGGCCGCCCAACCATTCTGTGTGGTGGGGGGGGAGGGAATACATTAACCTTGACGTTAATCCCAGTTTCTGGTGGATGTTAAACCCCCCTCTCCCCCCTCCCAATTCTGTGTGTGTGTGTGCGTATAAAATTGGTTACTACATTTCACAGTAAAACCCCAGGAAGCGCTTTGAGACGCATTTGCTTCTGATGTGAAAGGTGTCGTATTTAAATGCGAGGATTGTTATCAATAATGGTGAGAAATAATTCCAACATGTGGACGGACAAATATAATCCAGAATTGCCCCCCACTCCCCCGCCCAGTGTGTGTGTGTCTGTACAGGGGCGCGAAAGGAGAGACGGACAGAAACCCTCTGTGTCTTGGATGATATTTTTTCTTTCTAATGTTTTGCGACCTTTGTGAATATCCGCATTTAGGCTGTGTGTCAGCCCGGCTCAGTGCTGTGTGTGTGTGTGTGTGTGTGTGTGTCAGCCCGACTCAGGGGCTGTGTGTGTGTGTGTGTGTGTGTCAGCCCGACTCAGTGCTGTGTGTGTGTGTGTGTGTGTGTCAGCCCGGCTCGGTGCTGTGTGTGTGTGTGTCAGCCCGACTCAGTGCTGTGTGTGTGTGTGTGTGTGTGTGTCAGCCCGGCTCGGTGCTGTGTGTGTGTGTGTGTGTGTGTGTCAGCCCGACTCAGTGCTGTGTGTGTGTGTGTGTGTGTGTCAGCCCGACTCAGGGCTGTGTGTGTGTGTGTGTGTGTCAGCCCGACTCAGTGCTGTGTGTGTGTGTGTGTGTGTGTGTCAGCCCGGCTCGGTGCTGTGTGTGTGTGTCAGCCCGGCTCGGTGCTGTGTGTGTGTGTGTCAGCCCGGCTCGGTGCTGTGTGTGTGTGTGTGTCAGCCCGGCTCGGTGCTGTGTGTGTGTGTGTCAGCCCGGCTCGGTGCTGTGTGTGTGTGTGTGTCAGCCCGGCTCGGTGCTGTGTGTGTGTGTGTCAGCCCGGCTCGGTGCTGTGTGTGTGTGTGTCAGCCCGGCTCGGTGCTGTGTGTGTGTGTGTCAGCCCGGCTCGGTGCTGTGTGTGTGTGTGTCAGCCCGGCTCGGTGCTGTGTGTGTGTGTCAGCCCGGCTCGGTGCTGTGTGTGTGTGTGTCAGCCCGGCTCGGTGCTGTGTGTGTGTGTGTGTGTGTCAGCCCGGCTCGGTGCTGTGTGTGTGTGTGTGTGTGTGTCAGCCCGGCTCGGTCGGTCGCACTCTTGCCTCTGAGTCAGAAGGCTGTGGGTTCGAGCCTCTGCCACACACACACACGTTGGGGATTTGAGCTCACAGTCCAAGTTGATCTCTGACACAGTGTGAGAACAATGTCGTTCCCAGGTGGCATATTGTACATATAATATATATATATAGATATACTGTAAGATATAAAGGTGTCCGAGATGACAAACGCCTAGTTTTGTATCTAGAGTTGTTTTATGTGTGTGTCACAGAAGCTGCTTCTATTTTCCCTCACGGTTCAATCTCGTTTCTCCTCCCGAGAGAAAGTTCAATAAAGATCTGATAGCGATTGCGGCTTCACAGTGTCACAGCTCTCTTTGCCCCCGCAACTGAGGGAGTTGGGGTGGGTGGGAAGCTGGGGCAGAACAAGACTGTGAACCGAGCTCTCTACCCGTCTGTGCCCTGTTCAGGCGGACGTTAAAGTTAAAAAGAGAAGGGAACCTCTCTCTGTGTCCTGGCCAACAATTTCCCTCCCCGATAAAATCACCAGTTCGCTCACTTCACTGCTAATTCACGCCTGTGTGTGTGTGTGTGTGTGTGTGTCCCGCACACAATCGGACACAGCAATAAATACATGGAATAGTCATAAAAGGTGACAAACTTTTTTTTTATATATAATATATATAATATAATCTCTTTATATAAAAGATACATCTTGGGTATCTACAATCCACACACGGCTGGTAGGAGGGGAGTGGGGGGGGGTGACGAGGAACATTGAATAATTTACGCAATAAATTAATGGAATCTGTTGCTCGGTTTGCTTCCTCCTTCCTTCTCACCTCCCCCCCCCCCCCACCCCCCTCCAGCGCTTTGCCCCTTCTGTAGCTCCCTCCCCCCCACCCTAAGCGCCCCCACCGCTCCCCCCACCCCGAGCAAGGACAGTGTGAAGTGTCCCACAGTCTAGCGAAATACCGTTTAATTATTAAATACAGAGATAAAAAAAACCTAATATTTCTATGTACAGAGATAGAGCCTGAAAAATCACTCCCCAACCACACTCTACCCTCACTTGTCCCTATTCCTGCCCCCATCCGACTCACTTTGTGTCTCTTTACCCCAATCCTCTCCACTCCATGACCCCGCTCCCAGCTCGGGCATTGCCAAGCTCTTTGAGAAGTTCTCCCGACGTGGAAGGTCCTGTGTAAACATAATTGTTATCAAACCGCTCGCTCCGTCAGGGTCCCTGTTCTTCGCCCACTGAAGCTATCATCACTGGGTCAGTTTGTGCTGAATCCTCTGCTCACGCCTTTCATTCCAGCTGCGGATTCTCCCCTGAGAAACCTGGGTTACCCCCCCACCCCCTCGCTCTTTATCAAACCCCCAAACCAACACGCACCATTTCTCAACTTGCCTTTTCCTTTCATGTTCCTCTCAAGACCTTCCTCTTTGACCACGTCTTCAGTTATCTCCCCCCTCCCTCCCTCCCTCCCTCTCGCCTCTTCCCCTCCCCCAGCTCCCCCCAGTTTGGGACGTCCTGCCGATGGGACACGGGACCGTATGTGAAGGTAAATTAGTCGTGTGCTGTCCT
The DNA here is from genome assembly GCF_018977255.1 of Callorhinchus milii. Classification (NCBI taxonomy): domain Eukaryota; kingdom Metazoa; phylum Chordata; class Chondrichthyes; order Chimaeriformes; family Callorhinchidae; genus Callorhinchus; species Callorhinchus milii. Next base: position 413,080 of record NW_024704772.1, read on the forward strand.
TGAAACCAAATCCCCCCCCACCCAATGTTACTGATTCCCACCCTCTGACAATGAGCAGGGAAGCGAGTGGTGGAGGGGAGAGCAACACCACCAAGTGCCCCTCACGCAGGGTAGCTTCCCAGAGCGCTTGAGGGCGGGGGACACTGGGAGGGGGTGGGGGCAATGGGGAGCGGGAGGGGAGAGAGAGCAGGGGGAAATGGGGAAGGGGAGAGGAGAGGGTTAATGGGCAGTGGGGAGGACGGGGCGGGGGGGCAGTGAGTGCGAGTGCTAGCGGCGAGCCGGGTCAGCAGACTTGACGCTGGTGATGACGCTGGCCGTATTGGCTCTGGCGGCTGACACGGTGCGGGCGAAGCTCTGCAGGGCCTGGTACTTGGCGCGCAGGTTGTCCAGCTCGCCCCTCATGCTCTCGTTCTCCTCCGCCAGCTTCTCCACCTCGTCCTGCAGCTCCGCTCGCTGCTGCTCCAGCTCCTCTCTCTGCGTCACGCGCTTCACACGGCAGCTCGCAGCGTAACCGCGGTTCTTTAGCGTCCGGCGTCTCTGCTTCAGGTCCACCACCTGCTCCTTGCTCAGCCCCCGCAAGTGGTGGTTCAGCTCTCTCACCGACAGAGACACCAACTCCTGGTCAGTCAGGGCCTGGGAGATCTCTCCCGATTCCCTCTTCACCTGCACACAGAAAACAACGCACAGCAACCAATTACATTGACGTAGGGACAGGAGGAGACCATTCAGCCTCTCGAGCCTGTTCCGCCATTCTATTAGATCATGGTTGATCTGTATCTCAACTCCAATTACCCGCCTTTGCCCCGGATCCCTTGATCCCCCGACCTCACAAACCTCTCTCCACCTCAGGCTGGAAAATTTGAATGGATTCAGCATCCACAACCTTTTGGCTTTTTTTACTCAGGGCCTTTGACATCGGGTGGACATCCCAAGGTGCTGACAGACCAGGACAGGAGGGGACGTGGAGCAGACCAGAGCCACTGAGCTGAGGGAGTGGATCGGTCAGTATAGAGTTAGCAGGTCAGAGTTAGGGAGGACACCTCATTATAGCAGATGTACCAAAGCTCCCTGCGCCTTCCACAGCTCAGCACGCTTCACCGTCAAGTGTAGTGACTGAGTTCGAGGGCAAACCAGGCAGCCGATTTTGCGCACTCAAACAAACAGCCGATCGGAGATTTGGGACGTCCACCCAACGTGAAAGGCGCTGTACAAACGTAATTTGTTGTTCTTGTTTAATCCGGGGGGATTGTCGGGAAAGGACATAAGACCGGGGAGAGAGAGAGAGGGAGACTCTCTTCTATTTTCCCGATAGCCACAGGGAGCTTTTAACGCACGTCTGAACAGGTCAGCGCTCGGTTTAGCCTCTCATCGAAAGGCCGGCGGCACCTCTGCGCAGCCAGTAAGTATAAACAACAACAAGCACTTCCATTATATAGCACCTCTTTACGCTGGGGAGTGTCCCAGAGTGAGTAAATATTGTCCCGTTCTGTGAAATCAGGCGCAGTGTGGAGGGTTAGAGACTGTTTGATGGCCCACAGACAGTGGGGAGCTCGTCTCTCTTACCCTCAGGGCTTTGCTTGTTCGGTTGGTGTTCATCATGTCCGCGGGGAGAGATTTGCCAGAACCGGAGCCTGGGCTGTGGAGAGGAGACAAGTTAGTGGAGAGAGAGAGAGAGAGAATGTGCCACCATCTCCCCCTAATATTAACCTTTGCTATTCTCTCTGCTGGCAGTGCCCTCACCCAGTGAGCAAGTCGGGGGGAGGGAGAGCACGAGGATGTCCTTCGGATCAGACGTTAAATCTCACTCCCCAGTCCAGGCCCTGTTCAGGTGGACGTTAAAGATCTCCCGCGACGCTGTTGGAAAACAGAAGGGAGTTTCTCTCTCCTGACAATCCTGAAGACAAAAATCTGTCGTTCACTTCCCGGGGACGTCGTTGGGCACACATCGGCTGCCGCGTTCACCCGCAAAACCCACAAGCACTACATTAAAGAGACTTTGAGACTTCTCCCGGGGCAAGTGCGAAAGGCGCTGTGTCAAATGAGCGAATGAACAGATTATTTATTCAAAAATAATTTAAAAGATGGCACCACAGCACTGTGTGTGTGTGTGTGTGAGGGGGGGGGGGGGGGGGGGGGGGGAGAGAGAGAGAGAGAGGGTGAGAGAAAAGAGTCAGTTAAATCCCTTAAATCCACAAAATATACGCCTCAACAACGTGATAAGGCGCTATATCAAACGTAAGGATTATTATTAAGTCTGCAAATGGATTCCAGGCAACTGGTGTGTGCGTTTGTGTGTAAAAAAACACACACACACACACACACAAGTTAAATATTAAGCAGATGGCGGAACAGTAATAACTTGTGGCTCAAACATGTTGCTTGTGGCAACTTTTGCTCTCAACGCCGCCGACTCCTCTCTGTTTTCTTTTAGGGAATAACATCAATGGATATAGTAAACGGGTAGTTTTGGGACCTATGCGCATGTGACCCGCCAGGAAGGTGGAAGGTGAACTAGATGGACCTCCGTCTTCTTTTGTCCAACATTTCTTAAGCTCTTCTAATAATAATAATAATAATAATCCTTGCATGTGATACAGACGTCTCAAAGCGCTTCACAGAACATACTGTAAAGCGCAGCGACTGTGTATTTTGTGGGCGAAACGCGGCAGCCACTTGCGCACAGCGGCGTCTCCCACACAAACAGCCGTGGATTTTTTTTTGGGGGGAGGGGGATCATTACCCCCGGAAAAACGATCCGCCAATCGCCTTCGGGAGCGGTGGATTCCTACATCCCGCTCGGTAGACACGGCTCACCCCGACCTGCCCGGGGATCGAACCCCTTCGCCCGCGAAGGCGATCGCTCTCACCACTGAGCTACGGGACTCACATACACAAACAATCTCTCACACACATCCCCAGTTTGCCCCCCACAACCCCCCCCCACACCCCACAACCCCCCCATTTGAATCCTCTCCCCCTCCCCTCTGGAGTCGCCCCCAACTTCCTTGTTCTCGGTTCACAATATTTACACTTACCTCTAAGATGTTCCTCTCCTCTCCTCTCCTGATTATATATATATTTTTTTTTCCTCCTTCTTGTTCTTCTCGAGTCCTTTCCCCTTCTCTCTCTCTCTCTCTCTCCCCCAAAACAGAACACCTTTTTTTATTAAAAAAAAATCCCACCCCACCCCCTCACCCCCTCTTCCTTATTTCTTCGCCTACTCCTTGAGATCACTTGTCAAAAAAAAAAATTGCCACCAACCTCCCTCCGGACAAGAAAAAAAACGTTTCCCCCTCAGACACACACACACACACACACACACACTGGAGGGGAGTTTTGGCTTAAAAGTTTATTAATTTTCTTTTTTTTTAAAAAAAAGGGGGAGGGAGTGAGAGTGAGAGAGAGAGAGAGAGAGGGGGAAGGAAGGAAGGAAGGAGGGAGGGAGGGAGGAAGGGGGGAGTGTGGAGAGAGAGAGAGAGAGAGAGATTGAACGAAACCCCAAATCCAAAAACACAGAGAGAAAAAAAAAGAAAAAAAAAAAAATGCCCCAAAACAACAACAAAAAAAAACCAACTAAATAAACGCAGGAAAAACCCAGTGTTTTTTTTTGGGCCAAATAATAAAAATAAAAAGAAAGAAAAAAAAAGAAACCGCTCCACCAAATGTCTGACAGTCACAGAGCGACCAGTCAGAGTGATTCAGCAACTCAACAACATCCCCCCCCCCGGGGCTGTGCTGTGCTGTGCTGTGGGGGCGCACTGACCGCCTCTCTCGTTCGGTCCCTTTTATATTATTATTATTATTATTATTAATATTTTATGTTATATTTTTTTTAAAAAAAAAGCGAATGGGGGGAAACCCGCCCTCAAAACACACCGAAAACACACCATTATCTACATCCGTACGGTGCACACACGACGGACTTTTATTTTAAATAATATATCCCTCCCCCACACCCCCCCCCCAACACCCCTTTTTTCTGCTCCTCCCCCTTCCCCCCCTCCTCCTTCCCCCCCCACCCCCACCTCAGCCAAACACAAATAAAATAAGGGAGAGGCGGTTCTCTGGAAACGACCTCCTCCCCTCTCCCCCTCTCCCTCTCTCTCCCCCTCTCCCCCTCTCCCCCCCTCTCTCCCCTCCCTTCTCTCTCACCTCCCCTCTCTCTCCCCCTCTCTCTCCCCCCCTCTCCCCCTCTCTCTCCCCTCCCTCTCTCTCCCTCTTCCCCCCCTTTCTCTCCCCCCCCTCTCTCTCTCTCCCCCCCCTCTCTCTCTCCCTCTCCCCCCCTCTCTCCCCCTCTCTCTCTCTACTCACTGTTCATTTTCGTTTTCTCTTTCTCTTCTCTTTTTCTCTCTCTCCGCTCCACACAAAGGCTTTGGGGGTGAGACCTGCAGTTGTCTGGAAGCGGGTGTCGGTGTGTGTGGGGGTGGGGGTGGGTGGGGGGCGGTGGGAGGGGGGCTGTTGTTTTTCGGGGAAGGAAGGAAGGAAGGAAGGAAGGAGGGAGACAGACAGAGACACAGACAGACAGGGAGGGAGGGAGGGCTCCCAGTTCTGGGTCAGATGATACTCTCAGAGATGCCTTTCATTCATAAAAACACACACCGCCGCTGACGTCACCAGACTTTGTGTCCCTACATGGTGTTACCCTGACGTCAGCCAATCCGGTGAGGGGTGACGTAACCCTTCCAACAGGCCACGCCCTCTCCCCCCCCCCCCCCCACACACACACACACATACACACCACCACAACAACGACCACTACCACTTAGAATTATACAGCGCAGGGAGGGAGGCCGTGCTCTCGCTCCCCTCCCCCTCCCCATAGCCCTGATCAACCCCACTCCTGCCCCCCCCCCCGCACTCTCCCCATAGCCCCGATCAACCCCACTCCCCCTCCCCCCCCCCCGCAGTCTCCCCATAGCCCTACTCAACCCCCCTCCCCCCCCCCCCCCCCACGCCGCCAATAACAATAATGATCCTTGCCTTATCACATACATCTTCGAGACGTCTCAAAGCGCTTCACAGGATATGCTGTGAAGTGCAGTGACTGTGCGTTTTGTGGGCGAAACGCGGCAGCCAATTGCGCACAGCGACGTAACCCACCAACAGTCGTGGATTGAGTGATCAAATTTGTTGGGGGTAGGGATTACTACCCCCCGAAAAGTGATCCGCCCAGTTAAGCTCCAAGGTAAACAGAGGCATGTGTGTGCGCGCGCGCGCGCGTGTGGCGAGGAGACTTGCCTAATAATAATAATTTGATACAGCGCTTTTCACGCCTTCCAGACGTCTCAAAGCGCTTCACAGAATAGACTGTATATTTGCGGGTGAAACGCGGCAGCCAATTGCGCGCAGCAGTGTCCCACAGACAGTCGTGGATTGAAATGACCAATTTATTCATGTTTTTTGTTCCTCGGGGGGATTATTATCAGGCGTGTGGAGGAAGGAAACTTGCCCAAGGTTTCACCCTGACCCGGGTCCTCTCGCTTGCGAGGCGCGGGCGCTATCAAATGCAAGGATTATTATTATTATTATTAGCTACATGACTCCAGGCATTCGTTTGTTATATATTGTGTCTATATTGTATTTCCATATGATGCAGTGATGTATTTATTTAGATGTTTCTTCATAGTTTTATTTGTACGTTTAGACTTAATATAAATGTGTAATTAATTATCCCATTAGCCCCTGATCAGAGTTTGCCTGGAGCAAGTTGCCAGCATCAAACATGGCGGCGGGGGGGGCGGGGCGGAGAGAGGGTTGAGCCTGTGATTGGCCGAGTGGGGGGGAGGAGGCGGGAAGAAACGTGGAAGCGGTGTGTGATTGGGCGGCGGGGGCCTGTCAATCAGGCAGTGTGGGCGGGGGCGGGTTGGCGGTGTGTGATTGGGCGGCGGGGACCTGTCAATCAGGCAGTGGGGGCGGGGGCGGGAGTGGGCGTGGCGGCGTGTGATTGGGCGGCGGGACCTGTCAATCAGTGGGGCGGACAGTCAGGCGGCGGCGGGCGGTGAGGAGCGAGGCTCCGGGGGGTTGGGGGGCCGTGAGGTACGTGTGTGTGTGTGGGGGGGGAGGTGTTGCCACGGTTACAGCCCCCGGGAGGGGGAGCGCGGGTCTTGTTGGGGGGTAATGATGGCGGAGGTGTTGCCATGGTCACAGCCCGGGAAGGGGGGGGGGGAGGGGTGTCAGTGATGGGGGAGGGGGGGTGTTGCCATGGTCACAGCCCCCCCCACCCCCACCCCCAGGGGTCGGGGTGGGGGGGCGGTTTATTTCATCATCTTCCCCCCCAGGGAGTGGGGGGAGGGGGTGTCACTGTGGGTTATTAGTGTCATGGGGGGGAGGGGGGGGAGGGGGCGATGGGGGGAGAGGGGGCGATGGGGGAGGGGGCAATGGGGGAGGAGGGGGTGTTGGGGGAGGGAGGGGGCGATAGCCATGTTGTGCCCCCCCCCCCCTCAGCTTTGCACTGGAGGGTCAGCGATCTGACTGCCCGGGAGGGAACAAACATATTCTCCCCCACACCGTCCCCTCCACCCCCCCCCCCCCCCCAACCTCCCCTCGTGGGGGGTATAATTCCCCCCGATCCCCCCCCCCCAACCTCTGCTCCCAGGTAACATCGACAACAACAACAACAACAACAACACGTGACAGTTACTCGGCGTCTCTCGGGGGGGTGGGGGGGGGGTGGGGGGCGCTGGACGGTCAGGGATACGGGCCTGAGCCGGGATGGTCCTGACGGTGGAATGGAGCCGCGGCCGCCAGACACAGACACAGACACAGACGCGGCCCCCGCGCTCAGTCCCCCGGGACAAGTGGTCTCCGGCCGTGTTTTTTTGGGGGGGGGCGTGAACGGCCCCCGGACACGTTTGCGCGCGAGCGCCGGGGCCCCTGCGGAGAGCCGCGATCTTATTCTTATTCGCGAGGGAGTCTTCGGAGATTAGCGTCGGTAATCTTCCGTCTAATCCTGAGAGTAATGCCATTAACCTCTTTGTATAGGATCACTCCGGCAGCGCTGTCCCCGCAGATCATCTTATAATAATCTTTGCATTATAGATTTATCGCCTTATCGCGGCTTCGAGAATATACAGTGCAGTAAAGTAGTGGAGTCCTGCAGCTCTGTGGTGAGAGCGACACACCCGGGTTCGATTCCGGGCGGGTCAGGGCGAGACCTCGGGCGAGTTTCCTTACTCCACACCTCCTCATGACAATCCCTCCAAAACAAAACAACAACAAAAATTGGTCATTTTCGACCCACGGCTGTTTGCGGGACAGGCGCTGCTATGTGCGCAATTGGCTGCCGCCTTTCGCCCACAAAACGCACAGTCGATTCGCTTTACAGCCTATTCTGTGAAGCGCTTTGAGACGTCGAGAAGACGTGAAAAGCTCTGTATCAGATGCCAGGATTGTTGTTATATTATTATTATAAAGTGCAGTGACTGTGCACTTGTGGGCGAAGCGCGGCAGGCAGTTGCTCGCAGCAGCGTCCCGCAAACAGTGGTGGATTGAGGCGCGATGGGCACCTAATTCAAATGCAAGGATTATTATATCAATAATAATAATAATAATAATCCGGGCGTTTGACACAGCGCCTGATCACGTCTTCGAGACGTCTCAAAGCGCTTCACTGTCAAGTGAATTGGCTGTGTATTTTGTGGGCGAAAATATCATTATTAAACCTCATCACAGGCTCTGTGGTGTGACATTATTTTATTGGGTGTATATATATATATGTGTGTGTAGCGAATATGTATGTATGTAATTCTAACCTTGATCTCAGCCCTATCGCTAGTCGGGATCAGAGTGGGGGTTGGAAAGGCTGTTAAAATGCCACACAGCCTGGTTGCAGATGGTTGTATGGTTTGGGGGCACGGACCACAAGAAAAGAGAAGGAGGAATTAAACACGTACCTACGGTATTTAACTCAGCTTTTGTTTTATTTAGATATATATATTTATATAAAAACAGGAAGGAAGTCTGTCTGCAGGAGAAGCAATGCCGGGAAACCATTTAGTCAATTCAACCGGGATTTTATACTTCACGTGACGAGCTGGAAATCATCTTAAAATAATCCTTGCATCAGATACTTTTTTCGTTGCGATACAAATCAAAGTAAGTTTCAAAATAAAATATCTAGGATTATTTTAAGTGGCATTAACTGTTGGAATGTATTTTCGCCTTCGGTTTATTCCCCGCCGCACTCTGCTCCGCCATTGGAGGCCGTGCTTTCAGCCATTCATAATAATAATAATAATAATCCTTGCATTTGGTACAGCGCCTTATCACATCGTTGGGTCGTCTCAACGCGCTTCACAGGAAATACTGTAAAGTGAAGTGACTGTGCATTTTGTGGGCGAAACACGGCAGCCAATTGCGCCCAGCAGCGTCCCCACAAACAGCCGTGGGTGAGTGAACCATTTATTATTATTTTTTCTTAAAGGGATTATTACCCTGGAACCTGCCTGGAACTCCCTGCCTAAATCCCTCCGTCCCACTCTCCCGCTCCTCGCACCTGAAGACCTTCCTCTTCGACCGCGCCCATGGTCACCGTTAGCGTTGCGAGACTCCGTCGTGTGTGAAGAGCGCTGTGTAAGTGCACACTGTTGTTGCTGTTGTTGCTGCTGCTGCTGTTGTTGTAACCAGGTTATTTTAATGGCCGCAGGTCAGTGCAGAAATGCAGTTCTTCGGGCGTTTGGTGGATTCGCTGAACACCACGGTGACCAACCTGTTCACCAACCCTTACCGCGTGCGAGAGGTGACGCTGGCCGAGTACACCGGCTCCTCCCGGGTGATGGAGGACGGCAGAGTGGTGCTGTACCGCACAATGAATTCCTGGGACTGTCTGCTCATCAACCCCAACCTGCCTCACAGTGCTTTCAGGTGACTGGAAGTAAATAATAATAATAATAATAATAATTCTCGCATTTGTTGCAGCGCCTGATCACGTCTTCGAGACGCCTCAAAGCGCTTCACAGGATACACTGTCAAGTCAATTGACTATATTTTGTGGGCGATGTATAGAACAGAGAGAGACGAAAAGGTGGGGTTGGTGGGGGGGATGGGGGGTGGGGAGAGGGGGTTAACCTTTCAGGTCGATGACCTTTCGTCAGAACTCCGCAATCGACCCGAAACCTCAACCCACTTCCCTCTCTCCATGGATGCTGCCTGACCGGCTGACCGTTCCCGGCCACATGTGTTTTTATTGCAGATTTCCAGCACTGCAGTCTTTTGCCTTTTGCTGTGAGGATGTAATGTAAGTTGTTGATGATGTGGTGCCCCTCTGCAGGCTGTTCCAGCTGAGCTTGGAGGTGGAAGCCAGGCCCATGTTTGTGGAGTTTGGGAAGAAGCTGAGGCCGTTCTATGAGATCTCCCCGGCATTGCTGGGGGTGGACAGTGTCCAGAAGTTGACCGACTGTCTGCGGAGCCACCCTCAGTGGAGCCTGGCTCACGTGGCCGTGGAGATGGGGCTGAAGGACAGCTTCCGCCACAACCACATCATGAGGTAACGGCTCCAGGCTGGTCTGGCAGGGCGCAGGGGCCGAGCTTTCAGCCACTAACATAATAATCCTCCTCCCTAATTTGACGCAGCACCTTATCACGTCGTCGAGACGTCTCAAAAGTGCTTCACTGTAAAGTGGATTGACTGTGTGTTTTGGGGGTCAAACGCAGCAGCCAACTGCGCACAGCAGAGTCCCACTGAACGGTCGTGGATTGAGAGACCCAGTTTTTATTTGAAGGGATTATTACCCTCGGAAAACAATCCACCAGTTGACTAACGACCGGGTTCCTACTTATTCCCGGTAAATAAGAGGCGTGTGTGTGGAGCAAGGAAACTTGCCTATGGTTTAACCTTGCCCAGAAATCGAACCCACGACCTCTCGCTTGCGAGGCGAGTCCTCTAACTACTACACTACACTGCTTCCCCCCCGATGGTGGGGCGGAGGGTGCGAGGGAGGGGTAAGAAGCTGGTGCCAGTCGAGCAGAGGGGCCGGGTGGTGGATTGTAGAGGGAGGGAGGTGTCAGGGGAGCGAAGGGATTTGAACACATACACACGCTCATACGCACGCACACACACATACACGCACACACGAGTCACCACTAAGAGTTTCTAATGGACAGAACTGTTGTTCGCAGTTGCATCAACAGCAGGGAGGCTGTGGAGGGCTTCACTCCCCTGCACCTGGCCTGCAGGAAGGAGAACCTGGACTGTGTGCGGGAGCTGGTGGAGGGCTGTGGGGTGCGGCTGGACATCGCCGACAACAACCAGGAAACCGTCTTCCACTACGCTGCTCAGCAAGCCAACTGCCAGGTCATCGAGGTGAGGGTCAGGGGCCACGGACTGTACACACATAGTGCTCTGTCCAACAAAACACACACACACACATATATATTATAGGCACATACACAGCGCTCTTCCAACAAAGCCACATATATATATATTATATTTCGCCCACAGAATACACAGTCAATTCACTTTGCTTTGAGACGCCTTGAAGACGTGATGAGGCGCTGTATCAAATGCAAGGACTCGTATTATCATATACACACATACAGCGCTCTGGGCCAACAAAGCCACACATATATATATTACTTATATATATATATACACGCACAGTTTGTTTTTTTTGGATGAAAACTCCCAGCGCTAACCGCTCGTAAGAAAAAGGGAACTGTGAATGCGAGAGAGGGAAGAGTGAAAGAAACAGTAAGAAAAAGAGGGAAGCGTCTGCACGGAAGACAAACTGATGGATGAAAGTTAATGGCATGACATGAGTGTCATGAATGTTTCTTTTTGTTCCTCAAGGTGAGAGGTGCCAGTGCTGGGCAAAGGAACGTATAACCTCTGTGTGGGGTGTGTGTGTGTGTGGGGTGGGGTTGGGGGGGTGAGGTGGGGTGAGGGTGTGTTTGTGGCTGAGGTGCGTGTACACCGTTGACTCCAGATCATCCTCTCACCTCAGGTACAGCACGGACTAGATCCAGAGAAGAGCAATGTACCCGCCCTCACCCCGCCATCAATCAATCCCCCCAACTTTTATCACAACCCGTCTACACCCTCGGCTACTCTCACGCTGGCCGAGTGTGCGATCGCCCTGTCCTTACCTGGTCACGGTTTCCCTCCTCGCTGGAGACGCTGGTCACAGAGGATGGGCGCACGCACACTCTGGGGTTCAGGCTGTGTTGCTTCTGTAGCTTCTGGTGCTGGTGTTCTGCTCCCCCATCTCTGACCGTGTTTCTTCCAAGAACCCAAGGCATTGTGTAAGACTGACCTACGTCGACACAAAGCGCCGTAGATCCGCTCTCGGCCTCTGGGTGTCTTTACTACAGAACGCTGAGGGAGGAGGGAGTGGAAGGGGGTGGGGGTGGGGGGAGAGGGGGTAAAAGAGAGGGGTTTTGGGAGGGTTTGTAAGCAGTTGGGCCGAGTGGCCTGTTTCTGTGCTGTCTCGCTGTGTGAACTCCAGCGCACACCAGCGAAGGCGTTAACGTTTCCAACACGTTTGGGTGAAGAAGCCCCACCCAGCGCCTCATCCTGCAGCGAGTCTCGCTTTACCGTCCGCCCCATCGCAGCAACGCCACGTTTTTTCTCAAAGGTTTGACCCTCTGGCCTGCCCCCCCCCCCACCGTGTTTCCCTCCCCAGCTGCTGAGCAAACACGCGTCCATCGGGATCAACCACGTGAGCAGCGGAGGGGAGACGCCTCTCCACGTGGCCTGCCGGCTGGGGAACGCGGAGGTGGTCCGTGCTCTGCTGCGATGCCAGGCCAGTGGCCATGTGGTGGGCACACACGGCTATCCCATCCACACCGCCATGAAGTTTACCAAGGCCGGGTAAGCCAGTCTGTCTTTTATTATCACCTCTTCTTGGCCTGGCACGGTGGTAGTGCGCGCTCTCTCGCTCTCTCGAGCTCTCTCTCACTCTCGCTCTCTCTCTTGCTCTCTCTCTCACTCCGCTCCTTGCTCTCTCTCTCCCCCCAGATGTGCTGAGGCCCTGTTGGAGGCAGACCTGAGCCAGATGCACACTGAGGACCCTCGCTATGGGGGGACACCACTTCACTGGGCCAAGAACAGAGAGGTAAAGCTGTCTCTACTGGTCACCTGGTGTTGTGCTGAGAGGACGGAGGGGGAGGGAGGAAGAGGCAGAGAGGGAGGGAGCGAGAGGGAGAAGGACGGAGAGAGGGAGAGTAATTGCTGTGGTTTAAGAAGTGTTTATACCACAGTCGGGCATAAAGAGAACATATCTGGCCCCACGATCGACAGGTTTAGCTTTCAGCCATTCTGCCCCCGCTTTCTGGAGCTCCATCACGGAAACCCCCCACTCCCCCAACAGGTTCAAGATCTGTCTCAGAGGTTAGTGAGGGGTGGGGGGGGGGGGCAGAGAAGGTTGGGGGGACAGAGGTTCGCGGGGGGAAGGGAGGTGATGTGTAGTGTGAGGGCTCTGTGATGTGTTTGCTTGACGGGTTACAGATGAGCATGCTGCTGCTGGAGCGGGGGTGTAATGTGAATTACCTGAGCAAGAGCGGGGAGACAGCACTGCACATCATGGTGAGGAGAGCTCGCTTCCCCTGCGCCATGGTGCTGCTCACACACGGGGCCGACCCCAACTGTAAAGGGGAGCACGGCAACACCCCTCTGCACCTCGCCATGAAGGTCAGTCATTCACACGGTAAACCTCAAGCCCTCGCCTCGCTCACTCCTCGTCTGTCTGTCTCTCTGTCTGTCTTTAAGTCCCACCGTATTACCTACAGTGTGTTTTGCTGTTACAGTTGGACAACCTGGACCTGATTAAGGCGCTGATCGTGTTCGGAGCCGACGTGAAATGTCACAATGATTTTGGGGAGAGCGCTGGCTTGATCGCTGCCCGGCACAGTAAAGGTGTGTTTGTGTGTCTGCCTGTGGTCTGTGTGTGTGTGTGAGTGCGTGTCTGTCTGTCTGTCTGTCTGTCTGTCTGTCTGTCTGTCTGTCTGTCTGTCTGTCTGTCTGTCTGTCTGTTTGTCTGTCTGTCTGTCTGTCTGTCTGTCTGTCTGTCTGTCTGTCTGTCTGTCTGTCTGTCTGTCTGTCTGTCTGTCTGTCTGTCTGTCTGTCTGTCTGTCTGTCTGTCTGTTNCTGTCTGTCTGTCTGTCTGTCTGTCTGTCTGTCTGTCTGTCTGTCTGTCTGTCTGTCTGTCTGTCTGTCTGTGTGTTGAATGAGCATGTCTGTGTGGGTGAGTGTGTGGGTGTCTGTCTGTGTGGGTGAGTGTGTGGGTGTCTGTCTGTGTGGGTGAGTGTGTGGGCGTCTGTCTGTCTGTCTTGTTAATAATAGTCAAATCCTATGATAACATGTCACAGCGTAGTGTGGGTTGTGTTTATCGCGCCCGTGGCTGACAGCCCGGCTAGGCAAGGCGTTGTTGCGTATAGCGCGCACACGCAGGAAGTGACATCAGTGGACCCCCTTAACGTAGCGCGCGCACACAGGAAGTGACGTCGGCGGTGGCCTGTGTTTTTACCGGCTCCCTGTTATAAAGCGAGGTGTGATGTTAATGACCCCTGTTATAAGGGGACGCAGACCACACCGTTGGGGACCTGGAGACTAACCTTGTTTGATGCCCCCACTCCCCCCCACCACAAAGGCAGTAACCGGAAGGTGATGCTGAACTTGCTGCACAGTATAGGTGCCGAGCAGTGTTACCCACCGTCCTCCGACACCCCCACCTCGCCAACCAGAGCCCCAGCTCCAGCGAGACCCCCCCCCATCACCAGCCGGGAATTAGGTAACCGCACACACACACACACACACACCCCTTCTTCCTTTCCCTAATCCTCACGTTTCTCCTGAAACCAGGATTTCTCCTTTTTTTTCCCCCCACACTCAATAACACTTCTGTTCTTTTTGTTTCTCCATTTGCCTCTCAGACTATTATTTCTATATGTGACCGTCACCGTGTAAGTGAGCTGACTGCAACCCTCTCGCCTTCTGTCACTCCGAGCTTCTGCTTCTGTCCTGTTCTGAGACTCTGCTCTGCGGTGGGGAGGGTGGGAGAGAGAAAGGGTAGAGGGCGGGTGAGGGGAAAGGGGCGATTGGAGAGACAGAGAGAGACAGAGAGAGAGGGGGGGGGGGTGTTGGAGAGAGAGCAGACTGTAGAGAGAGATTGGGGAGAAAGAGAGGTAGAGAGACCGAGATAAAGAGTGAGAAAGAGAGAGGGGTTGGTGCGAGTGGGATATAAAGAGAGGGGAGGTGGATGGGGGTTGGGAGTGGGGTGTGGGGAGGTGGATTGGGGTTGGGAGTGGGGTCTGGGGAGGTGGATGGGGGTTGGGAGTAGGGTGTGGGGAGAATGGGAGGGCTATAGAGGGCGGAGGGGAGAGGTGGGGCTATAGAGGGCGGAGGGGAGAGTTTGCCTGCAGTGACCGCGGGGCCTGTGTTCCAGGGTTTGACGATGTACTGGGGGCGGCCACACTGTTCGCCTCCTTAACCAAAGGCTTCGACATCCCAGATACTCCCAGTCACCAACCGCGAAGGTGAGAGGAGGCGGGGAATACCGGGGGAGGGGGGTTTATACTCCACACGAGCCCCACACCCCCTGTTCCCCTCTCCCCCTCACACCCCCTGTTCCCCTCTCCCCCCCACACCCCCTGTTCCCCTCTCCCCCCACACCCCCTGTCCCCTCTCCCCCCACACCCCCTGTCCCCTCTCCCCCCCACAACCCCTGTTCCCCTCTCCCACTGCTCCCCTCTCCCCCAAGTACGCATCAAGTTTTCTCTTTAAAATGCATTGATTCTAGTTGCTGTAACCTCTCTCTCTCTATTGCTCCATTCTTTCCCCCTCTCCTCTCTCTCCATCCTCTCTCTGCCCCCCACCCCCCTCAGCTGTGACCGGCTGCTGTGCCTGGACGGGGGAGGGATTCGGGGGCTGGTGCTGATCCAGTTACTGATCGCCATCGAGCAGGCCGCGGGGAGGCCAGTCAGGGAGCTGTTTGACTGGGTCTCGGGAACCAGCACCGGGGGCATCCTCGCCCTGGCTATCGTACACGGTGAGCCTGGCTCAGCCTGATCCCCTCCACCGCTCAGCCCTGCGCCAGCCCACCCCCCCATACACACACACCCCCCCACACATACACACCCCCCACACACCCACCCCCACATCCACACCCCCCCCCATACACACACACCCCCCCACCCACACACACACACCCACACACACACACACCCGCTCACCCCCCCTCCCCACACACACACATCCCCCTCACGCACACCCACACACACACACACCCCTCTCACCTACACCCACACACCCACACACACATACACCCGCTCACCCCCCTCCCCACACACACACACCCATACACACACCCCCCCACACACACCCACCCACACACACCCACACACACCCCCCATACCCACAAACCCCCCACACACACCCCGGGGCATGTGAGGGTGTGAGACGGTGCGTGTGTGTGTGTGGAGTGGATGGTCTGTGGGAAGCTGCCGGTGAGGAGAGTCTGCGCTGACAGTCTGCGCTGTGTCACACACAGGGAAACCCATGCACTATCTCCGCTGCCTGTATTTCCGGATGAAGGATCAGGTTTTCCAGGGCTCACGGCCCTACTCCTCCTCCCCCCTCGAGGACTTCCTCAAGAAGGAGTTTGGGGAAAACACCAAAATGTCTGACGTCACCAAACCCAAGTGAGTCAACCGCCCCCCCCCCCCCCACCCCCACCCACCCACCCCATCGTCTCTAACCATCCCTCCATCCACCACAGCTCTTGTCTCTCGCTCTTACTACAACATCAACAGCAGTTTACGTTTATATATAATAATAATAACACTCGTATTTGATACAGCGCCTTATCACATCTTCGAGAGCGTTGGGTTTAAACTCACTGCTGAGGAAAGCTGCTGCCACCTTGGGTCTTGGACCTTAATAGGGGAGCGAGACGTGGGGCAGTGGGTGTCCTGGGAAAGTGTGTCACTGAAGCTGCCGCTCGCAGCTCACTCAGCAAAGTCTTGTGGAGTCAAACAAACCTTCGCTCACTCTCTCTCTCCTTCACGTCAGCAGAACTGCAGCTGCCTGTGTCTGTGTGGGTCAGCCAGAGGGGCTGTGTGAGGGAGAGAGAGAGAGAGAGAGGGAGGGAGGGAGGACGAAGGCAGGGAAAAGGAGAACGAGGGGAGACCAGGAACGGGAGAGAGACGGAGTGGGTGTGTGGGTGTGTGGGTGTCTGCAAGTGTATGTTGGTGGGCGTGTGTCTAAATGCGTGTGACTGTAAGTGACTGTGTCTGTGCCAGTTTGTGTGTGTGTGTGTCTGTAAGTGGGTTAGTGTGTGTGTGGAGCACACAGGTACACACGGAGGTGTGTGTGTGTGTGTGCGTGTGTGTGTCTTTAGCGTGCGTGGAGCACGCAGGTACACGCAGAGATGTGTGTGTGTGTGACAGGCAGGAGGTGTGCAGGAGGCAGAGGGATAAATTAGATGTATTTATTACCAGCCAAACATGTCTGGCTCGCTGTGATGACAAGGCAGGGTTTAATGATGCAGTGATCTTTTTGTTGTGTTAACATGTCATAAACGCGAGACCCTGAGCGAGGTCTGGGAGGGGGATTGGGAGATTCGTATCTCAGGGCGGAGATGGGAGATGTTTGCCGTGGGGGGTGGGGTTGGGGCGGGGTGGGTGGGGGGGGGGTGGGGGGGAGAGAGATGTGCAGGAACACAAGTTATGTTCAGGACAGAAACGGGAGAGTTTTTTTTAACCAAGAGGGTAGCCCCTCCCTCGCCCTCTCCCCCTCCCTCCCCCTCTCCTTCAACCCTCCCTCACCCTCTCCCCCTCCCTCCTCCCCTCTCCTTCAACCCTCCCTCACCCTCTCCCCCTCCCTCCCCCTCTCCTTCAACCCTCCCTCACCCTCTCCCCTCCTTCACCTTTCCCCCTCCCTCCTGCCTTCCCAGCCTCATGCTGTGCTGTCCACCAGTAATGTGTGTCACACTGGGGCACGGACCCCCTCCCCTCCCCTCCCCTCCCCTCCCTCTCAAACTTCCCTCCCAATTGTTAATCGGAGTCGCGATGCAGATCGGCCACGATTTAGTGGAATGGCGGAACAGGCTCGAGGGGCTGAATGGCTGTGTGTGTACGTGTAAGATGGGGAGTGGGAGTGTCTGTGTGGGGTGGGGGGTCTGTGTTTTGAGGGTGGGAGTGTGGGGGGAGCGGCTGTCTGTGTAAGGTGTGTGTGTCCGCGGGGGGCTGTGTGTGGGTGGGGGTGGGGGGAATGTTGGGTGTTGTTTTTAACACTCTCTGACATGGGATCCGCACGGGAAAGATTACCTTAGATTTAATTTGTCTGTGATGAACATTGATAAATTTAGGATTAAATATCTTTCGGGACTAACAGCTCCTGTGGAAGCTATCAGCGACCTCGGCGGCCAGCGAGCAGCTCATCATTGCTTCACATCCTCCCCACCCTCACACCCCCTCTCCCCGCCCTCACACCCCCTCTCCCCTCACACCCCCTCTCCCCTCACACCCCTCTCCCCCTCACACCCCCTCCCCCTCACACCCCCTCTCCCCTCACACCCCCTCTCCCCTCACACCCCCTCTCCCCCCCTCACACCCCTCTCCCCTCACACCCCCTCTGCCCTCACACCCCCTCTCCCCTCACAACCCCTCTCCCCGCCCTCACAACCCCTCTCCCCTCACAACCCCTCTCCCCTCACACCCCCTCTCCCCTCACACCCCCTCTCCCCTCACACCCCCTCTCCCCTCACACCCCCTCTCACACTCCTCACCCCCTCACAATCCTCACCGCCCCACACCCACTCACACACTCCCTCACAGACACACACACACCCTCACACCGCTTCACACATACCCTTACGCTCACCCTCCTGCCCCCACCCCCCACCCACACAAGCCCCCATCTCTGCCGAGCTTTCAGCTATTCCCCCCAAACCCCCCCCCACACCCCTGTCTTAAGACTATTATTGTGATAATAATCCTTGCTTTGAATACAGCACCTTATCACGTTGGAAAGATGTCCCAGAGTGCTTCACAAAATATACTGTAAAGTGTAGTGACTGTGTGTGTGGAGGACTTTCCCCTTCTACGGCACCTCTGGCCCCCTCCCTTCCCTCCCCTTCCCCAGCTCGGCATCAGATCGCACCCACACGCTCCCACACGCTAGCCGTGTGAAGGACGCTGTGTAAAACGGGTTGGTGTATTGTTTAGGTGAACACGGCAATCAATTAGCCCCAACGACATCCATTAACAGCGGTGCCGTCCTTCAGGGAAAGGTAAGAACATTAAGAATTAACACTGGTGTGTCTGCCACCATCCTGGCTGCCGCTTGTCATGTCATGTCCCAAACTATACACCGTTTCCCCAGATATCCCGCACAGACACCAAGGGCCGAATGGCCTCCTTCTGCGCTGTATAATTCTATGATATTATTTCCTAACAGAAATCGATCTGAGAATCGAAAGAACCGACACTTTGTTCTTATGAGGACCCGGGACTCAAACTCAACAGCTCGCTCGCCTCCGGGTCAGAACGTCAGAAATGTGAGGGTTCAAGCCCCACGTGGGGGACTCTGAGCTCGCGGTCCAGGCTGACTTTCCAGCGCAATGCTGGGAACATAGGAACAGGAGGAGGACATTCTAACCTGTTCCGCCATTCTATTAGATCTGGGACGCTACCCCGGGTGAAGGCGCTATATAAACAAAAGTTGTTGTTGTAGACCACGGTTGATCTGTACCTCAACCCCAATTACCCGCCATTGCCCCAAATCCCTCGATCCCCCGACCTGACGAACATCTCTCCACCTCAGGCTGGAAAACGTGACTGGTTGAAACACTCGCTCTGTCTCTCTCTGTCTCTCTTACACTCTCTCTCTCTCTCTCTCCCTCTCGGTCGCCTGTTTTCAGTTCTCATGAAGGCAGCCAACTCCTACTTTGTCGCTGTGGGGAGATTCGGGGACATGGCTCTGCACACGTCCACCTCACAGATACTGGGTAAGACCGTCTTACCTTTGTAGGCGTGTGTGCGTGCATGCGTGTGTGTGTGTCTGCGTGCATGCGTGTGTGTATGTGTATGCGGGATGGGGAATGGGTCAAAACACACAGTCACTGTACTTGACAGTGAAATCCTGTGAAGCACTTTGAGACGTGCTTCTGACTTGATAAGGCCCTGTGTCTGTCTGTACGGGATTATCACCATGTCTGTGAGGTACTGGAGATGTGGGTGACATAATCAGAGACTTGCTTGGCTGGAGCGTTGGGTTTAAACTCACTGCTGAGGAAAGCTGCTGCCACCTTGGGTCTTGGGACCTTAATAGGGGAGCGAGACGTGGGGCAGTGGGTGTCCTGGGAAAGTGTGTCACTGAAGCTGCCGCTCGCAGCTCACTCAGCAAAGTCTTGTGGAGTCAAACAAACCTTCGCTCACTCTCTCTCTCCTTCACGTCAGCAGAACTGCAGCTGCCTGTGTCTGTGTGGGTCAGCCAGAGGGGCTGTGTGAGGGAGAGAGAGAGAGAGGGAGGGAGGGAGGGAGGGAGGACGAAGGCAGGGAAAAGGAGAACGAGGGGAGACCAGGAACGGGAGAGAGACGGAGTGGGTGTGTGGGTGTGTGGGTGTCTGCAAGTGTATGTTGGTGGGCGTGTGTCTAAATGCGTGTGACTGTAAGTGACTGTGTCTGTGCCAGTTTGTGTGTGTGTGTGTCTGTAAGTGGGTTAGTGTGTGTGTGGAGCACACAGGTACACACGGAGGTGTGTGTGTGTGTGTGTGCGTGTGTGTGTCTTTAGCGTGCGTGGAGCACGCAGGTACACGCAGAGATGTGTGTGTGTGTGACAGGCAGGAGGTGTGCAGGAGGCAGAGGGATAAATTAGATGTATTTATTACCAGCCAAACATGTCTGGCTCGCTGTGATGACAAGGCAGGGTTTAATGATGCAGTGATCTTTTTGTTGTGTTAACATGTCATAAACGCGAGACCCTGAGCGAGGTCTGGGAGGGGGATTGGGAGATTCGTATCTCAGGGCGGAGATGGGAGATGTTTGCCGTGGGGGGTGGGGTTGGGGGCGGGGTGGGTGGGGGGGGGGGTGGGGGGGAGAGAGATGTGCAGGAACACAAGTTATGTTCAGGACAGAAACGGGAGAGTTTTTTTTTAACCAAGAGGGTAGTAATAATAATAATCATCCTCGCATTTGATACAGCGCCTGATCACATCTTCGAGACGTCTCAAAGCGCTTCCCAGGATACACTGTAAAGTGTAGTGACTATATTTTTGTGGGCGAAACACAGCAGCCAATTGAGCCCAGCGACATCCCCACAAACAGTCGCGGATTGAGTGGCCAAATTATTATTATTTTTTACCCGCTGGGAGGGCTGGGGGGTGACGTGGGCTTAACAGAGAAGGATGGTACCCCCCACTCCTTGGCCCCCGCAGCCCCCTCGTGGGAGAGAGTGGGCGGGTGGGGGGGGGGGGGGGGGGGCGAGGTGGTAGGGGCACCAATGGTAAAACTTCTGGCTCAGATTTCCTGCATAAGTATTTATAGCCCAGAGACAACTATCAGATCCTCACAATCAGCACTTCTGCTCTGTGTGTTAACCCTCTGTCTCATATCGACCCGTCTGTTCCCTCTGCTCCACGTCCCCCGCCCGGCCCACCCCCACCCCCACCATCAGCGGTCAAGCCTTCAGCCTCTCTGCCCCCAACCTCTCGATCTCCATCCCACAGTCCCTCCGCCTCCCCACCTCCCTCCCCAATCCCTCGCCTCCGTCAAGGCACATCTCAAGACTCTCTGCTTCGACCGCGCCTTCGGTCACCCTCCTACCCCCACCCTCCCAGCCCTCCACCCCCTCCTGATCCCAACCCACAGCTCGGGGCCAAACCCCTGACTGTCCAGCGCCTTCGGATGCCCTCCCAACATGAGAGGCCCCGGGTAAAGGTCACTTGTTGTTGTTGTAGCCGCTGTGTGGCCTTTAAGGGGGTTTGTATGATGGGGGGCGGTGAGTGTGGGGGATTTGAGTTGTGGAGTGTGTGGCGGGTGGGGGGTCCCTTGCGGCGGGGGGGGGGGGAGGGAGGGGGTGAGGGTGTGGAGTCAGGGGGAAGAGTTGTGTCTGTCTCAGGTGTGCCACCTCACACACCCCCTCCCTCGCCCTCGCCCTCCCTTTCCCAAAGGAGGGGAATTGATTCCTGGGGGAGAGGAGGGGAAAAGGAGGATTTGTCTATGAAATACAGTCACTAGACTTCGCAGGGTTGTTTGTTTGGGGCAGCCCTGGGGGTGAGGGGTGGGGGTCGGGGGGTCTGACACACGGGAAAACCCATCAAATTTGCTTAAGAGTCTCCAGATCAGCTTGAGACACCGACATGGAGGTTCCCGGTTCACAGAACTTCCTCAAGCGAGGGAAGCGGGGAGAGACGGAACCAGAGGGAGGGAGGGAGGGAGGGAGGGAGGGAGAGAAAGGGAGGCGGGAGAGGGAAGGAGGGTGAGAGAGAGAGGGAGAGACGGAGAGGGACAGAGAGAGGGAGAGAGAGTCCCTGGCTCTCTGCCCTCCCTGTCTCTCTCTGTTGTTGGCCTGACCTGACGTGTCTTTGGCCGGTGATTGAATTACGGCTGCTCAGCAGGGCCGGGGGGGGGGGGGGGGGGGCGGGGGGCCGGGGGGGGACCACCGCTGATGGCCAAACCAGATGTGGTGTGAATATTAGCAACAGGTGCCTCAGGGCAACTGAACCCCTCCCACACACCCTCACACACACACCCTCACACACAACCTCACCCTCACACACACAGGCACACCCTCGTACACACCCTTACAGACACACAGACGCACACACACAGGTGCACACACACACACACACACAGACGCGCACACACACACAGGTGCACACACACACACACACACACACACACACAGGTGCACACATACCCACCACGCACAGACACACACACACGCGCCAACTCCCCAGCTCCAGCTTCATGTTTAACTGAGCAAATGGAGTCGCCCTTTAGCCCTCAAAGTTTTCCCTCCGCTCGCCACCCCACGGTCAGCCCCTTGCCCACAGGCACCCCCCCCCCCCCTCCCCCCCCACCCCCCCGCACACCCATGTTTAGTGTCGTCTGGGATCTGGTTGATGATCTTGATGACAGGCGGGTATTCTGTTGCCAACAGCCTATTTATAGAGGGAGTTTCTCTCTCTCTTTCTCTCTCTCTCTATCTCCTTCTCTTTCCTCCCTCTCTCTCCCTCTCACACTCTTTCTCTGTCTGCCTCTATTTTTCCTGCGCTCTCGTGCTTCTCTCTCTCTCTCTCCCCCATCACGCTCCCTCTCTCTTTTGCTCTCTCTCTCTCTCTTTTTTCCCCTTTACCCCTTTTGAAATAGACAATTTCACTCTGAACCCTTCTCAATGAGATCTGTCTCCCCCCCCCCACCCACCCCCTTCCTGGCTCAGTCACTGGAGCTCGGCCCCCCCCTCCCTCTCCAGGTGGGTGGGGGGGGTTGAGCTGCCAGTTCAGGCGGTGCTGGGGGTCAGGGTGATGGTGGTGGGGTGGGTGTGTGGGGGAGAAGAGAGTCTTTCCAGCTTCAGTAGATGGAGTGACTGGCTCCCCCCCCACCCCATCACCTATCCCCCCCACCCCCCCCCTTCTCACTGTGGGAGGGCTGCCCTCTGCCGACAGAAGGTGGATCTGTAACTAACAGACAATAATCCTTACATTTCATCCAAACGCCTTTCACATTGTGGTGGAGGACGTCTCAAAGCACTTCTCAGGATTTCAGTGTAAAGTGTAGTGACTGTGTGTTTTGTAGGCGAACGCAGTATCCAATTTAATGCACAGTGACGCCCCACACACTGCCGTAAGACGAGCGAGAGGGAGATTTTACTTAGGGCTTGAGAAGCGTAGTCTCTAGACTTGATAAGCGCTGGGAGGCTCAGTGTGTGTGTGTGTGTGTGTGTGCACTGTGTGTGTGTGTGCGCGCGCTCAGTGTGTGTGTGTGTGCGCTCAGTGTGCGTGTGTGCACTGTGTGTGTGTGCGCTCAGTGTGTGTGTGCGCTCAGTGTGTGTGTGTGTGTGTGTGTGTGCGCTCAGTGTGTGTGTGTGTGTGGAATCGCCCAAACCTATTACAGTATATTCTGTGAAGCGCTTTGAGACGTCGAGAGGATGTGAAAAGCGCGATATCAAATGCCAGAATTATTATTATTATTGTTATTATTATTATTAAAACCCGCTCTCGCTGTGTGACAGGTCAGAGCTATAGCCCGTCTCTGTCTCACACCCCAGTGAAGATGTTTTCGAGAAGGATCAAAGGTTCTACAGTTCCCCCCTCCACCCCCCACCCTCTCACTGCAGTTTTTCCCCACCCACTTCCTGAAATATGCTCTTCTCTAATCTCTCAGTGTATTCGCACAGTGAAGCTGCGAGAGAGGGTGAGAGAGGGTGAGAGGGGGTGAGAGGGCGTAACACTGTACGATGCAACGACAACTGCGAGTGGAGAGGTGAGCGGCCCATCCCCGACCGGCTGTCCCCGTTCTGGCATTTCTTTACCTTCTCCTGAAACCTTGTTTCCTCTCTCTCTCTCTCTCTCTGGCTTCACTCGTTCCCTTTCTTTCTCTCTTGTTTTCCCTTTCACTTTCTCTCTCTCGTTGCCTGTGTATGGACACCTATTTGATCAATTCCTCGCTCCCTCCCTCTCTCCATGTCTGTGTGTGTCACCGAATCGCCAAATGGACCGATTTCAAGATCCTCTCACTTGTTTTCAGTCCCT
Source organism: Callorhinchus milii (assembly GCF_018977255.1). NCBI lineage: Eukaryota > Metazoa > Chordata > Chondrichthyes > Chimaeriformes > Callorhinchidae > Callorhinchus > Callorhinchus milii. The sequence goes on from NW_024704772.1 coordinate 436,767, forward strand.
CCGCCTCACCCCATCTCCTTCCCCATCTTCGGGTCGTGCCTGAAGACCTTCCTCTTCGACGGACCGTTCCTACAGTCACCTCCCCCCGGCTCGGTGTTGTGCTCCGCCACTATTAAGCGCTCTGGGACACTGCCCTGTGTGAGAGGCGCTGTGTAAATGCAAGCTGTTGTGTTGGAGTTACCCTGCGTGTGTGTGTGTGTGTGTTTGTCTGTGTGTGTGTGTCTGTGTGTGTCTGTGTGTCTGCGTGTCTGTGTGTGTGTTTGTCTGTGTGTGTCTGTGTGTGTCTGTGTGTGTGTTTGTCTGTGTGTGTGTGCCTGTGTTTGTCTGTGTGTGTGTGTGTGTGTGTCTGTGTGTGTCTGTGCGCGTGTGTCTGTTCTGTCTGTGTGTGTTACAGTGACTATGATCAGCTGCCGGACAATGTGCCAATCTCGGCCCACATCGCAGATGCAGAGGAACATAAAGGTTTCTCCAGGCACTTTGTGAGTATAGTATAATATAATATAGTACACACACACACACACATATACAGTCACACTCACAGTCATACACATACTCACATACACCTAAACCCACACACAAATACTCACATGGTCACACACATACTCACACACAGTCACACACACATAGTTACGCACATACTCACACTCACACGCACATACTCAGACACATTCACACTTACACACACACACACGTAGAGTCACACACGAACACACACAGACAGACAGACAGACAGACAGACAGACAGACAGACAGACAGACACAGACGGTGACTCTGTGCCCCCCCGGTAGCTGTTTGTGATCCAGGTGAAGCTGAAGGGTGGAAGCCGACATTTGATTTTCCGTCGTTACCGGGAATTTCACAACCTGCAGCTCAGCCTCATGGACACCTTCCCCGACGGCCAGAGACAGCTCTTGCCAACCCTGCCAGGTACTGCCATCCCCGCCCTGTCTACTGCCATCCCCGGCTACTGACTGCCCTCCCATCCCTGACTGCCCTCCCCCTGGCACCGTGCTGGAGCAATAGCTTGGACTGCGAGCTCAAAGCCCCCTCTCCCCCCCCCCCCCCGAGGTGTGTACTCAAACCACAAACCCTCCGAGAGAGGAGGTGCTCACACTAGGCTGGGCAGTGAGGGGGGAGGTTTGTGGAGGGAGCCACACACACGCATGCGCACGCACACGCACACGCACACACATTCCAGCCCTGAGGTATTATGTAACGCTCGTGGCTGTCTGTTTCGCAACCAACTTCCTAAAATCCAACCATTTCCCAATGTTGGTTACTGTTTGCCCAACGCCCGGCCCTGCCCCCACTCTCCCGCCCGGCCCTGCCCCCACTCTCCCGCCCGGCCCTGCCCCCACTCTCCCGCCCGGCCCTGCCCCCACTCTCCCGCCCGGCCCTGCCCCACTCTCCCGCCCGGCCCTGCCCCCACTCTCCCGCCCGGCCCTGCCCCCACTCTCCCGCCCGGCCCTGCCCCCACTCTCCCGCCTGGCCCTGCACCCATCTTCCCGTCTCTCCTCCCCATCCGCAGGCCGGGCTGCCTGGCCTTAAAATGGCCGCTCAGTGGAGGAGGAACATGTCCTGGGCCGGGCCGGGCCGGGCTGGCATCTCCCGGCCATGGTTATGTCCAACTGGGATTTTTCGAAGAGTACAACGTTCAAAAGCATTCGATTATTTTTCTTCTTGTACCCATTGTTTAAAAAAAACCTCACGTACACACATCCCGGACTGTGTGTGGGACACACCGCTCCGCGTTTCGCCCGCAATAATACGCACACGCGAGCCGCGATTCGCATGTTTCGTTGTTGGGAGGTTCATTCATCGCGGAGTCGGGCTCGCCCCTGGGGAGGTCCGGCTGAGATCGCGTAGAGGAGGTGTTGCGTTGGTGAGGCCGTTGCGATGCTCCAGTCTTCCCGACCCTCCGCCCTCCGTTCACGGCAGCACCAAACACTTTGCCGTTTCAGGGAAAATAATTGTTGGAAACAAACAGGAAATTGCGGAGAAACGAATCCCAGAACTCAACCTGTACATGAAGGTGAGAATCCCGTGTCAACACATCGCACGATAGCTAAGCCCCCAGCCCCAAACACACCCCACTTACATCCCGAGGGGGGCTATGTGTTGCCTGGGCTGGGGATGTTGGAGGGGGTTGGTGGAGGGGGGAGCGGTGGGGGCTATGTGTTGTCTGGGCTGGGGATGTTGGAGGGGTTGGTGGGGGGGGGGCTATGTGTTGTCTGGGCTGGGGATGTTGGAGGGGGTTGGTGGGGGGGGCTATGTGTTGTCTGGGCTGGGGATGTTGGAGGGGGTTGGTGGAGGGGGTTGGTGGTGGGGGCTATGTGTTGTCTGGGCTGGGGATGTTGGAGGGGGTTGGTGGAGGGGTTGGTGGTGGGGGCTATGTGTTGTCTGGGCTGGGGATGTTGGAGGGGGTTGCTGGGGGGGGGGCTATGTGTTGTCTGGGCTGGGGATGATGGAGGGGGCTGGTGGGGGGGGCTATGTGTTGTCACTATCCTATACTCGTGTTTCTACGTGAAGTCTCGGTCACAGATAGGAACCACCTATTTGAGCTGTGACACTGTGTTGTATTGGTGTCACTTGTGGTATTGCAATCAGTGCTGTAGCTCAGTGTTAGAGCACTCGCTTTGCGAGTGAGAGACCTGAGTTCAATCCCCGGGGGTCAGTCAGGGCCAAACCTCGGGCAAGTTTCCTTACCCCACACAGAGCCTAATAATAATCCTCCAAAACCCAAAACAATAATAAATTGGTCATTTTCAATCCACGACTGTTTGTGGGACATTGCTGTGCGCAATTGGCTGCCGCGTTCGCCCACAAATATACAGTCAATTCACTTTACAGTGTGTTCTGTGAAGCGCTTTGGGACGTCCTCCCGACGTGAAAAGCGCTATATCAAATGCAAGGATTATTATTATTATATTGGAGGGGGTTGGTGGGGGGGCTATGTGTTGTCTGGGCTGGGGATGTTGGAGGGGGTTGGTGGGGGTGGACAGTGGGGCTATGTGTTTGGGCTGGGGATGTTGGAGGGGGTTGGTGGGGGGGGCTATGTGTTGTCTGGGCTGGGGATGTTGGAGGGGGTTGGTGGGGGTGGACAGTGGGGGCTATGTGTTTGGGCTGGGGATGTTGGAGGGGGTTGGTGGGGGGGGAGCGGTGGGGGCTGTGTGTTGTCTGGGCTGGGGATGTTGGAGGGGGCTGGTGGGGGGGGCTATGTGTTGTCTGGGCTGGGGATGTTGGAGGGGGCTGGTGGGGGGGGCTATGTGTTGTCTGGGCTGGGGATGTTGGAGGGGGCTGGTGGGGGGGGGCTATGTGTTGTCTGGGCTGGGGATGTTGGAGGGGGTTGGTGGTGGGGGGGCTATGTGTGGTCTGGGCTGGGGATGTTGGAGGGGGTGGTGGGGGGGGCTATGTGTTGTCTGGGCTGGGGATGTTGGAGGGGGCTGGTGGGGGCTATGTGTTGTCTGGGCTGGGGATGTTGGAGGGGGCTGGTGGGGGGGCTATGTGTGGTCTGGGCTGGGGATGTTGGAGGGGGTTGGTGGGGGGGCTATGTGTTGTCACTATCCTATACTCGTGTTTCTACGTGAAGTCTCGGTCACAGATAGGAACCACCTATTTGAGCTGTGACACTGTGTTGTATTGGTGTCACTTGTGGTATTGCAATCAGTGCTGTAGCTCAGTGTTAGAGCACTCGCTTTGCAAGTGAGAGACCTGAGCTCAATCCCCGGAGGGTCAGTCAGGGCCAAACCTCGGGCAAGTTTCCTTACTCCACACAGAGCCTAATAATATTCCCTCCAAAACCAAAACAATAATAAATTGGTCATTTTCAATCCACGACTGTTTGTGGGACATTGCTGTGCGCAATTGGCTGCCGCGTTCGCCCACAAATATACAGTCAATTCACTTTACAGTGTGTTCTGTGAAGCGCTTTGGGACGTCCTCCCGACGTGAAAAGCGCTATATCAAATGCAAGGATTATTATTATTATATTGGAGGGGGTTGGTGGGGGGGGTATGTGTTGTCTAGGCCGGGGATGTTGCAGGGGGTTGGTGGGGGTGGACGGTGGGGGCTATGTGTTGTCTGGGCTGGGGATGTTGGAGGGGGTTGGTGGGGGGGGGGCTATGTGTTGTCTGGGCTGGGGATGTTGGAGGGGGCTGGTGGGGGGGGTGCTATGTGTTGTCTGGGCTGGGGATGTTGGAGGGGGTTGGTGGGGGGGGGCTATGTGTTGTCTGGGCTGGGGATGTTGGAGGGGGTTGGTGGGGGGGGGCTATGTGTTGTCTGGGCTGGAGATGTTGGAGGGGGCTGGTGGGGGGGGGGGGGCTATGTGTTGTCTGGGCTGGGGATGTTGGAGGGGGTGGTGGGGGGGGCGGCTATGTGTTGTCTGGGCTGGGGATGTTGGAGGGGGCTGGTGGGGGGGGGGGCTATGTGTTGTCTGGGCTGGGGATGTTGGAGGGGTTGGTGGGGGGGGCTATGTGTTGTCTGGGCTGGAGATGTTGGAGGGGGTGGTGGGGGGGCTATGTGTTGTCTGGGCTGGGGATGTTGGAGGGGGGTTGGTGGGGGGGGCTATGTGTTGTCTGGGCTGGGGATGTTGGAGGGGCTGGTGGGGGGGGGAGCTATGTGTTGTCTGGGCTGGGGATGTTGGAGGGGTTGGTGGGGGGGGGCTATGTGTTGTCTGGGCTGGGGATGTTGGAGGGCGTTGGTGGGGGGGGCTATGTGTTGTCTGGGCTGGGGATGTTGGAGGGGGCTGGTGGGGGGGCTATGTGTTGTCTGGGGGGGATGTTGGAGGGGTTGGGGGGGGGCTATGTGTTGTCTGGGCTGGGGATGTTGGAGGGGGCTGGTGGGGGGGGGGGGGCTATGTGTTGTCTGGGCTGGGGATGTTGGAGGGGGTTGGTGTGGGGGGGCTATGTGTTGTCTGGGCTGGGGATGTTGGAGGGGGTTGGTGGGGGGGCTATGTGTTGTCTGGGCTGGGGATGTTGGAGGGGGCTGGTGGGGGGCTATGTGTTGTCTGGGCTGGGAGTTGGAGGGGTGGTGGGGGGGGGCTATGTGTTGTCTGGGCTGGGGATGTTGGAGGGGGTTGGTGGGGGGGGGGCTATGTGTTGTCTGGGCTGGGGATGTTGGAGGGGGTTGGTGGGGGGGGGCTATGTGTTGTCTGGGCTGGGGATGTTGGAGGGGTTGGTGGGGGGGGCTATGTGTTGTCTGGGCTGGGATGTTGGAGGGGGTGGTGGGGGGGGGCTATGTGTTGTCTGGGCTGGGGATGTTGGAGGGGGTTGGTGGGGGGCTATGTGTTGTCTGGGCTGGGGATGTTGGAGGGGGTGGTGGGGGGGGGCTATGTGTTGTCTGGGCTGGGGATGTTGGAGGGGGTTGGTGGGGGCTATGTGTGGTCTGGGCTGGGATGTTGGAGCTATGTGTGGTCTGGGCTGGGGATGTTGGAGGGGGGGGGGGGGGCTATGTGTTGTCACTATCCTATACTCGTGTTTCTACGTGAAGTCTCGGTCACAGATAGGAACCACCTATTTGAGCTGTGACACTGTGTTGTATTGGTATCACTTGTGGTATTGCAATCAGTGCTGTAGCTCAGTGTTAGAGCACTCGCTTTGCAAGTGAGAGACCTGAGTTCAATCCCCGGGGGGTCAGTCAGGGCCAAACCTCGGGCAAGTTTCCTTACTCCACACAGAGCCTAATAATAATCCTCCAAAACCAAAACAATAATAAATTGGTCATTTTCAATCCACGACTGTTTGTGGGACATTGCTGTGCGCAATTGGCTGCCGCGTTCGCCCACAAATACACAGTTAATTCACTTTACAGTGTGTTCTGTGAAGCGCTTTGGGACGTCCTCCCGACGTGAAAAGCGCTATATCAAATGCGAGGATTATTATTATTATGTTGGAGGGGGTTGGTGGGGGGGGCTATGTGTTGTCTAGGCTGGGGATGTTGGAGGGGGTTGGTGGGGCGGGCGGTGGGGGCTATGTGTTTGGGCTGGGGATGTGGAGGGGTTTGGTGGGGGGGCGGTGGGGGCTATGTGTTTGGGCTGGGGATGTTGGAGGGGTTTGGTGGGGCGGGCGGTGGGGGCTATGTGTTGTCTAGGCCGGGGATGTTGGAGGGTAAGGGTTAGGTGTTATTTGTCCACAGGATGCATTGACTGTCTGCTGTTCCTGGTTTACAGAGGCTCCTCTGTCTTCCCTCCTGGATTGTCCTCCATGAATATATCCGAATGTTTTTCTATCAAACCAAATACGACAGTGAGCAGGTTCCTCGCTCGCTGCGCAGACTGAGGCCAGCGACACGGAAAGTGTGAGTCCTCCTGGCGTCACCCACACCATTCCCCCGAACCATCGTCACTGATGGACCACTCACTAATTAATCGCCAACAACAAAAACAGGCGTTGCCGGGAACGCTCGGCAGATGAGGAGCAGCGTCTCGGGAGAGAGAGAAAGGAAAGTGGGACAAGGTTTCGGGTCCCGCGACCCTTCGTCAGAACTTTCCTCTCTCCATAGACGCTGCCCGACCTGGTGAGGGTTCCAAGGTTTCAGATTTCCAGCGTTTCGACCTAACGAACCGCCGGTCACCATCGAGCGACAACACGACACTTTACCACGAGCTTTCGCGCTGATCCGTTACTAAAACCGTGAACGATCACCGTATTAACGCAGACAGTAACGATAATACATCATCGTTATTATTAACAATAAATGATAACACACTTATAGTACCTGTAATCGCTCGGGTCGGACACGGAGCTCTTTGTTGTACGGTGACACTGTGAAGATCGCTCTCATTGCTGTGACTCTTCTCCTCAGAATCACAAAGCCAAAGCTGGTGGTGACCGACAGGAGCCAAGGCCCCCGAGCCGAGGTCAGTCAGGCTGCATATGCCGGGAGGGGGTTGGTGGGGGGGGTGGGGGGAGAGAGAGAGAGAGAGAGTCAGCCGCCAGTGCTCGGGGTGGGGTGGGGGGGATTGCATTGTAGCAGGAGTCGAGTGAGTGAGGGTGAGAGTGGGCGAGTGAGTGAGCGAGTGAGTGCCTCTCTCTAATCTCTTGAGAAGTTACCTTTTTGCCTGTTGCCGTTGCCGTTGCCATTGCCCGTTGCCGTTGCCCGTTGCCGTTGCCCGTTGCCGTTGCCTGGTGCCTGTTGCCCCTCACGCTGTATCTGTTTCCAGGCTCTGTATGACTTCTCCGGGGACAATGTGCTGGACCTGTGCTTTGTGACTGGAGACCTGATTTTCCTGCTGCGCAGAGTCAATGCCGATTGGCTGGAGGTGGGACAACGGGGGTGAGGGGGGGGGGGGGGTGTGGGGGGGGGGGTGGGGGGGGTGTGGTGGGGGTGTGTGTGTGTGTGTACAACAACAGCAACATCAACAACAATAACCACAACAACAAAATCAACGACAACAATAACCACAACCACAGCGACAAGAACTGATCACATTACTCAGCGCTGCTCACGTCAGGAGGACGTCCCAAAGCGCTGCACACTGTGAAGCGTAGTGACTGTGTATTTTGTAGGCGAAACACGACAGCACAATTCTTCAACACCAACACCAACCGTCTGTCTCACACTCTCTCTCTCTCTCCCCACCTCCCTCTCTCTGTCTCCCCCTTTCATTCCGCCCTCTCTCTCACACACCCTCTCTCACTCTCTCTCCCCCCCCCCGCCACCCCCAGGGAAGTGTGCGGGATGAGACGGGGATTTTCCCCAGATCGTTCGTGAAGATGGTGAAGGATCTGCCGTATGGCAGTGCTGACGGTGATCACACAGTCAATTACCTGCGCTGTGTGTACCACTCTCCCGAGGGCGTTACCATCAGGTACGTTACCGTGACGACCCATTCCGGTGAAGGAGTGGGAGGACGCAGGGGGAGACGTGAGGATTCACCCCCACTCCCTCCGCCTCGCTCCCTCCCTTCAAGTCCCGTCTCAAGACCCTCTTCTTCGACCAACCGCACCCTCAGTCCCCCCACTCCTAACCCCACCCTCCCTCCACCCCCTCCTGATCCCAACCCCCATCTCGGGTCCAAATCCTGGACTGTCCAGTGTCTTGGGACGTTCCTCCTGACGGGAAAGTCGCCGTGTAGATGTCCTGTGTTGTTGTTGTTGTTGACTCTCTCCCTCACGCACACACACAGGGACATCGCTGTGAATGAACGACTGTCCGTGAAACCAACCTACAAGGACCTCAGCTCCCTGGTCTGGTACGTGCTCGGGGCGGGGAACGTTTATCAGTTTACACCAAGTGTAGTGACTGTTCCTTTGCTGATGGGAAAGTACAGCCAATGGCGGGGAGGTGGGGGAGTGACTGGAGCTGGTGGGTGGGGGCTGGGAGGTGGTGGGGGGGGGGGAGTCCCGGGTTGGTTCACAGTAAATTTAATAAGCATTAATTAATTAATTCATAACAGCGCGAGGGCTCTCAGGGTGCTCATCAGCTCTGAGCTTGTCACCAGGGGTGTGGCTGGGGGGGGGGGGAAGAGTTTCGCCCACAAAACACACAGTCACTACGCTTTGCAGTGAATCCTTTGGGATGTCTGTGAGACGTGATAAGGCGCTGTATCGAATGCGAGACATTATTATTATTATTGTTATTGACGTTGATTGACGTTGTGGTGAACACTTGCCCTCGTGGTGAAGGTTTGACTGTCCCTTTGCCGTGTCCTGTCTCAGTGCGGAGTTCGGGCACCAGGATCTGGCGGTGAATTACCGCGACGCGGAGGGTGACCTGGTGAGGATGACGGACGACATGGACGTGGAGCTGATGGTGGAGGAGGCCCAGGGCCACTCGCTGGGCCAGGACTACTTCCCCTGGCAACTCCACGTGACCAGTCACACCGACCTGTCCCTCTACAACACCCAGCCGTGACCCACTCCCCCGCCACGTCATGCTATCGTCACGCGATAGTCACACGCCCCACCCCCCCACCCTCCCGTCCCCGGCCAAAATACACCCACACCCTCCCTGTTTCACCCACTTTACAGTGGATCCCGTGAAGCGCTTTGAGACGTCTCGACAATATGATGAGGCGCTGCTTCAAATGCAACACATTATTATTATTATTATATTATTATATTATTATCTGTATGTTCTCAACTCCGCCCAGAACAGCAACTATTTGTATTTAAAAACATATTAAATCGTCACCATTGGCTTTTTTTTGCGCGTTCACTCTGTGGGACGAGTTTGGCGAGAGTCCATGAAGGGTGGACACTGGGGCCCTGTAGTTTAGTGGTCAGAGTGCTCACCCTCTGGGGGCCATAATCCCTCCAAATAAATAAATAAATAAAAAGATAATAAATAAAAAATAATAATAAACAAATAATAAATAAATAATAATTAATAAATAAAATGTGGTCGCTCAACCCACGGCTGTTTGTGGGGACGTCGCTGTGCGCAATTGGCGGCCACGTTTCGCCCACAAAGCACACAGTCACTCCGCTCTACAGTGTATCCTGTGAAGCGCTTTGAGACGTCTCGAAGACGTGACCAGGCGCTGTATAAAGTGCAAGGATTATTATTAGACAGAGACGGGCAGACTCTGGGGTGGTGGGGTGGGGGGGGGAGGAGGAATGAGTCTCCGTTATCAGCCACCCTCGCGTCTCTGCGCCATCGCGAGAGTCTCGTGTTGGTCCGTGTAAATGCCGTGTGGCTGACGGGATCTTTCTTACAGCAAAGAGAAACCAGGGATCAACGTCTGTGCTGAGAGCGGGCGGGAAAGACTCCAAATAGCCTGAGCTAAACACAGCGCCATTGTCAACCGCAGAGAGAAACATACACCACATCCCGTCATAATCCCGAGATACAGAGAGAGAGAGAGAGAGGGAAGAGAAACATCTGGAACCCATTCCTCCCCGAAACTGTCCTCAGGATTTGTTTCAGGATTATCAAACAAACAAACACACCCCTCTCTGCATTGTCCGGTGTCTGTGTGTGTGAGGGGTCTGTGTGGGGGGTGGGGGGGGGTGTATCTGTATGGGGGAGGGGGGTGGTGTCTGGTGTCTATGTGGTGTGTGTGTGTGTGTCTGTGTTTGTGTGGATATGTGTGTGTGTGGGGTGGGTATGTGTGGGTGTGTGTGTTGTGTGGGTGTGTGTGTTGTGTGCGTCTGTGTGTGTGTGGGGGTTGGGGGTGTGGGGGAGAGCAACACAAATCAAGGCACTAACCTCCGGCTGAGATGTTAGTCCTCACTCCCTGGGGTCTGCCTTTGTTTTGGTGGATGTTAAAGATCTCTCGTGGGGCTATTTGAAAAAAGAGAAAAGTTTTAATTCTCTCCCTCCCTCCCGGTGTCCTGGCCGACAATCCCCCCCCACCCCACCACCCCCCCACCCGATAAAATCGTCCATTTGCTTCACGGCTGTTTGCGGGGATGTTGCCGTGTGCAGAATCCAAGTGTAGTGACTGTATATTTTGTGAGCAAAACACGGCTGCCAATCGCACACGGCAGTGCCCCTCAATTAAGTGACCAAAAAAGGATTATTACCCCCTGAAAGTGATCCGACAATCGATTGCGTATTGATTGTTATCGATAAATCAATTGATGGATCGATCGATCGGTCGGCCGGTGAGCTCCCGGCCCCACACAGCCCTGCCCGTAAGGAGTTAAAAATCTGTTTGACTTATGGAAAAAAAAACTGCCCGTCTGTGAATGTTCTCATATGATATATACCTTGTGAGCCAGTGGCTGAGCAACTGTACACACTCGGAGCCCGGAGTCTGCTGTTAATGAGCAGAGCCTTAATCACAACCATATGCCGATCGGTCCAGCACTCGCCTGTTAAAGCCGTCTGACTGTATCAGAAGGTGAGTGACTTCTCAGCAGAGAAGTCTTTACTGTTTCGGTTGTTTCACGTGCACTCCGTCTCCATATCTCTCCTGCCCCCCCCCCCACTCCCCCCACCACCCCCCACACACTCACACACACATCCATCCCTTCCATCCCTTCTCAGCCTTTGACACACCGACTCGCAGTGACTCGAAGCTCAACGCTGACGGGTTTTTTTTTGGGGGGGGGGGGTCTGGGGTTGTTGAGGTGGGGTGACGAGGGGAAAGGGGGTGATGTGTCTGGGGAGGAGGGGACATTAAGCGCCGACTCGATTGAACTTTCCTGCTCTGAGACACTGCCCTGAGTGAAGGGCGCTGTGTAAATATAAGTTGTTGTTGTTTGGGGGGGAGGGAATGTCTACATATCCACCTCCACCCTCTCCTCTTCTGTTTGCTCTGTGTGTCTCTGTGTATGTGTTTACTGTGTGTATGTGTGTGTTCGCTGTGTGTATGCGTGTGTCTGTGTGTGTTTGCTGTGTGTATGTGTGTGTGTCTGTGTGTGTATGCGTGTGTGTCTGTGTGCGCTGTGTGTGTCTGTGTGTTTTCTGCGTGTGCGGGGGTGTGGGGGGGCAGGAGAGAGATGGGGGGGGGGGAGAAACACAATCTCTTTGGGCTAAACTGACCCACACCTTTCATCGGGAGGACGTCTCAAAGTGTTTCACAGGATTCACTGCGAGGTGTAGTGACTGTGCGCAGTGTGGGCCAACACGGCAGCCCATCGATACACACAGCAACGTCCCCGCAAACAGCCGTGAAGGGAAACGTCGGGGGAACGGGCTGGATGGGCTGAATGGCCTTACCCTGTTCCTAATTCCCTGTGAGTGGGACGCACAACACACAACAAAACACACAACACACACAATACAACACGACACACAACACGCAATACAACACACAACACAACACACAATACAACACACAACACAACACACAATACAACACACAACACAACACGCAATACAACACACAACACAACACACAATACAACACACAACACAACACACAATACAACACACAACACAACACACAATACAACACACAACACAACACGGCCAAATGAGACACAGATGACAGCCGCTAAATATAAACGTGGCACCAAACAATTCACCCCTCCCACCACCGCCGCTCTCCTTAGTTATATTTATATCAGTGAGTGATTTCATTCTCTCTCTCTTTGTGTCTCGGACTCTATCGGTCCGAGTCTCTCTCTCTGTGCGTCTGTGTCTCTCTTTATATCTGAGTGTGTGTCTTTTTCTCTCTCTCGCTCTCTCGCACTCTCTTTCTCTCTCTGTCTCTTTCTCTCTCTCACTCTTTCTCTCTCTGTCTCTCTCTGTCTCTCTCGCTCTTTCTCTCTGTCTCTCTCGTTGTCTCTCTCGCTGTCTCTCTCTTTCTCTCGCTGTCTCTCTCGCTCCCTCTCTCTCTCTGGGTCGGCACAGGGTAACACTGAGTTTATGAGTCTCACATTGACTGCTTCACTGTACTGTGGCCAAGACAAACCATCCTGGGACCTCACTCAATAATTCTTCCTCTCTCTCTCTCTCTCTCTCTTGCACCCCAGGCCCCTCTCTTTCTCTTTCTTTCTGTCTCTCTCTCTGTGTTTTCTTTTGTTTCCTTCTGTTTCTCCCTCGTGTGTGTGTGTGTGTGTGTGTGTGTGTGAGAGAGAGAGAGAGAGAGAATGTGTGAGAGAGAGAGAGAGGAGGAGATGCCGCTTTGTCCCTTCAGATGAGACGTTAAACCTCACTCACTCACCCTCTGTTAAACATCTCCCGCGACGCTGTCGGGGAAAAGCGAAGGGGGTTTCTCTGTCCCGGTGTCCTGTCCAGCAATCCCCCCCCCACCCCCCCCCCCACACCCACATACCCCCCACACCCCCACCCCACCACCGGCCCAAATAAAGTCACTCGCTTCACGGCTGTTTGGGGGGGGACGTAAATTGGCTGTCGCGTTCGCCCACAAAATAACACAGTCACTACACTTTACAGTCGTTGGTCTAATTGTTGCTCGTGGCTCATTCACAGCACCGCCCCCCCCCCCCCATTAACACACACACACACACACACTGGGCTCTGTGCCATTCCTGGATTACCAGCTGTTTCTCATCGCGGGGGGTGGGGGTGGGGGTTGGGGGGGGTCTGTGTTGCCAGAAACCAACAGTGGGAACGTGGCGGCCTCAGGAGTACAGTTAAACACTCACACACTCTCACACACACAGACACACACACACACACACAGACACTCACACAGACACACACACAGACACTCACACACACACACACACACACACTCTCACACACACAGACACTCACACACACACACTCTCTTCCTGCTGTAGTGACTGTGTGTCTCTCTCTCCCTGGTGTAGTGACTGTGTGTCTCTCTGGTGTAGTGACTGTGTGTCTCTCTCTGCCCGGTGTAGTGACTGTGTGTCTCTCTCTGCCCGGTGTAGTGACTGTGTGTCTCTCTCTGCCCTAGTGATGGTGGCTGGAGGCTTTCTGAGCCAGTTGCTGTTGCTGGTTGTGTTGAGGCCGTGGGGTGTAGCTGTGCCGAGTGAGGGGGGTCCCCAACGCTGTGTGCGCTGCTGTGACCCCTACCCAGGGCCCCCCTCTGCAGCCTCCAGCCCCCCACCCAGCCCGGCCGTGGGCACCTACCCCGCTTACCCCCGGCCACACATCCACCCCCACATCAACATCACCATCCTGAAAGGTAAAGCCTCCTCTCCCCTTCCTCTGTCTCTCCCCTCCCCCCCTCTCCCCCCTCCTCTCTCCCCTCCCCTCTCCCCACCCCCGTCTCCCCCTTCCCCCCCCACCCCTCGAGCACAAGCTGCCGTTTGCCTGACTCCAGCTGTTGTTGTCGTTGCTGTCGCCCTGGCAGGAGAGAAGGGAGACCGCGGCGAGCGGGGGAGCTACGGGAAGCTGGGGAAGGCGGGGGCGGTGGGGTTGCGAGGCCCCCCAGGGCTGAAGGGGAGCAGGGGGCAGGTGGGGGCCACGGGCAGCCCCTGCAAACAGCAGCACTCGGCGTTCTCGGTGGGCCGCAGGAAGGGGCTGCACAGCAGCGACTATTACCGGGCTCTCGTCTTCGACACCGTCTTCGTCAACCTGCGCCAGGACTTCAACATGTTCAAGGGCCGTTTCTACTGCTCGGTGCCCGGGGTCTACTTCTTCAACCTGAACGTCCACACCTGGAACTTCAAGGAGACGTACCTGCACCTGATGAGGAACGAGCAGGAGGTGGCCATCTGTTACGCGCAGCCCAGCGAGCGCAGCGTCATGCAGAGCCAGAGCGTCATGTTGGCCCTGGCCCCGGGGGACCAGGTCTGGGTCCGTCTGTACAAGCGCGAGCGAGAGAACGCCGTGTACAGCGACGACGTGGACACTTACATCACCTTCAACGGTTACCTGGTCAAGGCCGACGATGACTGACCATCGACCGCCGCAACCCCCCCCCTCCCCTCCCCTCCACCCCAACCCTACCCCCCAACCCGTCAACCCAAGCCCTGATCACCCCCAACTCCCCCAACCGCAATACCCACCCACCCCCAACCCCAACCAAACCCACCCCAACCTCCCACCTGTATCACCTTCAATGGTTACTGGTCAAAGTTCCCAACAACTGACCCCCCCCACCCCCCCCACCAACCGATCCACAACCCCGAACCCCTCTGCAACCTGCCTCCTCCCCCAGCCCTGACCCCCCCACCCCGGCCCTGACCCCCCAACCCAGCCCTGACCACCCCCCCACTCTAGCCCTGACCCCCCCCACCTCAGCCCTGACCCACACCCCAGCCCTGACTCCCCCACTCCAGCCCTGACCCCCCCCACCCCAGCCCTGACCTCCCCACTCCAGCCCTGACCCCCCCCCACCCCAGCCCTGACCCCCCACCCCAGCCCTGAGGCTCCCCACAGCTCACTCACTAACCCACTAAGTGTCTCGCTCTCGGTGTGTTTTTTTTTGGGGGGGGGGAAAGGTAATTTTTGTTTACTCACCCTGTGAAGTGTCAGCGTTTTGTTAATAAGAGAAGCCACATTGGCTTTTAAATGTGTAAAGAAATCTCTCAGTTCGAAGCAAAAATAAAATAAAAATAAAAAATAAGCGTTTAAAGAAAAAAACATCTTTCTGGGTGTCCGCGTCGCTGATGTGCGAGTGTTTAAACGCCGCGAGACACGGCCCACGTGAAAGGCACTATATAAGAGCGAGAGAGAGAGAGAGAGGGAGCAGATAGAGAGACAGAGAGCGATAATACAGTCACTACACTTAGTAACATTAATACTAATTATAATCTTTGCATTTGATACTGCGCCTGATCGGGTCTTCCGGACGTCTCAAAGCGCGTCACAGGTTCGAATGTAAAGCGAAGTGACTGTATATTTTGTGGGTGAAGCTTGTGAAGGGCTTTGGGGGGGGGGGGAGGGGTCTCGGTGGTTTGGACGATTGATAAATCAGAGCGCGTGTGTATTTGGGTCCAAAACGCCACCGAGGCACAGTGCCACCTGGTGTGAGTGCGGTGAGTGTACTGAACCTCCCGCGACTGCGACACATATCATATTAATAATCCGTATGTTTGATATAGAGTCCCATCACGTCTTCTTGGCTCAGACTCCGAGGGACATGACATACGATATTTATACTGCTGACAGTTTCTGTGGGAGGAAGGTTTATAAGGTAATAAAAGGTATTGATAGACAGGCACACACACACACACACACACACACACTCACTCACACAGACACACACACACAGACACACACGCACACAGACACACACACACACACACAGACACACACACGCACACAGACACACACACGCACACAGACACACACACACACTCACTCACACAGACACACACACACACGCGCACACTCACACAGACACACTCACACACACACACACACACGCACACACTCACACAGACACACTCACACAGACACACACACGCACACACTCACAAACACACTCACACAGACACACTCACACACACTCACAGACACACTCACACAGACACACTCACACAGACACACTCACACACAGACACACACGCGCACACTCACAAACACACACACTCTCGCAGATACACACGCACACGCTCACACACACACACACTCAGACACACACACACAGAGCAGGGAATGGGGTGAGAGAGCTCCAGTGGGGGAGCGAGCCCCAGCACAGACACGATGGAGAGAGAGAGAGAGAGAGCAGGGAATGGGGTGAGAGAGCTCCAGTGGGGGAGCGAGCCCCAGCACAGACACGATGGAGAGAGAGAGAGAGAGAGCAGGGAATGGGGTGAGAGTAGAGCTGGTCCCCGCTCTCTCTCTCTCTCTCTCTCTCTCCCCGGTTTTCACGACGTCTCTCCAAAGGCGTTAAGTTTTTTTTTTAAAAAACTTACTGCCTTTGTAAAATTGAATGTAAAAGAAGCTTTTTTTATTATTATTATTAATAATCGTCACTAAACGGGGAAAAAACAGGTGATTCCGGTCATGTTCGGGAATGAAGGGTTCAATCCCGGAATCGGGAATGCCTCCCCACATCGGGATTTGGGAAAGTCACAAGGCTGTGGGTTTGTGGGGGGTGGGGGGGGGGGGGGGTGTCCCAGGATTGAAGCGTTTATAACAGGTTGATGGCATGGACAGGTTGGATGAATTCTCTCTCTCTCTCTCTCTCTCTCTTTCTTTCTTTTTTCTTCTCTTTCTGAAGCGACACATTCCTCTGCTCTGGACACGGTGAAGGTGGTTGGCTCTGGGGAGGAGACCAAGTGATGGTGTTACGGCGGCTCACATAATCAATAACAATAATAACAATAATCCTTGCACCGGATCGCGCCTTCGAGACGTTGCAAAGAACTTCACGGGATGTGCTGCAAAGTGTAGTGACTGTATTTTGTGGGTGAAACGCGCCCAGCGATGTCCCCACAAACAGCCGTGGGTTGAGTGACCACATTGTTATTATCTCAATTTAAAACATTTTTAAAAAGGATTATTATTCCCGGAAAAGTGATCCACCAATCGAGTAACAGCCGGGATACTACTTACTGCTAGGGAAACAGTGGGGAATAGAGGGGTGTGGGAGGGGGGGGTAGAGGGGTATGGGAGGGGGGATAGAGGGGTGTGGGAGGGGGGATAGAGGGGTGTGGGAGGGGGGGATAGAGGGGTGTGGGAGGGGGGGATAGAGGGGTGTGGGAGAGGGGGATAGTGGGGTGTGGGAGGGGGGATAGTGGGGTGTGGGAGGGGGGAAGAGGGGTGTGGGAGGGGGTAAGAGGGGTGTGGGAGGGGGTAAGAGGGGTGTGGGAGGGGGGAAGAGAGGTGTGGGAGGGGGGGATAGTGGGGTGTGGGAGGGGGGGATAGTGGGGTGTGGTGCTCACCGTTAAACAAGTCTGCAAATCTTTTGCTTCTTGTCTGTGATGGGGGGGCACAGCACTGCCCGAATGGCTTCGTCGAAGACAGTTTTCAAGCCTCGCTGCGTCAGTGCGGAACATTCCAGATACTTCACTGACCCTGACGAAGAGAGGGGGAGAGTGTGAGAGTGAGGGAGAGAGAGTGAGGAGAGAGAGGGTGGGAGGGGAGAAAGAGAGAGGGAGTGAGAGGGCATGAGAGGGAGGTAGGAAGAGAGATTGGGGAGGGGAGTGAGTGAGAGAGGGAGTGAGAGAGGAGGTGGTGGGGAGTGAGTGAGTGAGTGAGTGAGTGAGAGAGGGAGTGAGTGAGAGAGGGAGTGAGAGAGGAGGTGGTGGGGAGTGAGTGAGTGAGTGAGTGAGTGAGAGAGGGAGTGAGTGAGAGAGGGAGTGAGAGGGAGGGAGGGAGGGAGAGAGCCCATCACCCCTATCCTCTCCAGGCTCTGCAGCCCCATTAGCTTTCACAAGGGGAACAAGGGTGCACACACACGCACACGCGCACACACACGCGCCCACACACACGTACACACACACGCACACTTACACACACTCACACACATGCACATGCACACACGTGCACACACGCACACACTCACACATACACATAAACACACACACACACACACGCACGCACATACGTATATACATAAACACACACACGCACACACACAGGCCAATGAGTGCGCAGTGACAGCGGCAGGAAACACAGAAGCCTAACTGCCGACCACACTATCTGCTCCACCTCCAACAGGCACCTCTGCCCACGTCCGGATCTCATTATAGATCGCTGGCACAACAGGCTCGCATGAGTGCTGTGGGGGGTGGGGGCGGGGGGCGGGGAGGGGGGAGGGGGAGTGGGGCTGGAAAAAGAGAGAGCCCGTCACCCCCGTCCTCCGACAAAGAAAGTGAGACGAGAGAGAGAGAGAGACCGAAACAGAGAGAGTAACAAAGGGAGTGAGACAGAGAGAGATAGTGCCAGAGAGACCGAGAGCAAAAGAGAGGGAGGCAGAGAGCGACAGGATCAGAGAGGAAGTAAGAGTGCAAGAGAGAGAGCGAGAAAGAGAGAGAGCGAGAAAGAGAGAGAGCGAGAAAGAGAGAGAGCGAGAAAGAGAGAGAGCGAGAAAGAGAGAGAGCGAGAAAGAGAGAGAGCGAGAAAGAGAGAGAGCGAGAAAGAGAGAGAGCGAGACGGACTGAAATAGTGAGAAAGAGACAGAGAGAGAATGACAGAGATGGACACAGAAAGACAGAGACAGAGAGCGACACAGTGCGAGACTGACAGATAGAGACAGACAGAGTGACAGAGAGTGAGACTGACAGAGAGAGAGACTGACAGAGATAAAGAGGCAAACTGAGAGAGAGAGAGAGAGTGAGACTGACAGAGAGAGACTGACAAAAATAGAGAGAGAGAAAAAGTGTGAGAGCGAGAGAGACAGAGAGCGACAGAGAGAGAGAGAAAGAGAGACTGACACAGGGAGAGACAGAGAGCCACACAGATAGAGAGGGACAGAGAGAAAGAGAGAGACTTGACGCAGAGAGATAGAGAGGGACAGAGAGAGAGAGAGAGAGAGAGAGAGAGACTGACGCAGAGAGATAGAGAGGGACAGAGAGAGAGAGAGAGACTGATGCAAGGAGAGAGTGAGACCGGCAGAGAGAGAGTGAGAGGGAGCCAGTACCTATCTCCTTGGCCATGGCGAGGCCCTGGGGGTAGGTGATGGGGGAAAGCTTCTTGTCCTTCAGCTTCTCGATGGTGTCGCGATCGTCCCTCAGATCCAGTTTGGTGCCCACCAGGATGATGGGGGTGCTGGGGCAATGGTGCCTCACCTCAGGGTACCACTGTGGGCAACAACAACAACAACAACAACAATTGAGTCGTGGTTTGAGTGACCAAATTATTATTATTTAGTTATTTTAAAGGGATTATTACCCCCAGAAAAGCGGGAAGGGGAGGTGGAGGGGGTGGAGCTGGGCTCAATGTCTGCTCGGAGGACACCACCAGCACATACCTTGGCACGAACGTTCTCAAACGACGCTGGGCTGACCAGGGAGAAACAGATCAGGAAGACATCCTGGAACAAGAGAAGGAATTTTTAACACCTTCCACGGTCCACTCCTCTCCTCCACAGCCCGGACACACACCCAACTGTCGCACGTCACCCCAACTCCCAACCTGTCTTGTAACATAGCACTGGAACCCCGATCCCACAGACGTAGCTACAACCATATTTGGCACCAATTTATGCCACCGTTAAGAGCTTCGAGACGCTACAACAGCCTTAAAGACCTAGGAATCTTCCCGATCCAATAAGCAGGGTAACAATTAGGTTCGTCGGGAAGGAATTGGAGTGAGATAGAGAGGAAGGGTGGGGAGGGGAGGGGAGCGAGACGGAGGGAGTTCCTGAGGTTTGGTAGAGGCTGGCGACGTGACTAGAAATTTCCCCCAGAGAGAAGAGAGGCCACGTACAGTCTGGGGGTAGGAGAGTGGTCGCAGTCTGTCGTAGTCCTCCTGCCCCGCAGTATCCCACAGCCCCAGGTTCACCGGCTTCCCGTCCACCATCACATTGGCGGAGTAGTTGTCAAATCTGTAACGTCAACAACAAATTGCGTTTACGCCGCCTCCTTCCCACAGGACAGTGTCTGGAGCTCTGCACAGTGGCAGGAGGGAGAGAGGGAAGTCTTAAAGGTAGGATTTAAATATAAAGTGAGAACATAAGAATTTGCGAGAAGAAAGAAGACCAAGGTCCATCCAGGTCGCCTTCCACCACCCTGGGCGTCACTTGACATGTCGTGTCCCAATCTATCTCATTTGCTTTTGGAAGAATAAACGCTTTCTGCTCCCTCCGTCTCCCTTGGGGGCCCGTTCCATACGACTGCCATTCCCTCACTGAAATAGTGTACCTGCCGATTGGTTTAGAATTTACACACCTTCAATCGCAGGCCCTGTCTTCTGGTTCTACTGTTCTGGATCAGAGAAGACAACTTGAGAGGGACGAGCTGGGGGGGGCGGGGAGGGGGGGAGAGAGGCAGAGGTTTGGGGGGTGTAGTGGCTGAAAGCCCCATTTCCTTACCCAACAAAACGTTTGTGTTTCCAGGAAGTTGCCAGGTTCCTCTCACACCCCAGGCATTCCTGGTTCCTTTGTTTGTCCTGGTATCTTGTTCCACACATCCATCACCAATTCACTAAATCTGCCCCACCCCTCTCTCTCTCTCTCTTCTCAACTTCCTATTTAATTTCCTGGTTTGCGATGACCTCTTTGGACTTGAACTTTGTAACCCTGAAAACTCCCTCCCAAAATTACCAAACTTCCCCAGCCACAGCTAGGACCAAACATAGGAACATAGGAACAGGAGGAGGCCATTCAACCCCTCAAGTCTGTTCCCCTATTCTAGAAGATCATAGCTGATCTGTATCACAACTCCAATTACCAGATCTTTAGTGGGTGATTGAGTTGTCTGGAGGATTGACAGAACAAAGAGGCACAAGACGAGAGAGAGAGAGAGAGAGAGAGACACACACAGACATAGACACAGAGAGAGAGACAGACAGACAGTCAGGCAGACACAAAGGGAGAGAGAGAGACAGGCAGACAGGCACAAAGAGAGAGAGAAAGATAGAGAGAGAGAGACAGACAGAGAGACGAGACAGAGCCACACACACAGACGCACACAGCCAGACAGACAGAGAGAGAGAGAGCGAGAGTCACAGGCTCCGATGAACAGTGGCACGATCTAGTGACGGTGTGAGGGGTGGTCAGGGCTTAGAGAGGGGAGCTCTCTCGTTCTCTGCCGGTCACTAACACACAGAGACACTGCCACTCGTGTGGATAAGAGCTACTTACACAGTTGGGATGTACTCTCCGGGAAAGGCATTGGTTGTGTAGCTGATCAGGAGGCAGGTTTTACCCACAGCTCTGGAATAGAAGAGAAAAGAACACAGGTTACCGGCATAGGAGAGACAGAGAGAGCGAGCGAGACACTCGTCAGCCTGTCGGGGCGAATCTGAGGGGTTACCATAATAATAATAATAATAATAATAATTTGGTCACTCAATCCACGACTGTGTGTGGAACGCTCCCCAAAATATACAGTCAATTCACTTTACAGTGTATCCTGTGAAGCGCTTTGAGACGTCTCGAAGACGTGATGAGGCGCTGTGTCAAATGCAAAGATTATTATTATCATTAATAACATCAGGCGATCAGCGGTGAATGGTGTAACCGGGATGGTTGGTTAAGGCCAGTGCGATGGGAATCTTTTAATAATCTGTCCATTCGACACAGCGCTTTGTGACATCGTCAAGACGCCTCAAAGCGCTTCACAGGATTTCACCGTGAAGTGTAGTGACTGTGTGTTTCGTGGACAAAGGCGGCAGCTGATTCGCGCGCAGCAATGTCCCCACAAACAGCCGTGTAGTGGATGCGGGATTTTATCGGAGGATTGTTTACCTGGACACTGGGGGAAGAGAAACTCCCCTTCTCTTTAATGTCAGCCGTGGACAGCCCCCAGACAGAGAGAGCTCGGTTTAACGTCTCATCCAAAGGACAGCGCCTTCGACAATGTACTGCAGTGGAGCTTCAGCCTAAACTGTGTGGGGTCAAGGCCCAAAGTGGGAGCTTGAACCCATAAGCTTCGGAATGAGAGGTGACTGAGCCAACCTGACACACACACACACACACACACACTTACTGACGTGCAGTGCTGCTGTTTTGCCAGACGCTATTTCCCTTTACTTAGGCTTAGAAAACGCAGCTACTTCCCTTATTTGGTTTTACTTCCCCATTTATATGTTTATATATATATATATATATATACGCACACACACACACACAGTATATAGAAGCTTTGGTGGGTGGAAGGATTTGAAGTCACTTAAGGGGAGACACTGCCACCAAAACACAACAGAGGAAAGAAATCTTTTTGTTTGTGGCAATCTGTCCAGAACAGATCTGTCAGAGCGAGGACAGGACTAGAGCTGAGGGACAGGAAGGGTCAACAGGAAACCAGGGGGGAATGTCTGTAACTACAGGGTGAGGGGCACACGCACATATACACACACACACAAACACATGCATATACACACACACAATCTATGGTGGACTCCCTCCTGCCCCCATCCCGTGGCAGAAACTGTCTCTTGTCTCTGTCCAATGGCAGAGGTTGACCTTTCCCTCCAGTCCTGTAAACCCAACAGAGCGAGAGCAAACACGGCTTCTCTGACTCACTCCTGACCCGGGTGGGGTGGGGTGGGGTGGGGCGGGGGGAGCTCTGGGGGTGATGGGGGGCGAGGGCGGGCTGTAAAATGGCGAGGTTTGGCCAGGATCCGGGGCAGAAAGGGAGCTGTGAGGCTGAGGGCCCAGGAAACGAGAGCCATTCTCTACGCTTCTCTTTCTTCTCTGTTTTCCTCACTGCACACGAACCTACACTTATCGCAAAGCGATCTGAGGGCGAGAGAGCTGCTTCCTGTGAGAATAACAGTGAACTGAGACATCATCCACCCCCCAACCCCGACCCCAACCCCGACCCCGCCCCAGTGAGCCTCTCTCCACTTCGCTTTGGTTCAAAGTCGCACCGAGCAATGGGCTGCCGCGTTTCACCCGCCGAACACACAGTCACCACACTTTGCAGTGTGTTGTGTGAACCATCTCGAAGACGCGACAAGGCCCAAGGTCCGCGCAGAGAGACGTGAAGATGTACGAAGCGATTCCTAGGCTTCGGGTGTCAGCGCAGTCCAGTCAGACAGCGCAGTTGTCGGGTTGGGTTTGTATTTGTGGGGGGGAAGGGGAAGGAGAGGAGGTGTACAGGAAACGGCATAAATCGCTGAGTTTCATAATTCGTCGACACTTCAAAAATGTAGCAACTGTCCATCCGTGTGCTAATGAGGAAAGGTCGGTTACGAAAGGTTTATCCCCCGGCTTTCCCGGGAAGCTCACAACGAACCACAGAACCCCAACCTGAGAGGGGAACCAACCAATTTCAACCCCAATAACAGGCGGTGGAGGGGACTTTAAGCTCACAGTCGAGACTGACCTCCAACAACAACAACTTGCATTTACAGGGCGGAATGGGATGGGTTGCGATGGGATGAAGTGGGGGTTGCTGGTGGGGGAAGAGTGGGGGGGGGGGGCAGCACGGCACTGTGGGAGGCGCTATCCTTCATCACATTAAAGCCCCCGACCAGGTCACCCCTCAACCTTCCTCTCCCTCGACCCAACGTTCCACCTTATTCCCCCGTTTTCCCCCTTAACAAGGCGGGGTTGAGGGGACGCTGCTGAACACATCACTGGGAGGTGATTACCTAATAACGTCCTCTCGACGAGGCCCCTGGCTAAGTGTTGGCTAAGATCTTGCGCCACCAATTCCGCTCGTCCTCAGATCACAATCTCCATTGCTCAATAACCCAACCTGTTGTTGGGCTGCAACCCCCACCACGGTCAATTCACGGTACAGTCTATTCTGTGAAGCGCTTTGAGACGTCGAGAAGACGTGAAAAGCGCTTATATCAAATGCAAGGATTATTATTATTATTATTATTACTAACCACACCATCGCTCTGAGAGAGGCAGAGAGAGACAGCGACAGAGAGAGAGAGAGACAAGGAGCGTGGCTTTCAGAGTCAGAGCGAGAGTCAAAATGATACCATCACTTCCTGCTTTTAACTCCGGTTAACGGGTTAGAAATGGTCAGAAATCCCATTAACATCTAATGTTGGCTATTTATGTCACATTTTCAGAAGATTCCAGATTTCTCGGCAAATATGAAAGCTTAAGCATCAAAGCTGTCCCCACTCTTCCCCCCCCCCCCCACACACACACATATATTCTCTCCAGGCCCCCACCCCACACACACACACACATACTCTCTGGGGGAGGGGGGGGAAATGGGGGTGTGGGGGAGAATGGGGGTGGGGGGGGAGTGGGGGAGAATGGGGGGGGGGGGTGGGGTGGAACAAGGGGTTTGATTCACATTACAAATTCCAACCTTTCAATCTGACGATACGTTAAAAACGCAACGAAAAATCCCATTTCGGATGAAACCAAAATGATTCGAAAGTTACTCTTCGAACAAAAAAAAAAGTTTATCGGCTTTTATTAACTCGCGTCCCTGGAATCGGGGGGGGGGGAAACCTCAAAACGTTTTAGCTCGAAGTGGACATTTTTTTTTAGTAAAACAGGTACGAATTCTCTTATTGAAAACACATGTATACATTTGACAACAGGAAGGGAGGTTGAAATGGCAGGAAAACTGAGCAACTGTTTAAAGCTCGTAATTTGTGTGTGTGAGGGGGGGGTGGGGGAGAGAAAGAGGGTCTCCATCAATCCATCCTTTTTCCCTCTCCCTCCCTCTCTCTCTCTCTCTCTCTCCCCAGTAGAATTCCCTGCTTGTCCGAGACACTTAAGAGCAGCAAAGAGATCTCTCTCTCTCTCTCCTGGCATTTGATGCAGCTCCTTATCACGTCTTCGAGACGTCTCAAAGCGCTTCATAGAATATACCGTAAAGTGAACCGACTGTGTATTTATGGGGGGGGGGGGGGGGGGGTGACAGAGAGAGAGAGAGAGAGAGATGAGGGAGCACCAAACCAGACAACACACCGCAAGGCAACACGACGCCCGGAGTTAAAATTCAAAATTAAAACAAACGCTGTCGGTAACGAAGAAAAGAAAAAAAAAAGGGAGTTTGAAAAGAAACGGAAGGCTTGGACTCACCCGTCACCGACGACCACACACTTGATGGCTTGCATCCTGCGAATTAGTAACCAGAGTAAAATAATAGAGAGAGGGAGAATAAAAAAAAACACACTGCTCGCGCTCCCCCAAAATAAAACAAAAAGGTGACTTAGATCTTGACGGGCCACGAGAGAGAGAGAGAGATAGAGAATCTGCCTTTTGCCCCGTTTCTTGTTTCAGGTTCACTGACAGCAAACGTCACCCCACACACACAGCGCTTCCTACTTAGCAAACCTTTCTCCTCCTCGGTGTCTCTCCTCCCACTTGCCTGAGAGCTTGGCCTTCGTGACTGGGCTAACTCCTCCGTCACTCAACAGCAGCACGTTTTTTGATTTCATTTCTGACTGGTGTGAAGGCAGAGCATCGGGTGGGAGACGGTCAGTAAAGCTTAGAATCACGACAACAAACCCTGCCTTTGACAGAATAATAATAATAATAATAATAATAATAACCCTTTCGTTTAATACAGCGCCTTATCGCGTCTTCGAGACGTGAATTGGCTGTGTGTTTTGTGGGCGAAACGTGGCAGTGTCCCACAAACATGTCGTGGATTGGAGTGACCGAATCATTATTTAGCGCCGACCTTATCGCATCATCGCGATATCTCGAGGCCCTTCACAGGCAACACTGTAAAGCAGTGTGGCTGTGCGCGGGCGCGCGAGTGCGCACGTGTGTTTTGTGGGTGAACGTGGCAGCCAAGTTACACACGGCAATGTCCTCGCACACAGCCACGCGGTGAACGATTGATTGTATCTGGTGGTGGGGGTCGGGGGTGGGGGGGAATTGTCGGTCGGGTCATCTCCCTCCTCTTTACTGCAAATGGGGAATCTTTAACGTCCGCCTGGAAAGGCAGATGGGGAGCTCGGCTTAACGTCACCAACGAAGGACAAGTGCCTCGACAACTGCATCGAGTGTCAGCACGGACTATATGGCCCACATTGCCCCCCACCCCCCCCCACAGATAAAATCACTGACTCGGGGTGGGGTGTCAGACATCCCACCCAACCATAACAATCTGCCAACAAGGCTCCAGTACTCCAGACACACGGAGGCCCAACAGGTTTTATTTAGTAAAACATGAAAATGATAAAACTCACATCGAACCAAAGAGGTGGTGCCGTTGAGATGTGTGTGAGGTGTGTGTGTGTAGTTTGTGTGTGTGTGTAGTGTGTGTGTGGTGTGTTTGTGCGTGTGTGTGCGTGTGGTGCGTGTGTGTGTCTAGTGTGTTTGTGTGTGTGCGCGTAGTGTGTGTGTGGTGTGTAGAGTGTGTGTGTAGTGTGTTTGTGTGTGTGTGTAGTGTGTGTGTGGTGTGTTTGTGTGTGTGTGTAGTGTGTGCGTGTAGTGTGTAGTGTGTGTGTTACTCGTTACATGTAGTCTGCCAGTGCCCATGTGCCGCACAGTGTGTAACTGAAGGGGGAATCCTGTAAGTTTGGGAATCTGAACGCCCGGATTTCAATCTGATCGGGTTATTGATCTCGAGGTGTAGATTTCAGGCACTTTTTGAAAATCACGACATAATCAATAAACAACAACAATAACAGCAATCCTCACGTGTGACTCAGCCCCTCTCATGTCGGGGAGGGGGGTTTACCCGGGAACTCTTTTGTTCAGCGCGACGTCCCGCAAACACCGCAGGGGACCGGCAGAGAAAGGAAAACTCCCTTCCCTTCTCTGTTTGCAACAGCTCATCGGAATTTTTTTTTTGGTGGGGTGGGACAGCCGGTGGGGTGGGGGTCCGACACACGCGGAAACCCATCACCGTGGCTTAAGGGTCTCCGAACCAAGCTGAGCTTTCCACCCGTCCCACCGCCGACACACGGAAATCCCAGACACGGATTGTTGGAATGGAATGCGCTCTCTCTCTCTCTCTCTCTCCCTCTCTGGAGGGAAGCTTCCTGCTCACCTAATTCCGGAAAGTAATAATAATAATAATATTATTTAATAATAATAATAAGGTTGGGCGAGAGCCAAGGCTGGGGGCTGGTGGGGGTGGGAGGGGGGGGGAGCCCAGAGTGTGCGTTGGGGTAACTGCGGGTGTCTAACCA
The DNA here is from genome assembly GCF_018977255.1 of Callorhinchus milii. NCBI lineage: Eukaryota > Metazoa > Chordata > Chondrichthyes > Chimaeriformes > Callorhinchidae > Callorhinchus > Callorhinchus milii. The sequence goes on from NW_024704772.1 coordinate 463,723, forward strand.
GCTAAACCCGCACACAGCGTGGCCGTGGAGAGCGCTGTCTGGCTAAGCTTTCCCGCTGCTTGTCCAGCTGGGACCCCCCCCCCCCCCCCCCACCCCTCCCCGTTAGGGTACCGAGGAAGATTTGCCCGAGACGTCAGGGATTGTAGGTCCTGGTAAGTAACATAAGAGGGCGACACAGTACGTAGGAAGCGAGTCCACCAACCCACCAACTCACAGGACACCGTCAGCCTCACCGACACCTGCCAGTGGCTAGATTTCATCTAAACTTTCACTTCTTTATTCCCTCCCTCCCTCCCTTTATTCCCTCCCTTTATTCCCTCCCTCCCTTTATTCCCTCCCTCCCTCCCTCCCTTTATTCCCTCCCTCCCTCCCTCACTGTAAATTTTAGTTTGTATTTATCTTTGTATTTATCTTTGTATCATCATTTCTTTCGCTCTCTCTCTCTGGCCGACAATCTCCCGCCACCGCCGCCGCCGCCGCCGCCGCCCCTCCGCTCGGCAACAACAACAACAACAGCAACGCATTCTATTTGCACAGCGCCATATTTACACGGTGGGGGTAGGAGCAGAGGGCGCGGTCGAAGAGGAACGAGAATGTTGGTTTAACACACAATGTTGTCTTCAGAAGCCACTGTGGGGGCCATCAGAGTAGGGCTGGCGTAGGGGATGTGTAAGAGGAGAAAGGAATGGAATGATAGCCTCACCCTCCCCATCACCCCCCACCCCACCCCCTCCACCAAGAGTCTTCTTATCCCAGAGACGAGGTGCTGGCTTGAGGCCGAACCTTCTCTCGCGCCCTCTTCCAACCTGGGATGGGAAACAAGGGAAGAACAATTCCAAATTTGCCACCAAAGATTCGGCCCGTGTGTCAATGCTTTTAGTTTAGTCATAATAATAATAATAATAATAAAATAATAATAAAATAATAATATAATAATAGGTGGGTAATAGATAGGTAGTGCTCTCGTCTCTGAGTCAGACAGGACTTCTCTCTCTCTCTCTCTCTCTCTGTCTCCCTCGCTCTCACCCTCACCCTCAGGCCCCCGACCTCCCACCCCCCACGTCAAGCACTTTGAACGGCAATTATTTTGACCGGGTAATATTTCCTCCCCTCCCATCCCCTCCCCTCCCCAGCCACCAGTGCCCGGCACTGAGACACCACCTCCCTGGTGTAGGTAAAGGTCGCTCTGTAAGCACAACACAAGCTCACATTGATGTACATACACACACAGCACCTTTCACGTATAATCCAACACAAATACAAATTTACACTGATAGACACGCAGCATGTGTATAACGCCCTTCCTGCTGGGTAGAGTCTCAGAACACTTGGTGCTTAGACCCTGAGATGGACCTTATTTGTTGTGTGCTGTGTGGTGTATTGTGTATTGTGCTGTGTTTGTGTTGTGTGCTTTGTGTTGTGCTGTGTGTGGTGTGTTGTGCTGTGTGTGGTGTGTTGTGCTGTGTGTGGTGTGCTATGCTGTGTGCTGTGTGTTGTGCTGTGTGTTGTGTTGTGCTATGTTGTGTGCTGTGTGGTGTATTGTGTATTGTGCTGTGTTTGTGTTGTGTGCTTTGTGTTGTGCTGTGTGTGGTGTGTTGTGCTGTGTGTGGTGTGTTGTGCTGTGTGTGGTGTGCTATGCTGTGTGCTGTGTGTTGTGCTGTGTGTTGTGTTGTGTGCTGTGTGTTGTGTGGTGTGTTGTGCTATGTTGTGTGATATCCCCTCCCGCCTTTACCTTTACATTAAGGAACACTTTAGCTTTCGCTTCTGGGCGGGACGGAAGATCACAGAGCGAATGGCCTCCTCAAACACAGCTTTCAGCCCTCGCTGCAGTAGCGCTGAGCTCTCAATAAACTTCACAGCTCCTGCCGCAGAGAGGGGGGGAGAGAGAGAGAGGGAAATCCTGATTATTCTGCAAGGATCAAGAGGGTAGAAGGCTGGGAGGGTAGGGTTAGGAGGGTGACCGAAGGCACTGTCGAAGAGGAGGGTTTTGAGACGAGTCTTGCAGGAGGCAAAGGAGGGGGCGAGACGGAGGGACTGTGGGATGGAGTTCCAGAGGGTGGGGGCAGAGAACGCCGATGGCGGGTTGGAGCAGGCCAGAGCCCGCGGAACGGAGGGAGGGAGAGGACCGGGTGAGGGGACGTACCGATCTCCTTGGCCACTTGAGTGGCTTGTTCGCAGGTCACAGGCGCCAGGTTCTTCTCTTTCAGCTTGTCCAGAGTCTCCTTGTCCTCCCGCAGATCCAGCTTAGTGCCCACCAGGATGATGGGGGAGTGGGGGCAATGCCGCTTCACCTCAGGGAACCACTGGCCGAGAAGAGGGGGGAGTTATATTACTATTAATAATAATAATCCTCGCATGTGATACAGTGCCTTATCACAACGTCTCAAAGCGCTTCACAGGACACAGTGTGAAGTGAATTGACCGTACACCTCGTGGGCGAAACGCGGTGGCGGATTGCCAATTGCGCCCGGCAGCGGCACGCCGACTGCGGTGGATTATTTATAATAATTACGTTAACAGTAATCAGTGATAATAATTCCTATGTCACATGCACACTTCCTCCGCAACAGAAAGGCCGACGGCCACACGAACGGCTTGCATTTACACAGCGTCCCGGAGCGCTGCACTGGGGTTGACTGTAAAGCGCAGTCACTGTGCGTTCATGTTGAAGGGGTGGGTCCCGCTCAGTTTAACATCTCAACTGAGGGTCCGACTACGCGCTCTCCCTCTGCCTCTCCCCCCCAGCGCTGCACTGGAGTGTCAGCCTCGCCCGTGAGCACAGATTCCACCCCGACCCCACCCCCCCAAACTCCCACTGAAGGAGGGTCGATCCCACAACCTCAACAGGCTGACACGTAAACTGTCGGGGAGTGGGGGAAATCTTTGCATAACTCGCTGGCCTTCGGCTGCGATTTGCATCTGGTATTCTGCTGGTGTCTTGTCAGTGGAAAGGAAATGTCGCTCACTCCCAGGGTGTGGTGTGAGATTTGCCTGTGGGTTTCCAGCCTCGCAACCTTTCCCTCCACATAACAGTAAAGCCTGGCACTCAGCTAATATTATTAATAATAATAACAACAGCAATAATAATCCTAGCATACGATACAGCGCCTTATCATGTCTTCGAGACGTCTCAAAGCGCTTCACAGGATGCACTGAAAAGAGTACATAAGTGACCATATTCTGTGGGCAAGTACGGCAGCCAATTGTGCACAGCAGCGTCCCACAGACAGTCGTGGACTGAGTGACCGAATTATTATTTTTGTTTATGCTTAACAGAGAGTGCGCGAGCCCTGCAGCTCTTCCCCACCCCACCAGCCCCCCACCACTCCGTACCATCATCCGCGGGGGTGCCTTCAGCCACTACTCCCCTAACCTCCGTCTCTACCTCTCCCACCCCCCACCCCACCTCCCCTTCTCTCCTTGGCTTTAAATCCCACCTGAAAACATGGCTTCTTTGACTGCGACTTTGGTCACCACCCTTTTTCCCCCTCTCTCTCACTGTCCAACCCCGCCATTGTGCAGCGCTCCGAGACGCTGTCCTTCGTGTGAAGGGCGCTGTGTAAACGCAAGTTGTTGTTGTTGCCGGGGCTGGATTTGAATGGAGAGCTTCCACACACACATGCACACACACACGCACACACGCCAGCCCCATTGACGTTGACGTGTCGGGGAGTGTTTGAAGCCTACCTTGGCTCGCACATTCTGGAAGGAGGCAGGGCTGACCATAGAAAAGCAGATCACAAAGACGTCCTGAGGAGAAACAGAACCAATCACCTAACAGACCAAAGGTTATTCCAGGCATCATCACAGACACACACACATACGCACACAGACACGCATACACACACAGACACGCATACACACACAGATACACAACAGACAGAGACAGACACACACACGGAAACACATACACACACAGAGACACAGACAGACACACACACACAGACACACGTACACATACAGAGACACAGACAGACAGACAGACATCAGACAGACAGATAGACAGACAGAGAGGTTATTATTAATAACAAGCCCACAAAATATACAGTCAATCTTCTATACAGTGAATCGTGTGAAGCGCTTTGAGACGTGTCGAAGACGTGATCAGGCGCTGTATCAAATGCCGGGATTATTATCAATAATGCTATTGTTATAAGCCTCACATTCGAGATGGCACCTGATCATGTCACTGAGACGCCTCAAGGCACTTGGCAGGATTTTGCACTGTGAAGTGTAGTGACTGTGTGTTTTGTGAGCAAAGGTGACAGCCAATTTGCGCACAGCGACGTCCCCACGACAGCCGTGGGAGTGAGCGACCAGGATTATTGATCGCCCGTGTCATTGCTTACCGAATTCTGGGAATGGTGTGTGTGTGTGGGGGGGGTACCCTAGAGTGTGCATTGGGGCTGGGGGGGAGGAGGAGGGGATAACAGCTGGGCTTTAAGCAGTACAGCCACACAGCTTTCCCATTGAGAGCGTTGGCTAGCAAACTTCCCACTGCTTGTCCAGCTGGGACCTCCCGACATTCAGGATCAGCCTCGGCTCTCTTCTCTGTGCGAGGAGCATAGTGACCCCTTGCTCTAGGGGAGGAGGGGCGGGGGTTGCGATGGAGGTAACTCAGGTGCACTGTGGGGCTGGGAGGAGGGGGGGTGGGGGGAGAGTTAAGAGGAAAGGTGCTCACGGTCTGGGGGTAGGAGAGAGGTCGGAGTCTGTCGTAGTCCTCCTGCCCCGCTGTGTCCCACAGTCCCAGGTTCACCATGTGGCCATCCACAGTCACTGTAGCAGAGTAGTTATCGAACCTGTAAGAGCGAGAGAGAGAGAGACAGACGCCAGGGAATAAAGCTTCCGATTCACTCCAAATCCCACGGCTCTTAGTTCTGCACGGGGGTGGGGGGTGAGGGCTGGGGGGAGACAGGAGGGAGGCAGGGATACTCCCTTTTCTTTTCGTGGGGAGATCTTTTAATGCCCTTCTTGACCGGGGGCGTTCGGGGGGAGGGGGTGGGGGATGAGTTTGGTTTTAACGTCTCAAGGATTATTATTATGATTATTATTCCATTACACAGAGCAATCGTCCCTCAGTAATTTTCAATTAATTCAAATTAATTCATTTGAATTTAAAATTAATTCAGTAATTTTCGGTTACTGAGGGTCGATCAGTCTTTCCAAAGAGTCGGCACAGACAGGATGGCCTCCTCCTGTGCTGTATAATTCTATGAATTACATTTCCCACTTTAGAATAAACAATTCCCATTGCCGTCCACCTGCTTGAACTCTGTTTATTTAAGCCCTGACTCAGTAACTCAGGTCGGTTTCATTTCTCTCTGTACTTTGTCGCAATCTCTATTTTACTTCAGGAAGAGCGAACTTCTCCCTTTCCCTCTCACTTCTGGTTTATCGTAAAATCAGCTCCCCTCCCTCCTCCCTTCCCTTCCCTCCTCTCCCTTCCCTCCTCTCCCCTCCACTCCCTCCCCTCCACTCCCTCCCCTCCCTCCCTCCTCTCCTCCCTCCTCCACTCCCTCCTCTCCCCTCCCTCCTCTCCCCTCTCTTGCTGCCCTTATATAAATACAGGTTATTGTTGTTGGTAGTCAAACAAGAACGTGTATTTATATTGGATGGGGTTCAAGAGGGGAAGAGTGGTGTCAAGCTTACGAGAAACAAGCAGTAACAATCCTGGCGCAAGATATGGCCCCCGTCACACCGAAGGTTATCAAGTCTGAGTTAGCCGAGCGGAGTGTGTGGGGGTAGGAGGAGGCAAGGGAAGAGCAGCATACTCACACGGTGGGGATGTACTCCTCCGGGAAGAGATTGGTTGTGTAGGTGATGAGAAGGCAGGTTTTCCCCACAGCTCTGTCAAATATAATAATGATAATAATAATAATGATAATAATAATGATAATAATAATAATAATGATAATAATCCTGGCGTTTGATACAGCGCCTCATCAAGACATCACCACATTTCACTGCCAGGTGTCGTGACTGTATGTTCCGTGAGTCAACGCAGCAATGTCCCACACAACCAGCAAACGATTTTATCTGTCGTCCACGACGCCAGGAAAGAGAAAACCACTTCTCTTTCTTAACAGTGCCTCAGGATCCTTAACATCCACCTGAACAGGCAGACGGGATCTCGGTTTAATATCTTACTCTGAGCGTGGCACTTCCGAAAATGTAAATGCGAGCGAGACAAGGAGGGAGCGAGCGAGGAGTAGCAGAGCCAAGGGAGAGTCCTCGAGGGTAAAAGTGCAAGTGAGGAGAAAGGAACACTCACCCATCCCCGACCACCACACATTTAATGTTCTGCATTACGGCAGCTCTCTCTCTCGCTCCAAACTGACTCCTGTTAAGACACTTGCGCTGGTCTCTCTCTCTCTCCGCCTGGCTGTCCTCGGGTCAAACCCCTTTGACTCAGTGATATTCAACCTCCCCACTCCCTCTCCCTCTCTCTCTCTCTTCTCTCTCTCTCTCTCTCTCTCTCTGGCCTCTCAAGAGTTTCGTTTGTGAGATGAATATCTCTATTGTGAAGGGTTCTGAGTTCAGCTACGTAGGGAAATGAGCCTTTGCCGGGGTCATTTACCTACCAAATGGGCTCAGTGTGTGGAAAGAAAGACTTTCTAACCGCATTTGTTCAGGTATCTCTTTCACATCGCGTCCACGGATCATGAGACAGAGAGAGAGAGAAAGACAGACGTTCAAGTGAGGAGGACATTAATGCAATACAACTTACATTCATGTGTTAGTCGTTTGGTGAATCGCTTTTCTGGAGGTAATAATCCCTTCAAAAACAATACATTGAATAATTTGGTTACTGAATCCGCGGCTGTTTGTGGGGACGCTGCTGTGCACAATTGGCTGCTGCGTTTCCGCCCACAAAATATACAGTCACAGCACTTTACAGTGTATCCTGTGAAGCGCTTTGAGACGTCTCGACGATGCGATAAAGTGCTGTACCAAATCCAAGGATTATTATTATTAATACCAGCGCCTTTTCGCATCTTGAAGTGATTGATGCTGCCAGCTGGACGGGAGGGAGGGAGGGTGATGGGGGGAAATAGGTAAAGAGAGCGCGGTCGAAGAGCTACGTCCTGAGACCACCCCCCATACCTCTCACCGTGGTTAGACAGTCTTGCTTTGCCAACGCTCAGCCCATTTGGTAGATGAATGATCCTCACTCACACCGGCCTCATTTCCCTACGCAGCCGAACTCAGAACCCTTCACAATGGAGGCATTCATCTCAACAACAACAACAAGATTCCATTTATAAAGCGCCTTTCACGTCAGGAGGACGTCCCAAGGTGCTGCACAGTTGGGTCATGACCCGAGCATTGGGGAGATGGTCAGGGTGAGGGAAGGGAGGGAGCGAGGAGGGGGGAAATGGTCAGGGTGAGGGGAGGGAAGGGAGGGAGCGAGGAGGGGGAAGAGAGTCGAGAGGGGAGCTGAAGGCTCGGTCAAAGAGAAAGGTTTTGAGACCGGCCTTGAAGGAGGAAAGGGAGGAAGCGGCGAAGGCACTGGGGGATGGAGTTCCAGAGCCTCACAAACAGACGAAAACTCCCGAGAAGCCAGAGAGAAAGAGAGAGAGAGAGTGAGACAGCGAGGGAGTGGGGAGGCTGGTGATTGAGACCAAAGGGATTTGAGCCGAGGACAGCATCTAACGGGAGTCAGTTTGGAGCGAGAGAAAGAGAGGGAGGGAGAGAGAGAGAGAGAGAGATGCTGTCATGCAGAACATTAAATGTGTGGTGCTCGGGGATGGTTGAGCATTGCTCTCTGCTCGCTCGGGTTTTTACCCTTGTGACGTCTCCCTCGCCTCTGCTCCCCCCTGCCTCTCTCGCTCCCTTGCTCTCTTTCTCCCTCGCTCTCTTGCTCACTGTGTTTGTGTGAGACCAGGGCTCTCGTTCCTCTTTCCCTCAGCCCCAGTGTCAGCCCAGCTCAAGGCGCTCTGGGTTCAGGAGGTCTTGGGTTCGAGCCCTCAACACTCTAGGGGGTAGAGGAGTGGTGTGGGTGCATCACCCACCACGAGAGGACTTTATCACAATCCCGGCATTTGACACAGCGCCTGATCACGCCTTCGAGACGTCTCAAAGCGCTTCACAGGATACACTGTAAAGTCAATCGACTGTGTGTTTTGTGGGCGAAACGCGGCAGCCAATTGAGCACAGCAGCGTCCCCACAAACAGCCGTGGGTTGAGTGGCCACATTTTGGTTTGCAGGGACTATTTACTCCTCGGAAAGCGATCCTACCAATTGGCTCGCAAGCGGGTTCCTACTTACTGCGAGTTAAACAGAGGCGCGCGCGTGGAGTGAGGAAACTTGCCTAAGGTGTAAAAGTAGTTACTTCCCCTCAGCTGTGTTTCTGGTTAAAGTGGAGCAAAATGACCTCACTCAGTCACTCAGTCAGTCGCTGACTCCCTCCCTCCCTCCCTCCTTCCCTCTCCCTCCTTCCCTCGAGGGAGGGACGGAGGTTTCCCGAGTGACTGGGTTGTAATTCTGCCGAAGCACGATTCATTCTGACCCAGATTTCAGTGTAAGACTGAAACACAGAGTGTTGACTCAGCAGAGATATCGGATGTGATACGTCACTCCGGCTGCTCCCTCTCCCCCCCCACTTCCCCCCACACCCCCCTTTCCCTCTCTCCCCCTTCCCCCGTGCGGGGAGCGTGCAGGCGAGGGCGAGGGGGAGAGCGAAGGCGAGGGGTGGGAGGGGGGGCAACGGGACCTTATCGAGGTCTTTGAGATCACAAAAGGATTATTGACGGGGAAAATAACGATGGATTATTTCCGCTGTTCTGTCGGTGAGTCGGTAAGGAGAGGGAGCAAGCTATGGTAATGGGAATCCCGAGGCAGAAAGCCGGGGGGGGTGGGGGGGTTAAGTGAGATTGAACCCCACGTCAGGACTTGGAAACCGGAGCTTAATACCTCATCCAAATGGACTGCGCCTCCGACAATGAGGGGCTCTCCCCCCCACCCACCCACCACCCAGCAGCGCCCCGTGAACCCAAAGTTCCCAAAGTGCGTGTGGGGTGGGGGGGGTTTGGACCCACGACCTTCTGACTTGGAGGCGAGAGAGAAAGAGAGAGAGAGGGACTGAGCTGAGCTGAGGGAAGGGGAACATTGATATGTTCCTCCTCTCTCTCTCTCTCTCTCTGGGGAAACAAGTCTCAGAGGAACACAAGAGAAATAGCCTGGAACATGTTTAGCATCAGCAAGTTCCTAAATCCTCTCCAGTTCCCTCTTCTTATGTCTGGCTAAACTACCGTAACTCACAGAGTAAACCGTCAGCAACCCGATGGTAATTAGCACAACCGCTTGCGAGTGCGAGTGCGAGTGTGTGTGAGTATACGTGGCTGTCTGTCTGTAGGTGTGCGCGTTTGTGTACGAGTAAGTATGTGTGTGTATGTGACTGGGTGTAGGTGTGTGTGTAGATGCATATATGACAGTGTGTGTGTGTGTGTGTGTTGAGTGTGCGCGGGTGGGAGTTTACACATGTGTGAGTGAGTGTGAGTGCACACTGTGTGTGTGAGTGCCTTTGTGACTCCATGGGGACGGTTTAACGTTACCTGAATGGGGAGCAGATTGGGTGGGGGGAGGAACCTGATTTAATACCTGCAATGATGCCATGCTGTGCCGCCCCCACCCCACCCCGTGCAGGGTTGAGTCCCAGAACCACTCACAATAACCCACAGCCCAACAACACATGACATTTATACGGCGCCTCTCACGTCGGGAGGACGTCCCAAGGTGCTGGATAGTCAGGGATTTGGACCCGAGCTGGGGGTTGGGTCAGGAGTGGGTGGAGGGAAGGTGGGGAGGGTGGGGGTGGGAGGGTGACTGAAGGCGCCATCGCAGAGGAGGGTCTTCAGATGGGCCTTGAGAAGGGATTGTTCTCGAGCTCGGTCACTGGGTGATTTTTGCAGAACTTTTGGCGATCAGTGACTTATTGGAGGTTTTACGGTAAAGCGGGCGAGAATGTCAGTGTGAAACCCGTCCCGTTTCCCTCCCTCCCCCCAACCCACCCACCCCCGGGTTAGCTTTTCATCTGCTGCAGAGAGAGGAAGTGGGAGGATCCTAATCAGGGCTCGATCTCTGTCAGCAGCTCACCGCACTTTACAGATGAAGTGCTGAGCTCTCTGGCGATAGGCACCCAGACACTCTCTCTCGCTCTCTCTCTCTCTCTCTCTCTCAGTGACCGACGATGGTGCCTGTCACCCCCTTTAGGGCTGCGGCTCGAGCCTGAAGTGATTGGCGTTCCCCAACCACACGCAGCGTAGCGCCCGAGCTCGCTCGATCCAACGCCATCCATCCAGCCAACCAGCTCAGTCCAGGGGCTCAGTTGCACCCAGTGCAACCACCACCATGGAGGACAACCACATTGGTGAGCTCAAGTTTTTCACCTCTCCCCTCTCGCTCCGTCTATTAACTGTGTTTTCTCCTGACGTGAAAGGCAAATGTCATTTCGTTGTTGTTGTTGTTGTTGATTTTTTGATTGAAGCGCATTGAGGCACTGTATCAAATGCAAGGATTATTATTATTATTATTATTATCATCTTTGCTGCTGCCTTTTCTCTCTGTCTGTCTGAGCCGGCAGTGTTGAGGTGCGATGTGATGACAGGTGTCAGCCTGGGTTGGTTGGTTGGCAATACCTCGCCTCGGGAGGTTGTGGGTTCCAAGCCCCCTTTCCCCCCCCACCCCACCCACCTCCCGCCCCCTACTCAGCCCCAACTGCCCTCGTCAGAGGAGACGCTAACCCCAATTTCCACCGTCCGTGCCCTCTCCGGGCAGACATTAAAGATCCCCCTATGACGCTACTCGAAAGTGCAGGGAGATTCCCGCTCCGACCCGGTATCCTATCCCGCCTTGCCCCCACGCTTCAGATAAAATCGCTCGTCGACTTCATGGCTGTTGCTGTATCAAAATCGTCTGCCCACAAAACACCCAGTCAATCCACCTCTCAGTAAAACCTTTTGAGACATCTCGATGATGCGATAAGGCACTGTGTCAGATGCAAGGATTGTTATTTACCATCATTCCAGCCGTGACCTTCAGAGCTGACACATACCCATCATCTCTCTGCTCTCCATCCAAGTCAGGCTTACACATACTGACACTCTCAAATCTCTTCCCCCTCCCACCAGTGCCACCTAAACCCCCGCCCCCCACCCCCCCCCAACTAAACCAACTTTCTCCCTCCGCCTCCACTGGGCACGGGTGAGCTAACCCTTGCTCCACGCACCTCAAATTCTCCGCAACTCTTTCCGCAAATCAGCTCCACTTCAAGGCAAGATAGTTAGGTTGAAGCCACAATTTGGGGTGCCTGAAGCAGGGGCCATGGCTGATTCCCCCGCCCCCCTCTCCCCTTCCCCAGCCTAGGCTAGGGGGTCAAAGCTAGCGCTAGCTCACCCCAGCATGGGTGAGGCTAGGCTTGCGTGTCTGGGTTTCACACGGGGCTGAGCTTTTAGCGAGTTTATTTTGAGCTCTGAGACTCGGGTGTCAGGGGCTGTGCAGATTTTATATATAGAGTTCTCGAACGGCCATTTCCAGCTCTCATCGGTATCCTCTCAGATGTTCAGCCTCGGACATCACTGCAGACCAGATGAGCAACAATCGTCATCAACAATTATCATCACCTTGTGTGTCAGGACAGCGTCTCAAAGCCCTGGGCGGCCGACCTAGGGGTGGGGGTGGGGGGTGGGCGGGGAATAATGAGCATAATTATGGTTGAATAGATACGTCTTACATTGGGCTTTAAAGATGGGGAGGGAGAGGGAGGGAGAGAGGGAGGGAGGGAGCTGGTGAAGCAGAGTGACTCTGGGATCGGTCACAAACACAGGCATTAAAGGGGAGATAAACCTTCTCACCCACCACCACCCCCCAAACACACACACGCACTGACACACACGCACTCAATGCTGTTCTCCCTCACAAAAGAGAATAGGGATCTGAGAGCGCTGAGGGAAGGTGGATGATGTTCAGAGTGAAACTCCGAAGCCTCTAAACGGGTCCCCAACACACAGCTGAGGAAACAGTTTAAGCTGTGAGTCAAAGCAAACTCCGAGACAGGGATTGGACACAAAGCCAATTTACTGGGGAGAGAGAGAGAGAGAGAGAGTGGGGCGCGGAGGGGGAGGTGGGGGTGGAGAGGGGGGAAAGTCTGTCACACACCGTCACCCTGTTTTTTTATAATAATAATAACTAATAACAATCCGCACATTGATACGGCGCCCGATCACGCCGCTGAGACGTCTCAAAGCGCTTCACAGGATGCGCTGTAAAGTGTAGTGACTGTTTCCCTAGGTTGGAAGCAACAAGTGCCGTTTGTTTTGAGAACAAATCAGATAGATTTCTCTCGGGGGAAAAAAATATCTGGACGGATACTGTGTTTAGTTTGGGACACGACATGTCAAGTGACGTCAAGCCAGGAAGGCCAACTGGAGGGACCTTGGTCTTCTTTCACCAGCGAATGCAAGGATTATTATTATTATTATTATTATAAATTCTTACGTTTTTATGACTGTACATTTCGAACGAGATTGAAAAAGTAAACTGGTGAACAATACTTTAAGGGGCACGCAGAGACACAGCAAGGGGGGACACAGGGTTAGGAGGTGTGGGGGGGGGGGAATGATTCCAGGACAGACGCCAGGAAGGCTTTCTTTACCAATACTTTCAGAGTGACCATGCCTTCAGCTCCCCTCTCGACTCTCTCCCCCCTCCTCGCTCCCTCCCTTTCCTCCCCTCACCCTGACCATTTCCCCCCAATGCTCGGATCCTGACCCAACTGTACAGCGCCTTGGGACGTCCTCCCGACGTGAAAGGCGCTCTATAAATGGAATCTTGTTGTTGTTGTTGTTGTTGAAAGGGGGATAATAATATATCTGCCCTCCCCGCCCACTCCCACACCCACCACACACACTATCTTTTCCCCCCTCACAATAGCTCGGTCCAGAAAAGCATCTCGTTTACCGGAATGTGTGCAGCGCTTTGCGTATAGACAGCCCTGTGCGAAGAGGACCCTGTATTGGTCAGGATGTGGTCATGCAGAGCAAAGGCTATTCATTGCCTGAGCTAAACCACTTCTCTCTCTCTCGTCTCTCTTTCTCTCTCTTTCTCCATATGTATCCTCTCGTTTCTCTCTATCTCCTCTCTCTCTCTCTCTCACTTGGCTGTTTGGAAGTATCTGTGATACTGTACTCCACTCATCCCACTTTCAAAAGGTTCCTGGACAACAACGAAACAGGGCAAACATCCACCGTCTCTGGTAGACACTTTTGCTGCCTCCATTGATCAGTAAAACCCTAATCAATCTGTTAAAACAACAATAATAATCCTTGCATTTGATATAGGGCCTTATCACGTTTTCCGGATGTCTCAAAGCGCTTCACATCTGGGAACTAGAGGAGCCCTCCTGGCATTGCTTAGTAAGAGCATCAGCCTGGATGTCAGCTCAGTGTGAGTGTGTGTGTGGGGGGGGTTCAACCCTCTGACTTGGAAACAGACCCTTCAGCCCAACCAGGTCTTGCGATCCAAATCCACCCCCCACCATCCCCTCTGTCCCCCTCTCCTGTCCCCCCCTCTCTCCCTCACACGCGCCATGCATTGGGTTTCCTCTCAAATACTGTTGCTGTTTGCTTTAAACCACAAGTTCCGGCAGTGAGTTCCACACCACTCTAATCGCCCTTCGCTCTCTCTCTGCAAGAAGTTCCTCCTAAGCAACTCCGTCATGTCTAATAATACAATCTGATACAATCATTGAGGGATGCGGTGGGGTGGTGGAGGATTGGGATGAAGGGTGCGGGGGGTGGGGGCGGGAGGGGGAAACGAAGGGGACTACATTTTTTCGGGTAAAAATCATAAACTTTCGTCTTCTCTGGCTTCTGTCAGGCTAAGCTGTGAACCTACTCTCTCTGCCCCCTCCCCACACACACACGCACACGCACACGCACGCACACACACGCACACGCACGCACACACACGCTGAACATTAAGTATAATATCCGCTCAACTTCTGCAGAATGTAGGACGTGCCGTTTCCTGGAACTAGCGGGGGAGGGAAGGAACGAGGGAGTGTACGAGGGTGGGAGGGAGGGAGAGGGGGAGGGAGGAAACTTGTCACCTGGGTGGTGGGGGTGGGGGGGGGTTACAGTGGGGGGGAGGTTGAATTGTTGAATACTGTATATATATATATCTTATAGGTTTATGTGTCAGTGTGAACGCAAATATTTTATAAATAAAAATTAAATGCTTGCTATTTACTGTGTATAAAATATTTATGTATTATATTAGAGTAAGTCACTCCCAACGTGGAAGGCGCTATCTAAAGGCAAGGTGTTGTTGCTGTTGTGGCTCACCTGAGCCCAGGGCCTGTCTGCCTGCTCCACATCCCCCACCCTCCCCAGCCTCTCTGCCCCCACCCTCCCGAGCCCCATCCCACAGTCCCATTGTCCCTTACCCCTCCCTCGCCTCCTTCAAGACCTGTCTCGAGACCCTCCTCTTCGATAGCGCCTTCGGGTCACCTCCTACCCCCAACCTCCCGGCCCTCCACCCCCTCCTGATCCCAACCCCCAGCTCGGGTGCAAATCCCTGACTGTCCAGCGCCTTGGGACGTCCTCCTGACGTGAGAGACGTCGTGTAAATGTCATGTGTTGTTGTTGTTGTGGACTTTCTCAGTGTGTGCTTGTAATGTGTCGTTGTTGTTGTTGTTGTTGGTGACGGGCACCTCAGTGTGTGCTTGTAATGTGTCGTTGTTGTTGTTGTTGACGGGCACCTCAGTGTGTGTTTGTAATGTGTGTTGTTGTTGTTGTTGTTGTTGTTGTTGACGGGCACCTCAGTGTGTGTTTGTAATGTGTGTTGTTGTTGTTGTTGACGGGCACCTCAGTGTGTGTTTGCTGTGTTACAGGACCCCCTGACCTATCCACGGAGGAGGAGACTGAGCTGGAACTGATTCGTCTGCACAAACAGGAGCTGATGGCTGATATCGAGGTCCGATTAAACTCCCACTAAACGCCCCTTCCAGACCCGAGGCTCTCCGCCACCGTCACAAGGACAGGGTGTGAAGCGCCTCCCGACACCTTACACTGACGCAACGCCTCTCAGCTCTCAAAGAGTAGCCCTTCGCAGCGAGATTCATTGCTTAAAATCCAAGTGAATCTCGTTGTAAAATAACAGTAATAACCTTTGCATTCGATGCAGCGCCTCGTTGCCACTTCCAAAGCGCTAAACGGGACACCCTGTGAAGTGCAGTGACTGTCCGTTTTGTGGGCAAAAACGCAGCAGCCAATTGCACCCAACGCCGTCCCCACAAACAGCCACACAACGAGTGACCAAATTTATTGTCCGCCTGTCAGTACAGTCCCTCTGCTAAAGTCCGACTTATACATACGTAACTTTACCCAAGTCACGTGCTATATGATTTACCCAAATTTGCCGTAACTCACACTTCGCATAAGGTCTAAAGTGTTACCGTACGGTCCCAACAAATACAGTGAGTTTCGCTGTATTTTTTAAAAATTGACTTTTGGTTGTTTTGTTTGCCTTCTCTCTCTGTGTGTAGAAGCTGAAGGCTGAGATCTCGCAGGTTTTCGCTGACATCGAGAGCTTCACTCACGCGGAGGAGAGGTGAGAGTGTGGGGGACTGGCTTAGCACCCACCCCCCTCCCCCCCCCACAACCCCCACAGCCCCCCCACCCCAGCACACTGGCGAGACAAGATTCCCGTTACACCCAACTCCACCAGCAAAGATAAACCTCCCTCTCACTCCCCACCCACCGCTGTATTAGATACAGCACCAAATCATTTAAGAACACAAGAATTTGCTGGCGAAAGACCGAGGTCCATCCAGTTCGCCTTCCGCCATCCTGGCAGTCGCCTGCACATGTCGTGTCCCAAACTACGCACTGTATCTGTCCCGAGAAATTATTTCCCAGCAGAAATCTATCTCATTTGTTCTTGCGTTTGTCTACTCGCACGCCCTATCGGGTGTGGTAGAGTCTCGCAACACTAATTCTTCTTGTACTTGAACAAAACACAGCAAAACCGTCGAGAGGAACAAACAGATGGCGATGGGGAAGAAGAAATTCAACATGGATCCCAAAAAGGTGACAGGTCTCCCACCCTCCTTCCCCTCTTTGCTCGCTTACCTCTCTCTCTCCCCCTTCTCTCTCTCTCTCTCTCTCTCTGTCTCTCTCTCTCTCCGGGACAGTCGAGGAGGTGTCCCCTCGGAGTGCAAGCTTCCCGCTCTGTTACACTCTCTCCCTTTCCCGGCCAAAACGTTCAGCTGCATCGAGAACAAACCACAGTCAACAACAACAACAGACAACAATAATGACAATAACAATAGTCCTTAGAGTCGACACAGCGCCTTTCGTGGAGGGGACGACAACGCAGAGCATTTCCCAGTATCTTAGTGTCAAAGTGTCTTTGCAAAGCGATTTGCGCACAGCGACGTCACGGCAAACAGGTGTGAGCGAGCGCGAGGGAGGGAACTGTGAGCTAATCGTCGCTTTTCCACAGGGGATCGAGTACCTGATCGAGAACAAGCTGTTGTGTCGAAACGAGGAAGACATCGCCAAGTTCCTGTACAAAGGGGAAGGCCTCAACAAGACCGCCATCGGAGACTATCTCGGGGAGAGGTGAAAGCCATTCACTGAGAAATTCTTGAACCCCCACAGCTAAATATTATTAACAATAATGCTGTTAGTAATAATAATAATCCTTGCATTTGATGTAAGGCTTATACAGCCTCCCAGGGAAGGGAAGGGGGGAATGTGGGAGGCGCGAGGGTGGGGGAAAGGGAAGAAGGGGATGTGGGGAGTGCCCGAGTTCGGGGAGCGGAGGGAAACCTATATTGACCTTGAACGTTGACCTTGAATGGTATCCCTGATCTGGTGTTGCTCAGGGACCCGATGAACATCAGGATTCTCCAGTCCTTCGTGGAGCTGCAAGAATTCTCAGACCTGAACCTGGTTCAAGCGCTCAGGTGAGAGGCGTCAGGAGCAACACATGCAATATCTCTCTCTCGCTCCCCCCACGTTCGAGAGCCCCTCAATCTCTCTCTCCGAGTCCCGATGTGGGGGCGCGACCCCTTTGTGACGCTGACTGTAACCAGCTGCTTGTTAAACGCAGGCAGTTCCTGTGGAGTTTCCGCCTACCGGGCGAGGCGCAGAAGATTGACCGAATGATGGAAGCCTTCGCCACTCGATACTGTCAGTGCAATCAGAACGTCTTTCAATCCACGGGTAAGTGAGGAAAGCTCGTCCGCTCCCTCCCCCCCCCCTCTCTCTCTCCCCCGCTCTGGGACCCCACCCCTGCGTGAGGGGCGCTGTGCAAGTGCACGTTGTCGTTACTGTTCCTACGCCAGTGCCCTCCGACTGACAGCCGGCTAACCGTTGCCTTGCAGACACCTGCTACGTCCTGTCCTTTGCCATCATTATGCTGAACACAAGCCTCCACAACCCCAACGTGAAAGAGAAGCCGACACTGGAGAGGTTCAACAAAATGAACCGCGGCATCAACAATGGGGGAGACCTGCCTCAGGAGCTGCTCAGGGTGAGCACCCACCACCACAACAACAACAGCAGCAGCAGCAGCAGCAACACATTACATTCGCACAGCGCCTTTTGCGTTGGAAGGGTATCCCAACGCGCCTTGGAGGAGGCGAGGGAGGGAGCGAGGCAAAGGGACTGTTACAAGCTCACCAGCCATTTACAGCGACGGGGCGGGTGGGGGAGTGGGGTTGGACGTGATCGAGACAGCGAGCGAGTCTGTCCGGGCTTTAAGAGTCAGTGAACGCACCGCAGAATGTGACACGGTGTAGGAGGAGACCTTTCAGCCCATTCTGGGCTGGCTCTCGAGAGAGAGAGAGATAAAAGCGACTAATTCTTATCTTACTCTTTAACAATCTTACTCGCCTGCTCAATAACTCCGACCCCACCACCACCAGCCACCTCCGCAGCCCGCCCACACGCACACACACACGCACACACACCCACATATATACTTCTATATTTTTCAGTCACTTAAAAAGCAGGCAGGTGCTCACATACAGCACAAAACTCTGCGATGCACTCGATAAGGCGCCGGGTAACAAAAATACACAGGACAGGACGATTTTGTTCTGCGTGGAAATTTCAAGTCACTTCGTCATCCCGGCGTTTGACACAGCGCCTGATCACGTCGTCGAGACATCTCAAAGCGCTTCACGGGATACACTGTAAAGTGTGGTGACTGTATGTTTTGTGGGCGAAACGCGGCAGCCAATTGCGCACAGCAGCGTCCCCGCAAACAGCCGTGGATTGGATTGAGTGACCGCATTTTTTTGTTTGGTGGTGAGGGAGGGGAGGCCTTATTACCCCCGGGAGGGCGATCCGCCGATCGACTAACCTTTCCTGATTGGTTTGTATTGGCACAGAACCTGTACGAGAGCATTAGGAACGAGCCGTTCAAGATCCCAGAGGACGACGGCAATGACCTAACGCACACCTTCTTCAACCCCGATCGGGAAGGCTGGCTCTCCAAACTGGGTAAGCGCTCACGCTTGGCGACAGGAAACTCGGGTGGCGGGGGGGGGGGGGGGGGGAGACAGGGTAAAGGACACTCTACAAAGTCGCAGTCGAAGAGGGAGGGTCACGCGTGAGGACGTTAACGGTTCCTTCCCACGGCTCTACTCGAAAAGAGAAGGGTGTCTCTCTTTCTCTCCCAGTGTCCTGGCCAGCAATACCCTCACCCCACTCTCCTCCCCAGATGGTATCAGTCATGCACTTCACAGCTGTTTGTGGGGATGTTGCTGCACACAAATTGGACCTTACATAGGTAGTCGCTTTGCTTTAGGGTGAACCCTACGGTGGAACCCTCCGAGACATCCTCCCGACGAGATGAGAGGCACTGCGTGAAATGATAACCGTCCCTTGCGTTCGACACAGCGCCCGATCGGGTCTCCGAGACGTCTCAAAGCGCTTCGCAGGACACGTCGTAAAGTGATTCGACTGCATGTTTTGTGGGCGAGAGGCGTGGGTGGATCTTTATTGCCGGCAACTGAACCCAGAGGGTGGGGTGTGGGGTGAGGACACGCGGGCAAAGGGTTGTCCCCTTTGTTGTTTGCACACCTTGACCACTTCCAGCCCAGAGAGGAGGCGGAAGGGAAACCCAGTCAATTTTCTGTTGGGTCTATTTGAGTACATTTGAGTTTCGTCTCCGCGCCCCCAACCCCACTCCCCCACCCACCCCGTGGCTCGGTGGGCCCCCGTCGTCTTTGTGCTTCGGGACGTTCGTCCTACGTACGAGCGCACAGCTCTGTGACTGCAGCCAAAGCGGTTTCAGTGAGGAGTTTTATCCACGGAAAGGTTTCAGTCATTCGCAAAGCTGCGCTCCGCGTGTGAGAGACAGGAAAGAGAGAAATAGAGAGAGGGGTGAGTAATAATGTCGCTGACGCATTGTGCGAGGTGTGAAGAATGAGGTACCTCAAGCCCAACACAACTTAATTATAACACACTTCACCGACAGCCCAGAATAGGCTCATTTCTATCACCTGAGTCTAGACCCAGGACTGTCACTCTCGTGTTTGATCGGAATGATTCTCCCACCCTCGCTGCACTTCACCGCAAAACGGCGGTGGGCTATTCTCTTCCAGTCGGGCCGACCTAATACTATTTATCTCGGCTGAATATTTGTCCTTTCGTGGCCACGCCATAAACACGGCCGCTGTGTAGCTGCTGGAAATAGAACGGTGACGTAAACCAGACTCGTCTGGGACTAGGGCCAGTGTTCGGGAAGCCACCACTTTACGGTGAAATCCTCGGAAGGGCTTTTGAGACGCCTTCCTGTGAAAGATGACGTTTTGAACGTTGGGATTATTATTATCGGGACGTTCCTCCGACATGAAAGGCCTGATGCTGTGAGGTTTGGGTGGTTGGGGAGGGGGTTGGAGAGGCAGGCGAGGTGTTCTGGTCAGATGCGATCGGATGGTCCGAAGGGGGCTTTTCTTTATCCCAACCTGCCTTCTGAGTGTCAGTCTGGATAGAGAACGCCAACCCTTGGTGAACAACTTTAAGCCGAGGCAAGAGAGCGCCTGCGTGCCTGTGCCGAGGTTCCCTTTCAAGTGCAACGGCAACTTGCATTTACACAGCAGGATAGCGCCCCAGAGCGCTTGACCTGGTGGAGGAGCATGGTGCTGAGCTGGGGGGGGGGTGAGGTGGGGGGAGGTGACCGTTGGCGCGGTCCAAGAGAAAGGTTTTCGGGCGCGACCTGAAGATGAGGAAGGAGGGGGGGTTGGGGGGGCAAGACGGAGGGAGGGATAGAGTGTTCCAGAGTTTCGGGGAGTAGTGACTGAAAGTGCGGCCATCGATGGTGGAACGGAGGGGACGAGGGACCAGGGAGGCCAGACACTGACACACTAACGAACCGCAGTGTGTCTCCTGTTGTCTTTTGCAGGGGGTCGGGTGAAGACATGGAAACGCCGGTGGTTCATCTTGACAGACAATTGTCTGTATTATTTTGAGTACACCACGGTAAGCTCTCTCCACTGCCGTGCGAAGGGGAGGCTTTGCTTTCAAGGAGCAGAATTCCCACCCATTCCCCCCAAACCCCCACCACCACGCCCCCTTCCCCCAAAATGCCGGGATACTGTCTCATCTTGTAATCGGAGCTGAGACAACGACAGCAAATTGGATTTACGTAGCGCCTTTCAACGTCGAGAGGAGGCAGTGAGAGAGTCTGGCGTCTTCGACCCCAGGACTTGGGGCTGTATCGGCAGAATCTGTTGGAATGTTTCTAAGGTGGACGAGATACAATACACAACAAAATGACCAACCCTCTTGTTTTCTAGGACAAGGAGCCCAGGGGAATCATCCCTTTAGAAAACCTGTATGTGAAGGAGGCGGACGATTCTCGGAAATCGGTGAGGATTTCACAACAAGCACAACAACAACTTGCATTTAACACAGCGCCCCTCACCAGGGTAGAATAACAGAGCACGATGCCGAGCCAGGGGGAGAGGGTGGGGGTGGTTGTAAGCGGTCAAAGAGGAAGGTCCTGAGGGATGGTCTGAAGATGGGGAAGGAAGGAACAAGGCAGAGGGATAGAGGAAGAGTGTTACAGAGTTTCGGGGCGTAGTGGCTGAGAGCACGATCACCGATGGTGGAGCGGAGGGCACGAGGGACATGGGTAAGACCTGAGCCAGCTGAGAAGTGGGGTGTGAGCAGGTCAGGGAGGTAGGGAGATGCCTCAATAATGTTTGTGAGCAGTCATTAACCTGTAAGGAGTGAGGTTGGGAACCCACGTACCTGCAGACTGGCTGTAAACCATGTTGGCTTTCGTGTTTGCAGAACTGCTTTGAGCTCTACTGCCCCAACAAAAGCAAAGGGAATACCATTAAAGCGTGCAAAACAGACACTGATGGCAGGGTGGTGGAGGGCAACCATCAGTCCTACAGGATCTCAGCCCCTTCGAGGGAGGAGAGAGACGAGTGGATCAAATCAATCAGGTAAAACCTGAATTACAAATTACAACAGGTTGAATTAATTTGTGCAATTGGCTGCTGTCTTTCACCCACAAAGCAGTCACTCCACTTCACAATATATTCTGCGAAGTCTCGAAGACACGATAGGGCGCTATATCAAATAGCAAGGATTATTATTATTATCATCATCAATAATCTACACCAGATATAATAATACTTGCATTTGCATTTATATTGCAATTGGCTGCCGGGTTTCAGCCACAAAATAGTCACACTTTACAATATATTCTGTGAAGCGCTTTGACAACTTGCATTTATACAGCGTCGCTTGCACAGGATAGCGTCCCAGAGCGCTAAACGACAAGCCTCAATGACGTGATAGGCGCTGTATCAAATACAAGAATAATAATTATTATTATATCCCTTGGTATAAGAGAAACCTAATCCATCCACTGCAGTCTGGAAAATGTGGATGGATCCGGTATCCAGTTTGTCTTTGCTCGTGTCATCGTCGCATTTTGTTTATATTTCAGGGCCAGCATCACGCGAGATCCTTTCTACGACTTGGTGGCCACCAGAAAGAAGAAGATAACCAATAAGAAATTGGCAAAGATGGAAGATCACAGCGCCTCGTGCGAATGAGATAATTTAACACAGCGATGAAAATCCCTCCCGCGGCTCACTCAAAACTGTTGGGTCTCGAATCGGTCTTGTTGGGTAGCAACCCCCGCCCCACCCTTCCACTGGCCGTGTGAGCCTGCGGACTTCTCTACGCTTTATCCTGTGAAGCTGTAAAGGACCACCCTTTGGCAACAAAGCACTCAGCGTCAGGATTTCATCTGGCAACCGATTCGGCGAGAAAAATCTCGTCCTGTTTGAAACACCACCTCTTCTCCCCTCCGTCCCTCCCTCCTTCAAATCAGCAACTCCAGATTTGCGATGATGTTCACACACACACGCACGCGGGGAAAACAAATCCCGTTTAAAGAGTGAAACCTTTACGGTTCACTAACATTTTTGTTTCAGCATGTTGAACAGGGAAGGAAGCTAATCGGCCCGCCAACAGCAGACAACCCAACAGCCTGGTTCCGTGCAGCTCT
Organism: Callorhinchus milii; assembly: GCF_018977255.1. Taxonomy (NCBI): domain Eukaryota; kingdom Metazoa; phylum Chordata; class Chondrichthyes; order Chimaeriformes; family Callorhinchidae; genus Callorhinchus; species Callorhinchus milii. The sequence continues at coordinate 486,269 of NW_024704772.1, forward strand.
AGAGGTATCCAGGGTGCTTGAGGGAAGGTCTGTCGAGTTGACTAAATTATGGAGTCCTGTAGCCTAGGGGTGAGAGTGCTCGCCTCCCAAGCGAGAGGACCCGGGTTTGATTCCCGGGCAGGGCGAAACCTTAGGCAAGTTTCCGTACTCCACACACGTCTCTCTTTACCTAGCAGTAACTAGGAACCCGGTTGTTAGTCAATTGGTGGATCGCTTTTTGTCGGTAATAATCCCTTCAAGAAAAAAAATTCGATCACTCAATCCACGACTGTTTGTGGGACACTGTTGTGCACAATTGGCTGCCGCGTTTTGGCCACAAAATATACGGCCACTTCACAGTATATTCTGTGAAGCACTTTGAGACGTCTCAAAAAAGTAACAAGGCGCTATATGAAATGCAAGGATTATTATTATTATTTCAGCCTGGCAGGTTCACCTCGTCTCATGAACGTGTTTCCATTGCCTCAAGACACTCGCTCAAGAGGGGACTTTGAATTAAGCGTTGTTGAATAAATGGGAGTCTTCTCTTCTTCTGCAACATTAACTTTTGTTTGATTGCTGTAAATAAACTAATAAATTTATATTTTGAGGATTTGTGACGTGGTCCCGTTTCTTTGCCGCCCAGAAGATGTTTGCCACCTCTGGGGTCTGTATTGGAATCTAAGTCCAGGCAGAGGTGGTACAGATGTCTGCTGAACACCTCACAACAACTTGCATTTACACAGCACACCTCATGCAGGAATAGTGTTTGGGAGCCTGGGAAGGGAGGGCGAGGGGTGAAGACAGGTAGAGGGGGTTGGGGGGAGTTCCAGAGGTTATGGGCCTATTGACATGACTAACCTAGCGCTTTGGTGAAATCACCTCCTTCCGCCCCAGGGTTCTTGTGAAGTGCTTTATGGCCCGTTTCATCCTACGCGGAAGGTGCTGTGAAAGTGCCAACCGATGTACTTTGTGCAATGCGTTTACTCCAAACACTGAATCCCCTCCGGCTCCAACTTACGCTCCCAACGCACAAAACAGATGAATGCCAACTGTGGCCTGTGTTGGCGCCTGCATCTGTTCGAGATGCTTGGGTGCAGCGAATCGTCCAAAAACTGGTCCACCTCACCAATGTACATCAAAGGCGTCACTGCATTTGGTGAATACCAAGGCAATCCATCCCATTACTCCAAACAGGAGCCGGAAACTTTAATACCTGCCTTTCGAGTCAATGTCAGGTAACAAAGCTGAACTATCCGTGATCCCAAACCCCCGTCTGTGATCAATGAAGCTGATCAGCTTCATTGATAAAGGAAATCAGCTTTGAGTGAGCGATTCCAAAAATCAGACCGAGTTCACATCACTGCGAGTCAAACCCATCCCAGGAAGAGAAATCTTTAATTCCCATAAATACATTGCTTTAATTTTCCAAATGTACATAATTGTGGAAAGACAAAGAGTATATACATTTACACACACACACAAGTCAATTCTGCACCTCCCAAGGATGGGAGACACTCAGTGTTGTATTGAATCAAAGTGGTGCACAGTGTTAAGAGAACAGAGCCACACTAACCTCTGCTTCCTGAGGCAGATCAGAGGACAGCTCTCCAGTCTGGACACTTTTCACACAGAAGACAAGACGAACTGTTGTTGAGAAGCCAAATGCAGCTCAGTATTGCTGAACACCAACATTGGGGAAGAGCGGATTTGTTAATTCAGGTAACGGACAGGCTTTCACCTCCAGTTACTCTCACCGGCTGAGCTCCAGCTCCAGCTGTCGGAGTTGATGGCAAAGGCACAGTCAGGATCTCTCTGGAGTTGGTAGTGGCTCCCAGGAGAGACAGCTGACAGTGACGGACAGACGTCTCCAGGGCAAATCCAAGGCACTCCTGACAGCTGGCCAGCCTGCCTGGCTACTCAATAAGACTCGAGACTCCACGCTGGTAAATTTGAAGGACTTTTTGTATTCATTAAAATCCAATGCTGCACTGATCGAATGGACCAAAGCCCACAGCTGGGTCGGTTGCTGGTTACATTGCCGCGACACACACCTCACTCCACCAGCGGAGTGGCCAGAGGGGCCCCCAACCCTCCAGAGAGTTGGTGTCAGGCCGAGAACGCTCAACTAACATCAGTGGCCAGGGGAAAGATAGAATCTGAAGCTTCACGTCCCCTCTCAAACAGCTCACTGACTACTGGGGGATAACTTGTACATGTTCATTATTAGTATCAGTATTTTGTTTGCTGCGTGAGTGTTTGTGGAAATTAACATTTTACCAGCAGAGAAAAACACAGCGGAGATTTGTTTGTACATAATAAGGATAAGGAGCTTCACTTTGCATGATGAGCACAGAACATGACTCAGTCCTGTGCTTACCCCCACCCCACTCGTACACACGCACGCATGCACACACACATATACCCCCCACACCCCCCCCCCACACTGGACGCTCAGCTCACATCTGCCGGCATTAGCCCGAGCCACAAAGTCATTTCCTCTTAATTATACTGTAAACCTTTTCTTTACCAGAAGGGAAACGGTTTAAAAATAAATATTAGGTTTTCTTTTCTCTCCTTTTTGAAAATAAACTTTCGCCATCAGCAATCCGACACAAGTCATCACCCGATTTAAACGCAGAAGTAAAACTTGTTGCAGTACAGAAAGGCTTTTTTTATGAGCATTATATAAAAACCGCCGCCTTTTCAGACGGACGTTATCCGGTTCTTGTGACAACAACGCAAAAGAGAGAAGGGAGTTTTGCCTCGGTGTCCTGACCCAACAACCCGACAGATAAAGTGGTCTCTCGCCTCGTGCAGACGGGAACCTTACTATGCAACAATAACTTGGTCACTTCAATCCACGACTATTTACGGGACATAGCTGTGGGCAATTGGCTGCTGCGTTTCACCCACAAAATATGGAGTCAATTCACTTTCCAGTATATGCTATGAAGCGCTTTGAGACGTCTCAACGACCTGATAAAGCACTGTATAAAATGCAAGGATTATTAGTGTAATTAATATGATCGGCTACAAATCCCAGAACTGCCCCAGACACTGAGTGCTCGAGAAGCGCATTCGAGACGTCGTCTCTCTCCCGTTTCAATTTGAACAACGGGCTCATTAAAATGTAACGACGTGTGTGTGTGTGTGTGTGTGTGAGGAGGGTGGGTGGGGGGAGGAAGGTCTCAATCACACAGCGGATAGACAGGCAAGACAGACAGTCAGCGAGACCGCAGGACTCTACCACCAGAACAAAAGCAAACGGTGCACTTGCGCCATAGCTGGTCCTGCCGTTTGCTCGCTCGCGGTTGGCTCGGCTGCGGAGTCCAGCCTCCTACACCACCACCTTTCTCATCAATCACCCCCCCGTCTCGCTCACGACTGGCACCCACCAACCGGCCGACCGGCCAGCCAGCGCGGCTCGCCGTGAGCAGATCTGCCTCAGAAATCAGAAAGTGACTGGATCAGGATTAGTATACGCGAGCGGAGTTCACCTGGTCTACACACAGCTAGTAGTCTCTTAACATTGGAGCAGCAGTATTGTATTGTACAGGCCACATCAGAGACTCCCCCAGGACTGCGGGGACGGGAAGTCATCCACGTCTCCCATCTCATTGTAGGTCTGCTCCCCAAAGGTAAACGTCAGCTTGTATCGTAACCGCACCTTCTCCTGCAAGGCAAACACACGGCGGTCAGTCAGCCTCTCTCACAGCGTCTCTGAAACATACAGTGACCCCCTTAAAGACAACAAGTGGAATCCTGTAGCTTGGAGGTTAGAGCGCTCGCCTCGCAAGTGAGAGACCTGGGTTCGATTCCCAGCCGGGCGAAAAGCTGGGCAAGTTTCCTTACTCTACACACGTACACGCCTCTGTTTATCAGCAGTAAGTAGGAACCTGATTGGTGGATCGCTTTTCCGGGGGGTGATAATCCCTTTAAAAATATAAAGGTTCACTCAATCCACGACTGTCTGTGGGAAGCTGCTGCGTGCAATTGGCTGCCACGTTTCACCCACAAAACACAGTCGATCCACTTTACAGTGAAGCGCTTTTGAGGTGTCTTGAAGACGATAAGGCGCTGTATCAAATGCAAGGATTATTATCGTAACAGCAATAGCTTGCATTTACACTGCAATTACATGTAGAAATGGCTTTGGGAGGCTGACGCGAATGATAGATCACCGGAGCAGGTTCCCACACCTACTACAGATAACACTGTTGATCTCAGGATGTTTAAGAAAGTCGCAGTCTGGTTACACCTTGGAAACCTTTATAACAATGCATTACCAAGAGCACTTGAGAGAGAAGTGTTATTGACAAAGTGAATGGTAACACTTTTATTACCATCCTATCTGACATATATATCAGACTCCTCTGTCAAACTGCTCTCCTTCAAGTGAGTAAGCAGTGAATGACTCACTCAATCATTTCGCAATCTAACAAATGGACATTGATCGACCTCCCTCCTCAATCACGTTTGCCAACCCCTCAATTTTATTCACTGCTTTGGGTAATTACTGATCAGATATTGGTTGGTATCAGGCTGCCTGCAGCCGGCAGTTAAGGGTTAGCACCTGAGCTGGGGTTGGAATCAGACAAGATGCCCCCTGGTCGGTGTCTTCCTGTGCCAGCAAGATCGCTGACTTAATCCAGTTTCTCTCCTCAAAGACGGGATTATTATTGAAGCAAACGAGTGAGGTATACCACAACAACAACAACAACTTGCATTTATATAGCCCCCCACCCCTCACCCAGGCTAGGGTCCCAGAGCGCTTGACGGTACACGCTCACCTTCTGTGGGTTGGCTAGCAGTAAGACTTGCGTGATAGCAGAAGGTGGAAGTACGGGATTGAAGGCTGGCAGCTCAGTGCCGGAGGGATGCTGTAACTTCACTTTCATAACCTGTGAAGAGAAGGACATCAGACGCAGAGGTCAATTCACAGAGGTCATTACAGAGACTTCAGTACACAATGTGGTTCAGACATTCCCAAAACTTCCCCTGGCTTCACTCTCTCCTCTCAGTGACTCACACCACCTCACTCTCAGTCGCCAGGCACAATGCAGGTCCTAGGAACAAGAGGAGGCCATTCAGCCCCTCGAGCCTGTCCCGCCATTCTATTAGAACACGGCTGATCTGTACCTCAACTCCAATTACCCGCCTTTGCCCCATATCCATTGATCCCCCGACCTCACAAACATCTCTCCACCTCAGGCTGGAAAATGTTAAGATTTTCTCCTTTTGGGGGAGGGAAGAGAGTTCCAGATTTCCACTATCCTTTGTGTATTTCCCATTGCTCCCTCCCTGGCCTCTACATTGCGATAAGGACCCCCACAGCACCGCCGGCCCTCCATACATCGTCAAACTCCTAATTTCCTGGGAAAACCACAAGACGAACCATTTTAAAAACAGAGTATGACTATGTAGCGGAACCGAGAACAGAAAATCCATGAACAGCTTACCGCACACGCACACAAGACAGCCACCACCCCCCCCCACACACACAAGACAGCCACCCCCCCTCCACACACACACATATACACACACAAGACAGCCACCCCCCCTCCACACACACACACGACAGCCACCCCCCCCCCCACACACACACACACACACAAGACAGCCACCCCCCCCCACACACACACATATACACACACAAGACAGCCACCCCCCCCCCACACACACACACAAGACAGCCACCCCCCTCCACACACACACATATACACACACAAGACAGCCACCCCCCCTCCACACACACACACGACAGCCACCCCCCCCCCCCCCCACACACACACACACACACAAGACAGCCACCCCCCCTCCACACACACACATACACACACAAGACAGCCACCCCCCCCCACACACACACACACACATACACACACAAGACAGCCACCCCCCCCCCACACACACACACACAAGACAGCCACCCCCCCACACACACAAGACAGCCACCCACCCTCCACACACACACATACACACACAAGACAGCCACCCCCCCCACACACACACACATACACACACAAGACAGCCACCCCCCCACACACACACGACAGCCACCTCCCCCCCCCACACACACACATACACACACAAGACAGCCCCCCACCCACCCCACACACACACAACAGTCTCCCCCCCACCCCACACAGACACAAGACAGCACCCCCCCTTACACACAAGACAGCCCCTGCCTCACATACACACACAATACAGCTCTCCCCCCCTCACACACAGTCCCCCCCCCACACACCCAAGACCCCCCCATCTCACACACGACAGACCCCCCCCACATACACGACAGACCCCACACTCACACACACGACAGCCGCCCCCCCCCCCCCCCCCACTCACACGTATGTGTACTACAGATATTTCCTTCTGTCTTTAAAATACTGTAGGCTTTTTTTTTGGTCAGCCTGACATGCTTTGGATCTGCTTGAAGCTGCTGGTTTGCTAATTGCACTGCAGGAATTAACATGAGCTAAAACTGCGAAGCTTGCCAGTATACTTTACTGGTCGCTCGCTCTATGACCACCCTACCCTACCCTACCCATTGGGTCGCCGGCTTGGTAGGTTACCAGAAGCCGAGCAGCAAGAATCCCATCTCTTCCCGCGCCTGTTTATACTGTAACGTTAGCTCTTTGGAAGCCAAGGAACAAAGAGAGACAGACCAGCCAGCCAGCGAGAAGCCGAGGTAATGGAAACTGTGATATTACTGCTGCTGCTGTATGATCATTGCGAGTGATAAAGATCTACAGGTATTTCTTTCTCGAGTGCAGTGACCTACAAACAGCCGCTTCTCTGTGAGGCATTAGAGCACCCAGATCCTGCTGCAAACCACAAGCCGTCTTTTATCTGGAAGCTCTTATAGTTTGTGATTCAGGGGGCTGAGGAGGGGCTGATCCTTAACGTGTGTGTTTGTGTGGGGGCTGTGCCTTTAAACCTGCAGAGAAACTCGCACACACCGACATCCAAAACAAATACTTTTTTTTAAAAAAAATGAATAAAATGCAGAGAGATTGTGCAGATTTACAACAACTACTTGTATTTATAAAATGCCCTTCACGTCGTCCGAGACATTTCAATGCATTACCACAGAATATTTAAAGTGAATCGACGGTGTATTTTGTGGGCGAGATGTGGCAGCCAATTCCGCACAGCAGTGTCCCACAAACAGTTGCGGACTGAGGGATGGGGTGGGAGCAGATAGCTCCAGAGGGTATTAGTGTGGCACAAGCACAACACCTAAGGAGTTTGGGAGTCGCTCAGAGCCTTACCTTGGGAACGGCGGCCTGGAACCGGATGTTCTTGACCGGCTGTGGAGCTGTGCTGATCATGGACGTGACAACCACGAGAACCTGCGGCTGGCCGGGAGGAGAGTCCTTGGCGAAGTGAAACAGAACCCGGAAACTATTCCTGTCGTACACAGTCACCGGCAGGATGCTACCTGGGGGCGGGAAGAGCAAAGCACCATGTTAATAATAATAATAATAATAATAATCCTTGTGTTTGATACAACGCCTTATCACGTCTTCGAGACGTCTCAAAGCGCTTCACCGAACATATTGTAAAGTGGATTAATTGTGTATGTTTCGGGGCGAAACGTAACAGCCAACTGCACACAGTAAGAGGGACCTTTGATTTATTTATTTTGAAGGGGTTAATACCCTCGGAAAAGCAATCTGCCAATCGACAAACAACCAGGTTCCTATTTACTGCTGGGTAAACAGAGGTGTGTGGAGTGAGGAAATTGGCCAACATTTTGCGCTGCCTGCCCGGAATCGAACCCAGGGTCTCTCGCTTGCGAGGTAAGTGCTCTAATCACTGAGCTACAGGACTCCACAGACAGAACATTGTGCATAAAGTCTTCAAAAAGAAAAACGCGATTTGGAAAGAAACCAGGCGTCTTCTACTCACTTGGTTTAATTGATTCTAGAGGCACCACAACGTTAGCGAGTGAGATCTCCAGCGGAGGCAATGAGGGGCTTCTGTGGCTTGTCTGTGTGCTGTGCAGGGCTGTGTGGCCGGGAGGAGTGTAGGGAAACGGCAAAGGCTGCTCAAAGGGAGCTGTGAAGTCTGTGCTGCAGGCCCCACTCGCTAAGACAGGCGAGACACTCCTGGTCGGGAGAGCGGTGAATAGCGGTGACTCTCCCAAGGCAGCGGAGGAGCTGGCGTTCGACTTGTTCTTCAGATCTCGAAGGGTCTGCTTCTGTTGTGGAGTTGACCTGACGATACAAGGGCAAGTTACAACGGAGAGCATCGGTCACCAGTTCTCTTCCCTTCACGTTCCCCTGTTCAAACGGGAGCTCGAGAACCATACCACTGGCCTCAGGTAAGCGTGTATCAGCCCTATTCCTTAGAAAGCTGCAAGTTGTAAGGACGTTAAGCTACAGGACTCCAAATAAGCCGAATCGGGTGTGCGGAGTCTCCTACTCACCACTTGACCTGTTGAGATTCCGGAGGCAGTGACTGCTGAAGCAGGGTTTTGCCCAGCAAATCCAAATCGTCCAGAGCTTTGCTCCCGGCAATGGCAGAGGGAGCGGGATGAGAGGCAGCCGGCTTGAGGAAGTGGGAAGACGGTGAATGGGTGTCGTCCGACGTAGCGGCTGAAGGGGCGCTCAGCTCATCAGCGTCAGAGGACTAGAGCAAACAAAAGCATGGGGGTACTTTTTGAACTATAATATAATAATCCTCGCGTTTGATACAGCGCCTCATCACGTCTTGGAGACGTCTTAAAGCGCTTCACACAATACACTGTAAAGTAAACTGACTGCGCATTTGTGGGCGAAACGCGGCAGCCAATCGCGCACGGCAGCGTCCCCACAAACAGCCGTTGATCTGAGTGACCGAATCATTATTACCGCAGAGCATCTCATCAGGAATCTGCAACGAGCACGTGTGGAAGAACACCTTTGAATGCCTGAGTACCAGGAGGTGAACACAGCAGTGCACTGTACCCCAAAGGCAGCCATTTACGCCTCGGCTCCCAGTCCTGTGTTGTCTCTCGTGAGTGTTCCTCAGACACAACCTGTACCCGTGCACTCTGCAGCACCCCCCAGTGCATATTACTCACCAATACAACACCGGGTTCCAACCCGTGCTACTTCGGAGTGCAATTCCTTCATGAGGAGCTCGTTTTCCGCCACACACACCCCCCCCACCAAAACCACGGCTGATCCCCAGTGCGCTGGCCACCAGTCTGAGCTGGGAGACGGCTCTTTGTGAAAGTTAGCACGAGAGACACGTGCTCAGGGCGCCACTCGCACACAACGCAGGTTCACCCAATTTTACTGTTTGGAAAATTCAACCGGCTGTTGTGTTGCTCGGGTGTAGAATGAGAAGTGGGGCAGTGAAGGGCTTGTACTGCACTGTGGGCAGGGGAACAGAGCTGAGAACGGCTGAGGGAGACCACCCACATCGGTGCAGTAATTAACACTGAAAATGGACTAGACTGGGTTCGTTGTTTCACATCACACACTGGTACATTTGTTTGACTCCAGAGGAAAAGATTTATTCAGAGCTATCACTAAGAACAACCTCTTCCTTTCTCCCTTCTAGCCGGCTGACATGACTACAGGCCTCTTTCTAAACCTACAGCACAGACACAGGAACACTTAACGGCCTTCAGTTTACGTGCCAAATGGTTCTAAACGACACAAGAGCACACAGCACCCATATCCCGGGGCACTCCCTCCAGGCCCTTCACTCAAATTACCTGAAAGGCATTCCAGCTGCTGCTTGACTCAAGGGTGTGGGCTGAAGGGGCGGTGCTGGGAGCCAGGTCATTCAGTCCTGAGAAGTGCAGCAACAATCACAATCGGAATTATCACAATACAGCACAAAGGCCCAGACTCGGAGGCCTGAATAAAAGCTTTCAATTGATTAAATAGCGAGAACAACTTTTAATTAGCAGCCGCAGGAGCGGGAACCATTCTCGAGCAAGCGACGAACATTTTAATCAAAGATGAAGTGGGATAAAAGGCAGGCTTTTGTAAGATTTCCCCACTCAAGGTCAGTTTGTACGTGAGTAACACTTAACAACAACAACTTGCTTTTATATCGCGCCCTTCGCACGACATCAAGCAGGTGCTAAAGCTATAGCATTGCTGCTTAAGAGAATTGGGTTTGAAGGAACACTCACCTAATGACATAAGCTCATCGTCCAGTAGTGATACGGAGTTGCTTAGATCCTGTGACAGGTGGGGTTGCCAGCCCTGGCTTTTGGGGACAGCTGGGTAGGCGGGAGAGCTTGTGCTGGTGTCCAGCCCAGACAGATCGAGGAGGGCAGAGCTGCTCCCTGTGAACAAAACATTACCAGTGCATTGCACTCAAACCACATAACAGTGCTCACAAAGAGAAGAGTTGCTCAGTTGCAAAGCGCTTCACAGAATCTACTGGAAAGTGAATTGACTTGTGTATTTTGTGGACGAAAACACCGACCAACAGTTAAAATAGCACATTAGACCTCACTGCAAGGAAGTGCACAAGTCAGGGGGCAATGTCATTCACACACAGAGCATCTCCTTACCGATCTAGAAGGCAACTGCCAATTAATAACAGGTAGCAAACTACCTGCAGTGTTAAAAACCTGACCTCGCACATGTCAGCTGTGGTGGTGTCTGATACAGGGAGAAAGCGGGGGTTCATCATCATCACCTACCTTTAATGTTTGGCAAGTCGGTCACTCCATTAACTTCTTCTCCCTTCACGATGGTTTTGTACGTGTTAATGACCTGTGTCAAGTTATCGTTCGCTTGAAGGATTTGAGCTGCGGGTGAGAGGGAGGGAGGGAAAAGAAGGAAAAACATAAAAACATGGTTTTAGTTGACGGTCGGTTTTATTTGTCTTCTTCCTCCCCGCCCCATTTTCTCCCTTGCTCCTGAAGGTACTGCCTCAAATAATTCTACAGGCATCAACTGTTTGTTGGTACAGTCATCATCACATCAAGGCAAGTCTGGATAGCTAGAGAGCAGTGAGTCCGCCTCATTACCACAGCCAACACACTTACCCAGAGCCTCGTCATTATCCTCTGTGTCACTGGCCAGTCTGAACAGCGTGGGTCTCATCTTCTCACATCGCTGGTACAACTCCTGCACAAGCCATGCAGAGAGAGAGAGAGAGAGAGAGACATTCATTCACCATTGAAGACCTGTAGCTTTCAAACTCCAAGCCAGGGAGAAGGGATTAAGATATCAATAATAATCCTTGCATTTGATACAGCGCCTTATCATGTCTTCGAGACGTCTCAAAGCGCTTCGTTTGCAGGATGTACTCTGAAGTGAATTGACTGTATGTTTTGTAGGCAAAAAAGGGCAGGTAATTGCGCATGACAACGTCCCACAAACAGCTGTGGATTGAGTGACCAAATTATTATTATTTGTTTTGAAGGGATTATTACCCCCAGAAAAGCGATCCACCAATCGACTAACAATGGGGTTCCACTTACTGCTAAATAAATAGAGGCGCGTAGAGTAAGGAAACTTGCCCAATGTTTTGCCTTACTCAGGAATCAAACCCAAATCCTCTCGTTTGCGAGTTGAGTGCTCTAACTGCTGAGCTGCAGGACTCCACAAAGCGCTGCAGCATTCAAACTCCAAGCCAGGGGGAAGGGATAAAGTTCTCCCTATCAGACCCCTGAATAGTTTCCTCCCCACACACAACCTTACCTTCATTATCTCCTCGTTACTCTCTGAGGTCTCTTCCTTCTTATAGTTGTCCAGCATCTCACTCAGCAGTTTGACGTTGCTATTCACCTCTTCAATGGCATTCACTCGCTTAGAAATCTTTTCCATTCTCTTCTGATCCTGGGCATTTAAAACAACAACGACGCAGCAGAAACATGTTAGAGGACACAGAATGGACAAGGGTAACTGTGACAGCACAGCCCTCACTTGGCTTTGTGTACACACACCCACCTCCTGCACCATCTCCTTTATCAGTTTGTTTGCAGCTCGCAGGTCCTCAGGGTGGCTGCTCTTCAGAAGACGTGCCAGCAGCTAGAAAACAGTCAGTGTTAATGAGAAGCAAACACATAGCCCATATTCCCGATGGCTAATATACTCCAGGGATTCGGGCTTCTCTCCCACCCCCTTAACACCAAAGCAGAGATAATAATACTTGCAGTTGATATGGCGCCATATCACGTTGTTGAGATGTCTCAAAGCGCTTCACAGAATATACTGTAAAATGTAGCGACTGTATATTTTGTTGACAAAACGCGGCAGCCAACTGCGCACATCAGTGTCCCACAAACAACCGTGGAATGATTGACCAAAGTATTTATTTAATTTTATTAGTTGTTTTTGAAGGGATTATTACACCTGGAAAAGTAATTCACCAATCGATTAACAACCGGGTTCCTACCGCTAGGTAAGCAGAGCCGTGTGTGTGGAGTAAAGAAATTTGCCTAAGGTTTCGCCCTAAACCGCCCAGGAGTCGAACCCAGGGCCTCTCGCTTGAGAGGCGAGTGCTCTAACCACTGAGCTACAGGACTCCCAATTAGATTACCTTGGATTTTTCATCATCTTCAAAGATAGCGTTCTTAGGTCGGGGAGGCAGCAGAGGCAGAGGCTGGTCGTCAGGCAGGACAGGATCTTGTTTCAGAATTCCTACCGAGAGAGGAGAAAAACTAAACACTCAGAACATGGCCAGAAACAGGGGTCTGTGATCTCTTCACTTGGATCAGAACCCAGCAGCCAATTGCGCACAGCAATATCCCACAAACAGTCGTGGATTGAGTGACCACATTATTATTATTTTTATAAGCAATTTTTATTAACCCCGGAAAAAGCGATCCGCCAATCGGACTCCATGAGCAGCGAGGGACAGCAACGATAGATTTTAATTGGAATACCGATTTTGTAGATAATTCAACTTCAAGGAATGGACATACTTCAGTGGAGACGCACTTCACTGGAGCCGAGCAAACTCACCTTGTTTTTTAAGCATCTGATAAGCCTCTGTGATCTTCAGCTCGTCTGGCAGTCCCACCGTCCAACTGAACATCAATTCCAAAACCTTTGTCTTCACTTTCTCGGGGGCTCGAGTTCCCAGGTACTGAAGGGGGGTGGGGGGGAACACAAGCAGACTAGCCCTCAGGTACACGTTCAGGACAACAACTTGCATTTTTTAATCGGCTTTCATGTCAGGAGGACGTTCCAAGTTTGTAAAAACATCATCAGGTGCAGCAATTCTGGCTTCCCCCCACCCCACAAGGTGTAGTTTCATAGCGCCTTTCACACAGGGTGGTGCCTCACTGCCCTAACACATCGCAGGCACAAATCTAGGATCTTGCAGATCTGCAAGGCTTAAGCTCCTAAGTTATTTGCTGATTTGGGGTTGCGGTGGTGAGGTGGGGTAAATAATGGGTAGGGTGGGAACTTTAAACACTGTTCCTGTGAATCCTCACAATACAGAATTATTATAAAGGTCGCCTTTGCCTCGCTTACCTTAGGTGATACGACTTTAATCAATTCATTCAGAAACCTGAACTTCCCCACCTCGCTATGAAACCTTTTCCCGCAGTTTTTCATGCACGTCTCCAGCACCTGAGCTCCAGAGGGAAAGAAAAACAAATTAATTACCTCTTCTTCCAAAAAATAATGCAAGGATTTCTTCTGCCTAAAATAAAGAACATACTATATTTCTTTTTGTTTCTTTCCTCACTAATTCTGTGCGCTTTCTCTCGACACGTACATCGAAATGACCAGTGTTCGGAAAGGACTATGATAATGTCTTAGACAGAGAGCTTGGAGGTTTGAAATATGCACGCCTTTGAAAGCGGTGAAGGTCATTGAATATTCTAAGGTAGGGTGGGCCAACTGCCGGTTTCATTCGCGCCCCCACCCCACCTCCTCTACTTCATCCGGCTCACTTGCTTCCTCCACAACCCATAAGTGTTGTTATGTTATGTTTCTGGAAGGGAAACACAAAAATATTGCTTATGTGGCCCACGGACGTTTCTCAAATAGGGCACCCATTCCCTTGGCAGCCAAAAGGTTGAATCCCCCCTGACTCTAAGGGGTAACGGTTAAAATAGATATTACCGTCAAGGCCTGAACAGCTTCCCATTCCTGAGGCGATTGGATTTTATGTGCAAGAAATCTTGTAGCAAGCTGCGGTCTGATACAAAGAGAGAAACAAACATGCAATCACATGCAACTCAAACCCGAGAAAGCATTTCAGATTAGCGTACGCCGTCCAAAATACAATTCGCATCATTATTATTGACTTGTACCTAATAATTATTGATTGAAAATAGTTACATGTTTATCATCTCACTGAGTATTATGAATTATATAATAATAATCCCTGCATTTCATACAGCAACCTTATCACGTCTTCGAGACGTCTCAAAGGGCTTCACAGGATATTCTGTAAAGTGCAGTATTTTGTGGGTGAAAGCCTTACATTGGCAAACTGGAGACCTGTCACAAAGGCACCTACCCTTCCAATTCCTTGTTGAGTTGATCACAGAACGCTTGAATGTAGTCCCACTCTAGGTCGCGGTTCAAAGGGTTTGTGGCTTTATCTGCAATGGTACAGAACAAGATAAACATTAGAGACGGCAGTTTAATTTAGGACATAGTCCATCAAGTGAATGAGGACATAAACCTGCAGATAATAATAATAATCCTTGCATTTGATGCAGCACCTTATCGTGTCACTGTGTCTGTGCCGGCTCTTCGAAAGAGCTACTAGTCCCACTCCCCCGCTCTCACCCCATAGCACTGCAAATGTTTTGCTTTTTTAAGTACCTATCAAATTCCCTTTTGGAAGCTCTTACCAAATCTGCTTCCATCACCCTTTCCAGACCGTAACAACTCTCTGGGTTAAAAAAAATCTTCTCGTCTCCCCTCTGGTTCTTCTGCCAATCATAATAATAATAATAATCCTCGCATTTGATATAGCGCTTTTCACGTCGGGAGGACGTCCCAAAGCGCTTCACAGAACACACTGTAAAGTGAGTTGACTGTATATTTGTGGGCGAACGCAGCAGCCAATTGCGCACAGCAATGTCCCACAAACAGTCGTAGATTGTAAATGACCAATTTATTATTGTTTTTGGTTTTGGAGGGATTATTATTAGGCTCTGTGTGGAGTAAGGAAACTTGCCCAAGGTTTCGCCCTCTGCCTGGAATTGAACTCCGGTCTCTCGCTTGCAAAGCGAGTGCTCTAACCACTGAAACCTCTAATCATCTGAAACCTTCACTTAAATTTGCTTCACAGGAACCGGAAACAGCAAAGTAAATCGTTGGAGCAGAACCAGATTGTCGTGCAAGCTGCACCTGCGTAATAGGGGGGGGTTTTGTTAGACGCACGGGTTAGGTTTGTGTTGCATCACATCACGCACCTTAGGGCTGAAAGGATTTTGATGAATCATGACACAAGTTGCCTCTTATTGTGCTATGGTTTCTCGGCATTGTAAAGTGCAATTTATCCCATTTTCCCCCTCCCTCGTCCATGGTGCATTGAGACCAACTGAACCTCCGACTAATCTCCCAGCTCCGACTATCTTATTCAGCCCTTATTTAGTGCTGTGTTGGCTGGTGCTTTTATGCAGCAGTCCATCAAGACAGACCCGAGCTCCCAACTTCTATACAAAAGATCAGTTTGCATTCATTCATACTCTACTCTTAAGCACGGTGATGGATTTCCACATGCATCAGACGCTCCGTTGACCAAAAATAAATACTGCTGCCTTAGCTGTACGAGCTGAAAATATCTATCCAGCGGCTTGCAAAAAAAAAAAGTAATATATTTTTCTGGTAGCAGATCAGAGAACCAGAGCAGCAAATGCCTTGGCTTCAGCCCTGGGAAGTTTGCATTCTATTTATTCACTTGTGAATGGGGGCGGGGAGTGAAACATGACATGAAACATGGGACAGTATCGCTTGCCAAGTTCAAAACCAGACAGACAAGTAGGTTAATGGTAATGGTGGTGTATCATCGAGAAGGAGCAGCTTTTAAACCGATCCCGAGCACAGGCGGCATAGTGACCATCCGTTCTGTCTTACATAGCCGAGGCTAACTTCAGTAACAATATTTACTATAGTAACAAACGTTCATAGGCAACAACTATTGGCAATAACAAACATTAGTAACGATAACTAACATGAATGAAAATAACATAACAACTATAAGTAACTTCATAACTAACAATAACAATAACATTGTACTATTGTTTGTGGGACGCTGAGGGGCGCAATAGACTGCCGCGGTCTGCTCACAAAATACAGTCAATTCACTTTACAGTGTGTTCTGTGAAGCGCTTTGGGACGTCCTCCCGACGTGAAAAGCGCTATATCAAATGCAAGGATTATTATTATTATTATTAACTAACAATACTAACAACACGAGGGATAACTAACATTATAACGGGGGGGAGTGGGGTTGATCAGGGCTATGGGGAGAGAGCGCGGGGGGTGGGGGGAGTGGGGTTGATCAGGGCTATGGGGAGAGAGCGCGGGGGGGAGTGGGGTTGATTTGGAAGCTCTTTTCAAAGAGCCGTCACAGACACGATGGGCCGAATGGCCTCCTTTCTGCGCTGTGTAATTCTACGAGCGATGAGATAGATTCCTGTTGTGGCTTTACCAGTTGATCAACTGCACAAGCGCTTTGGCTGAGTTGTGTTGTGTGGTTTGTATCGTTCAGTTACACCCTTTCCCCGTGGACACGGAGCTGACAAAAACAAGAAGGTGGGTGGGGGTGGGGGGGTGTAGAGGCAACATGTACAAAACTACATCAGGTTCCTTTAATTCCCAATCTACTTTTGAGGCTCTGATAACAGTAAACCATCACTGCCGGGCAAACATTAACATAAACCCTCAGTGTCTGGCATTCGGTTGAAGGAGTTTAAGTGAGACAACAACAACAACTTGTACTTACACAGCGCCCTTCACGAGGGACAGGTCTGGGAGCGCTTAACAGCGAGTGGCGGAGCCTGACCATGAGACTGGTGGATGGAAGTAGGTCCAGAGGAGGTGACCGTAAGATAAGAGATAAGAAAGGGAAAGCAATATGATATTGACTGATATTGTGTGGGGTGTGGGGGTTGAGGGTGGGGGGTGGGGTGGGGGTGAAGAGCGCCCCCTGCTGGTTTACCCAGATGTAACAAGGGGTCAGTGTGTCTCGCTCCCAGTCACCAGCGAGGATTGACACAGACTTGGAAAAACACAGCAACACATGACATTTCCACGGGGCCTTTTTCACGTCGGGAGGGGGTCCCGAGGCGTTGGACAGTGAAGGGTTTGCCCCCGAGCCGGTGGAGGGGTGGTGGGGGAAGTGGGATCAGGAAGTGGGTGGAGGGTGGGGGCAGTTTAGTAGGTCGCGGAGGTAGGGAGGAGCAAGACAGTGGAGGGCTTTGAAAGCGAGGATGAACCCAAACAAAACCAAGTGCGGACAGAGAGGAAACACAACCAGTCCACTGCTGGTGTTTAGACTCCACACGAGTCTCTTCCCCAGTCCCTCCTCCCTCCTTATCCTCGATTCCCCTTTTCCCACCCTGTGAAACATCTCCTCGCAAGAGGGCTTCAGGGGAGATGAAGAAGACCCTTCGGCCCAATCGACCTCCTCCTTCCAGAATCGCCATCACAGCCCCCTCCCCCCCACCACCCCCCCCAACCTGTTCTTCAACCAACAGACCTCAGGCTGCTGTGTGGACAAGGGGACGATCGAGAGGGTCTCTCACACCAGCTCTCGCCGGTGGAAGAGTCAAAGGGCGCCAAGGGTCTATGGTGGAGGGGGGGAGGGGGGTGGGAAGAAAGAGGTGTTAGTGCAAAGAGGGATACAAGTGAGAGGGGAGAAGGAGGGGCAAAAAGAGGATGAGGGAGCGAAAGGGTGCAAAAGGGGGGAGGAGGGTGCAAGGAGGGGAAATAGGTGCAAGGGGGGTAAGGAGGGGTAAGAGGCATGAGGGGGGGATGAGGGGGAAAGGAGGCTGCGGGGGGGAAGGAGGTAGGGTACGAACGAGGGGCTGTAACTTTTTGTGCTCCTCAAATGGGCACCAAAAACTTTGGTTTCTTGAACATTTTCTTCTTCGCATTCTTCAGCTTGAAAACCACGTTGGCAATGTCATCAGAGAACGACTAGTGGGGGGGGGGGGGAAAGGGGAAAAGGGGGAAACGTGAGGCACACAGACTCAAACAGGATTCCACTCCCACACCCTTGGTGCTTCCCTTCTCCCCCCCCCCCCACCACCACTCCTCCCACCATCGTCCTCATACCTCCATATGGGGGATCAAACCCCAAACCTCAGCCCCAGTCACTGTCTTTTGCTCTGAGTTTGTGGTGGGGGGGGGGGCAGGGGTGGGGGGGTTGGGGGGTCAAGCGCACATGACAACCAGCCTCAGTGAAATAATAACCAGCGCACCCTCTCCTCTCCTCAGCCTCTACATCCTCTTACAATCCTGAAGAGCGAGTGGTATTGTGTATGTGGTGTCTGTGTGTGTGAGGGGTGTATGTGTGTGTGTGTGTATGTGTGTGGGGGGTGTGTGGTGTATGTGTGCATATGTGTATGAATTTGTGTGTGTATTTAGCGGTGTGTGTGGTGTGTGGATGCAGCTGTGTACGTGTGTGGGTTTAGCTGTGTATGTGTGTGTGTTCAGCTGTGTGTGTGTTCAGCTGTGTGTGTGTGTGTGAGTGTGTGTGGGGTGTGAGTGTGTGTTTTGCTGTGTGTGTGTGCGTGAGTGGGGTGTGAGTGTGTGTTTTGCTGTGTGTGTGTGTGAGTGGGGTGTGAGTGCGTGTGAGTTTAGCTGTGAGTGTGTGTGTGTGTGTGTGGGGTGTGAGTGCGTGTGAGTTTAGCTGTGAGTGTGTGAGTGTGTGTGTGTGTGTGGGGTGTGAGTGTGGAGGTGGGGGTTACCTTGGCTGCGGTGTTCTGTCTGGTGTTCAGTGGCTCATATATGGGATTCAAAGGAGCTCCGTCCTGGAAGAGAAGCGGAATGTCACTCAGACCGTTCAGCCCAGCCAGTCCGTGCCGGTGTGTACACTCCACAGGAGCCCCCCCCCCCATCCCTCCCTCGCCCCTCTCCCCCCCACCCCCCACAGCCCGGCAGCTCGTCTGTGTCAGGAAGTGGGAAGAACGTAAGAGTTTGCTGGCGAGACAAGACCGACCGAGGTCCATCTAGTTGGCCTTTCACCATCCTGGCAGTCGCTGGACATGTCGTGTCCCAAACTATTATACTGTATATGTGTATGTGAGACAGAGACACCCACACAGAGTGTGTCTGTGTGTGTGTGTCTCTCTCTCTGTGTCTGTGTCTCTCTCTCTGTGTCTCTGTGTGTGTCTCTCTCTGTCTGTATCCGTGTGTGTGTCTCTCTGTCTGTGTGTGTCTCTCTCTCTGTGTGTGTCTGTGTCTCTCTCTCTGCCTGTGTGTCTGTCTCTCTCTCTCTCTGTCTGTGTGCATGTCACTCTCTGTCTGTGTCTCTCTCTCTCTGTCTGTGTCTCTCTCTGTGTGTGTGTGTGTGTGTCTCTGTCTGTGTGTCTCTCTCTCTCTGTCTGTGTGTGTGTCTCTGTGTGCGTGTGCCTATATACTGTTTCCCCCAGATATTATTTTCCGACAGAAATCTATCTCATTTGTTCTTGAAACAAATACACACACACACTGCTCCCACAGTCTGTCTGTCTCCCTACGTTTACGACTCTCTCACTGAAGTAGTATTTCCGTAGGTTTGTTCTGAATTTACCCCACTTCGGGCGGGGGGGCAGAGGGGGTGAAGAAGACCCTTTGGTTTTTTTTTCCCCCACTCTCTTCCCTCTCCCCTCACCTGGGATTGAGCTTTGAGCTCCCCGTGGATGGGAGACATTGATTCCACCCAGCTTTCGTATATAGCCTCCTGCTCAGCATCTTTCCTCTTCCCTCTGTGAACCATCACCACAATAATTATAATAATCACCACAACAATGATAACAATCATAACAATAATCAAAATCGTCATCATCATAATATTCCTCGCATTTGACTCAGCGCCTGATCACATCGTCGCTTCACAAGATACACCGTAAAGTGGAGTGACTGTGTGTTTTGGAGGCAGATAATTGTGTCCAGCGACGTTATTATTTTTTTAAAAGGGATTATTAACCCCAGAAAAGCGATCCGCTAATCGACTAACAACTGGGTTCCTACTGACTGCTGGTAAACAGAGGCGTGTGTATGTTTTTATGTATGTTGATGTGTGTGTGTGTCTGTGTGTGTGCGTGTGTATGGTGTCTGTGTGGTGTAAGGAAACTTGCCGAACATTTCGCCCTGCCCAGCCGGGAATCGAACCCGGGTCCTTTCGCTT